>NC_138773.1:230760376-231247876 GCF_965119305.1 Pelophylax lessonae
TACCTCATACTACCCCCCTTTTTACTACTATGACATGTACCACCTACCTAAGCATTGTTGCTACCCAAGCACACCCCTTCATGAAAATGGTGTTCCCTGATGGCAGCAGCCTCTTTCAGCAGGATAATGCGCCCTGCTACACAGCAAAAATGGTACAAGAATGGTTTTAGGAACACAAGTTTGAGGTGTTGACTTGGTTTCCAAATTCTCCAGATCTCATCCAATCAAGCATCTGTGGTGGGATGTGCTGAAAAAAACAAGTTCAATCCATGGACATGATGGCCTGGTGTCAGATATCATAGCATACCTTCAGAGGTCTAGTGGCCTCCATGCCTTGATGGGTCAGGGATGTTTTAGATGCAAAACGGGGACCTACTCAGTATTTGGTGGTTGGTCATAAAGTTATGGCTACTAGGTGTACTTTGGTGAGTAGATGCCTCCTATGTCAATTAGAACAGCACTATTTGTGACAAACTTATAATCTAAAGTGATAGTCCATTCAAATTCAAGTAAAAAACATGTTGCTATCAAGCATTGTATTGTCTCAAATGCACTCTGCTTTGTCCCAATCCATTTTCCAATGCCAGTTAAATCTGATTTTGTCATCTTAGTGAGTGGTGACTAGTATCCAAGTCAATAGCAATTTTCCTTGGTATGCTAGCAATGTTAATAGTCTACCCTATAAATGTGCTGCTAGCTCTTAAATGCAAATTACCAAAGTGATAAGTAGATAGTAAAAGCAATACCCAGATAGGACACCTGTATTACAAATGCCAGCCTATAAACCTAATTACTAAATTTTTATGTTGCTCACCCAACACCAAGTAGGCACAGCAGTATCTAGTAACAGAAGATCATGAATGGCAGCTGGAATCCATCTCCAGCAGGGTCCAGCCATCTTTTAATCCATCTATGGCTGTTCCTGCTGTTGGGACTGTTGGACAACTTTTATTTGATCTTGGGCTGCAGCACTGATCAGTGTATTTGGACAGTTGAGGAGTCCCACGTAGTATAAATACCCCTGCCAGTAGATTGTTGAATCATCACTTTCACCACTTCAGGCTGACTATGATGTTCCTTCTACAGTAAAATCACTACCAGTTTGTCAGCCTTTGCTGCTGCTGTAGCTGCTTGGACTACAGTAGTGCATGAGAAAACAGTAAATGGGTAGGCCGTCAGCCTTGTCACAGTTGATAGCCTTCCTCTACTCTGCTAGACCTCTTCAAGCCACACATGCCTTGAGCTTGTGAGCCATCTTCATATCATGCCCAATTCCTACCTCCCCCTCCCAATGGGGTTGAAAGAATAAAAATAGTAATTGATCTGCTATTCAACTTCAAGCCACGCACATCTCCTCCTGCCCTCTATAAAGTCCCATACACATGGGCTGAATTCTGGGCGATATTATAAAACAGCCGACATTCGGCCCGTGTGTAAGGAGGCTGGTCGGACAGAAGTCAGACATTTTTCAGACGACCAAAACCAGCAGCCGACCAACTCCCAATCAGCGCTGACCAGAATATTCTGGTGGGGGGGGCATCCCTTTGTCCGAACACATAAGAACAGCAGCGGAGATCGCCATACTCTGTCAGATCGTTACCCGCTGGGCTTAACGGAAAAAACAAACTAGTGGTGTGTGTACCAGGCTGTAGACTACAACAACAGAAGAAAGCAATTGTGGAGATGTCTTACATTAAAAAGTGCACTCACATTTACAGTCAAATTTGAGAAACCCCATATCTTTGCTATGTGTTCCCATTCACACAGTAGACACCCCATGAATGGATTTGTAAGCATATACTAGTGGCTTGGCAGAAAATTGCTACATTTAATGGCTAGGTTTTAGAGTTGTAATGCACATGTCCATGCACTACTTTCAATCCTCCCAGTATGTAATTGAAAGAACTATTGAAAGTGCGCCCTAAAAAAGACAAAAATCAAAGGTCTAATCACCAGTATTGCCTAGCCCTACAGTCACCCTACAGTTG
Organism: Pelophylax lessonae; assembly: GCF_965119305.1. Classification (NCBI taxonomy): domain Eukaryota; kingdom Metazoa; phylum Chordata; class Amphibia; order Anura; family Ranidae; genus Pelophylax; species Pelophylax lessonae. Next base: position 230,762,365 of record NC_138773.1, read on the forward strand.
ATCTTTTTTCCATTAGTAACCTACCATTACTTGTTCTGATCTCTGAGTATTCAGCAAGGAGCAAAAAAGAACAGCACAGTACTGACATCACCAAATCTTACTGTACTTTAAATCTTCAAAGACTAGCAACCAAAGGCAGCAGTGTTCTAAATCTCACAATGCAGATGTGCAGCAATGAGTCTAGGAGTGTCTAAGCGCTCTCAAATACCAGAATGTGAACTATTTTTCAAAACATAAAAATCATGGGTTTCAGTGTACTGTTAAGACAAAAAATGGATTTTTGTAAAATCTTACCGTAAAATCCTTTTCTCTTAGCTCATCGACAGACGTAGTCCTCGGTGATACACCACCTTCGGGTTATGTTACCTCCGCAGGAGCAGGACTAGACAGGAAATTAAAAAGCTCTGGCCACACCCTAGGGGCAGTCCCAGAGGGTATATCCTCTCTCTCTCTGCCTCAGCAAATCAGTTATGTGAAAAAGCAGTGCTTAGAGAATTTAACCCAACCCAACTCCAAAACAGAGGGGCGGGGACTACGTCTGTCGATGAGCTAAGAGAAAAGGATTTTACGGTAAGATTTTACAAAAATCCATTTTTCTCTAGCGCTCATCGACAGACGTAGTCCTCGGTGATACACCACCTTCGGGACGTCCCAGAGCAGTATCACAACTGAGGGGTGGGAAAATGGAAATCAAATCCCAATCTAGAAGGCCCAACCGGTGCCAACTAGAAGTTTACAATGCTCATCCTTAATGATGATACTCAACAAAAAAAATTTTCAAACAGAAAAAAACCCTCGAGGTAGACCACCGGTCTCCTCAAATTGCGGCCTGCAAAACCTTGCGGCCAAATGAGGCATCCGCCGATGCCGTCACATCAATTTTATAGAATTTTGTAAAGGTATGTACCGACGACCAGGTGGCCGCCTTACATACCTGGACCACTGACGCCTGATGGCGAAAGGCCCAGGAAGTACTGAGCGCTCGAGTGGAGTGCGCCCTAACAGGGAACGGAGGACTCTGACCCTTAATAGAATAAGCCTGTACCACCGTTTGTCTAATCCATTTGGCAATGGTCGCGGCAGATGCAGGCAAACCCTTTCTGGGGCCATCCGTGATCACAAAAAGTGAATCCGTCTTACGGAATGATTCCGTAGCTTTCAGGTATACCCTGATTGCCCGAACCACATCTAAGGAATGCAACGCATGTTCCCGATGATGCTTGGGCTGAGGACACAAGGAAGGTAGTACAATATCTTCATTCAGATGAAAATCTGAAACCACCTTGGGAAGAAAAGATGGTTTAGGATGAAGTACTACCTTATCCCTATGAATCACTAGGTATGGGGACTGGCATGATAATGCAGCCAGTTCTGACACCCTGCGAGCAGAAGTAATAGCCACCAAGAAGGCCACCTTCTGGGATAAAGTAAGCAAGGGAATCTCCCTGATGTTTTCAAAGGGAGGTTTCTGTAGAACCGACAAAACCAAATTAAGATCCCAGGGCGGTAAGGGCGCGCGGACTGGAGGAGCCAGGTGCCGCACCCCCTGGATGAAATTCCGCACCAAGGATTTGGTAGCTAAAGGCTTCTGAAAGAAGATTGCTAATGCTGAAACTTGACCCTTGATGGTGCTCAAGGCTAGCTTCTGCTCAACCCCTTGTTGCAAAAAGGCCAATATTCGAGTTACCGAATAGGTACGTGGAGGAAATCCTAAAGATTCGCACCACGCAATATAAGTCTTCCATGTGTGATAATAGACTTTGCTGGAAGTCGCTTTCCTTGCTTTAATAAGGGTAGGAATGACTGAAGCTGACAAACCTCTGTCCTTCAGTACTTGGGTCTCAATGGCCAGGCCATTAAACCCAGCGACTGTAAAGCATGATGGTAATTTGGTCCTTGAGACCACAGACACTCCCTGAGACGAGGTTCCCACGGAACGTCTACGACTAACATGTCCAAGTCGGCCAGGCCGGCTAGAGGAGGCCAGCCTAGAATTTCTAGGACCACTGGCGCTGACTGGATCTGAACCAGGCGTCCCTAGAGGTATCTGGCCCCGACCATCCGAGAAAGTCTGGTCGTTTTCTGTTCCCACACATTTATCAGATACCTGATAGTTATCAGGAAAGGTGATCTTTTCTGGTTGAACCTCAGGGACCGAAGTCACCCGACTAGAGGCTACTTGGCCTATCTGGTCAACCAGATCCGATTCCTGTGAGGTATCGGGACTAATCTTAGGAAAAGGTAAAGGAAAAGATCTATTCAGGGAACGGTAATTACCGCTTCCTGTAGTACTTAAATGTTGGAAGGGAAGAATCGCACCGGTAGTAGTGATTGATGCTCGATCTAATGTCCTGAATACCGGTGAAAACGTCCCCCCACCCTGAAACCGGGTGGGGGCGCACCTTCAGGCTGTGTACTCCTTTGCTTCGGGTTTGGCTGGGTTGGTCCTTTGCTTGTCCGACCAGCCCTTCTTGAACCCTCCTGGAGGAGTCTTGCCTTTCCCGCTAGTACCAGCCAGGCGCCCTTTATGGGCGGTAAAGAAAGGTCCTCGCTTGTTGCGAGGTCCCTTAGCTTTAGCAGCCTGTGGCAAAAAAAGTGCTCTTGCCCCCAGTGGCATCCTTAATGATTTCATCTAGGTTGGCCCCAAATAGACGATTCCCCTGAAAGGGGAGATTTGTCAAGGTCTTCTTGGAACCTAGGTCAGCTGACCAGCATTTTAACCACAGCACACGTCTGAGGATCACCGCTGTCTTAGATGCATGCCCTAATAAGGGAGTAGTGTCCAAGGCTGCGTCACAGATAAACTGTAGCCCTTGTATAATCTGTTCCATCAAATTAGATGTCTCCTGGGGAATATCTTTTCCCCTAAGATCTTGGCGTACCATTTTCGCCCATTCCGTAAGTGTCTGGGAAACTAGACCAATAACAATTACTGGTCTAAATGCTGACCCTATCAGAGAGAAGATGGTGCGGGACTCTGCTTCCATCTTTCGATCCACCGGATCCTTAAAGGACGAAGTGTCCTCCACTGGAATAACCGTGGCTTTATTCAGCCTGGCAATAGGTGGATCCACGACTGGTGGTACCGTCCATTTCTTAATGATGGATTCCTCAAACGGATAGCGTCTAGCAATACGCTTGGAAATAGTAAAGGTACGTTTAGAATGCTCCCATTCTCCTTTAATCTGATTACCGAAACATTTAGGTACAGGAAAAGCCTTCATCGTCTTGATGGGCTTATTAGTACCAAAAGGAATCTCTGTTTCAGTTGCCTCTGCCGGTAAAGCCTCAAGTTTTAAGGTTTCCTGCACTGCCACAACTAGTGCGTCCACCAATGCTTCTTCCTGAATAATAGCAGGAGAAGAAGCGTCCTCCTCACTGTCTGAGGGGGCTTTACCTGGGATAACAGCCCTTGCAGAGGAACCTGCAACTGCCGTGACCACCTCTGAATCTGAGTCAGAGGTGTCAGATGGTATAGGGGTAGGCGGGGGTCGCTTCCTTGACCCCCGTCCCTGACAGGCCGCCTCCACCCGAGCCACCATAGACTCCAAAATTGCTGTAAATGACTCTATACTCTGTGCACCGGCGGGTCCCGTGGCCCCCTCGAGGGAAACAGGTGGGGGAATCTGTGTGGCAGGGTCCATGATAACTCCAGTTACTTCCTGGATAATATAATTCAAAAATAAAACTTTTTTTTTTTTTTTTTTCGACCCCCAGCGCCACAAAAGCCCCTTAGTGTTACCTGCTAGGGATCCCTATCGATCGAGAGAGAGAGAGAGATAGACCCCCAGGCTCACCACTTGATGCTCAGAGTTTAACTGCAACAGGTTACAGCGCTGTCTTAACAAACAGGAAGTCTTTTGGCTGGCTGCCCAGGAAGAAAGGAGGCGGCTCCGCCCCTCTGTACGCCTTCTCGGCGCCTCCCCCAAGCTCCACGAGGTGTTTGGATCACCTCAAACATGGCCGCCCCCATGCTGGAGACACGAGGCTCCGCCAAAATGGCGGCTCGTGCGATCCAGCAAAAAAAATGGCGGCGGCCCGTACTGAATAGCGGTGTGCTGCAGGGCACACAACACTCTCACTGCATGGGGATATGGCGTGGTTGGCGGTACCGGCCCTGGCGGACCGCATGGCCGTTCGGGAGGCCTGCTAATAGCTGGAGATCTGATTAGGAAGGCAGTCTACATGTCCGTGGCTTCTGACTGGTAGGTAGCTTATTCTTAACCCATAAAATTCCCAGAATGCCACAGATTACATCTTTAAGACATGTATACAATTAGATTGTTAGCTCCCAAACCAAGCCTCCTGGCTTTTTTGCACACATAAAATCACACTCAAAATAGGAGGATCTGTGTCATGTTGTAGGATAGAAAGGGACTCTATCTTACCATACAGAGAGGGGCCCGCGTTCACCACAACACCCGTCAGGGGGAAAGGGGGAACATACTACTCACCATACCGGAACCAGGCGGGCACCAACTCCTGACAGTACCCCTCTCCACCGGGGCGGGAGGGCTGTCGACCGATACGGACGCCGTGACTCATGGTCTTTGGCGTTTCAGCGAGACGTTTAACTCGCGGGGTCAGTCCTTTAATGGGACTTTGTCGCGGCCGACCCAGCGCGGAGCTATGGCCTGCACGCGCTCGTAGGCTGAACTGGGGTGACCACCGGATCTCAACATCCAGCCCGTCGCCCAGTTCAGCTTTCTTGCTTGAAGATCTCACAGGAACACTGGAGAAAAAAGCTGTCTAAAAAAAAAAAAAAAAAAATCCTTTAAGAAAAAATTCTTGCCAGGACCTAAGATCCCAGCAAGGTGTCTAGGTCCTTACTCCTAACTAGACAGAAAATAACTGATTTGCTGAGGCAGAGAGAGAGAGAGGATATACCCTCTGGGACTGCCCCTAGGGTGTGGCCAGAGCTTTTTAATTTCCTGTCTAGTCCTGCTCCTGCGGAGGTAACATAACCCGAAGGTGGTGTATCACCGAGGACTACGTCTGTCGATGAGCGCTAGAGAAAAATGGATTTTTGTAAAATCTTACCGTAAAATCCTTTTCTCTTAGCTCATTGACAGACGTAGTCCTCGGTGATACAGCACCTTCGGGTTATGTTGCCTCCACAGGAGCAGGACTAGACAGGAAATTAAAATGCTCTGGCCACACCCTAGGGGCAGTCCCAGAGGGTATATCCTCTCTCTCTCTGCCTCAGCAAATCAGTTATGTCAAAAAGCAGTCTTTAGAGATTTTAACCCAACCCAACTCCAAAACAGAGGGGCGGGGACTACGTCTGTCAATGAGCTAAGAGAAAAGGATTTTACAAAAATCCATTTTTCTCTATCGCTCATTGACAGACGTAGTCCTCGGTGATACAGCACCTTCGGGACGTCCCAGAGCAGTATCACAACTGAGGGGTGGGAAAATGGAAATCAAATCCCAATCTAGAAGGCCCAACCGGTGCCAACTAGAAGTTTACAATGCTCATCCTTAATGATGAGACTCAACAAAAAAGAAATTTTTCAAACAGAAAAAAACTCTCGAGGTAGACCACCGGTCTCCTCAAATTGCGGCCTGCAAAACCTTGCGGCCAAATGAGGCATCCGCCGATGCCGTCACATCAATTTTATAGAATTTTGTAAAGGTATGTACCGACGACCAGGTGGCCGCCTTACATACCTGGACCACTGACGCCTGATGGCGAAAGGCCCAGGAAGTACTGAGCGCTCGAGTGGAGTGCGCCCTAACAGGGAACGGAGGACTCTGACCCTTAATAGAATAAGCCTGTACCACCGTTTGTCTAATCCATTTGGCAATGGTCGCGGCAGATGCAGGCAAACCCTTTCTGGGGCCATCCGTGATCACAAAAAGTGAATCCGTCTTACGGAATGATTCCGTAGTTTTCAGGTATACTCTGATTGCCCGAACCACATCCAAGGAATGCAACGCATGTTCCCGATGATGCTTGGGCTGAGGACACAAGGAAGGTAGTACAATATCTTCATTCAGATGAAAATCTGAAACCACCTTAGGAAGAAAGGATGGCTTAGGATGAAGTACTACCTTATCCCTATGAATCACTAGGTATGGGGACTGGCATGATAATGCAGCCAGTTCTGACACCCTGCGAGCAGAAGTGATAGCCACCAAGAAGGCCACCTTCTGGGATAAAGTAAACAAGGGAATCTCCCTGATGTTTTCAAAGGGAGGTTTCTGTAGAACCGACAAAACTAAATTAAGATCCCAGGGCGGTAAGGGCGCGCGGACTGGTGGAGCCAGGTGCCGCACCCCCTGGATGAAATTCCGCACCAAGGACTTGGTAGCTAAAGGTTTCTGAAAGAAGATTGCTAATGCTGAAACTTGACCCTTGATGGTGCTCAAGGCTAGCTTCTGCTCAACCCCTTGTTGCAAAAAAGCCAATATTCGAGTCACCGAATAGGTACGTGGAGGAAATCCTAAAGATTCGCACCACGCAATATAAGTCTTCCAAGTGTGATAATAGACCTTGCTGGAAGTCGCTTTCCTTGCTTTGATAAGGGTAGGAATGACTGAAGCTGACAAACCTCTGTCCTTCAGTACTTGGGTCTCAATGACCAGGCCATTAAAACCAACGACTGTAAAGCACGATGGTAAATTGGTCCTTGAGACCACAGACACTCCCTGAGACGAAGTTCCCACGGAACGTCTGCGACTAGCCTGTCCAAGTCGGCCAGGCCGGCTTGACGAGGCCAGCCTAAAATTTCTAGGACCACTGGTGCTGACTGGATCTGAACCAGGCGTCCCTAGAGCTATCTGGCCCCGACCATCCGAGAAAGTCTGGTCGTTTTCTGTTCCCACACATTTATCAGATACCTGATTGCTATCAGGAAGGGTGATCTTTTCTGGTTGAACCTCAGGGGCCGAAGTCACCCGGCTAGAGGCTTCTTGGCCTGTCTGGTCAACCAGATCCGATTCCTGTGGGGAATTGAGACTAATCTTAGGAAAAGGTAAAGGAAAAGATCTATTCAGGGAACGGTGACTACCGCTCCCTGTAGTACTTAAATGTTGGAAGGGAAGAATCGCACCGGTAGTAGTAGTTGATGCTCGATCTAATGTCCTGAATACCGGTGAAAACGTCCCCCCACCCTCAAACCGGGTGGGGGGCGCACCTTCAGGCTGTGTACTCCTTTGCTTCGGGTTTGGCCGAGTTGGTCCTCTGTTTGTCCGACCAGCCTTTCTTGAACCCTCCTGGAGGAGTCTTGCCTTTCCCGCTTGTTCCAGCCGGGCGTGCGAACCCTTTATGGGCGGTAAAGAAAGGTCCTCGCTTGTTGTGAGGTCCCTTAGCTTTAGCAGCCTGTGGCAAAAAAAGTGCTCTTGCCCCCAGTGGCATCCTTAATGATTTCATTTAGGATGGCCCCAAATAGACGATTCCCCTGAAAGGGAAGATTCGTCAAGGTCTTTTTGGAACCTAGGTCAGCTGACCAGCATTTTAACCACAGCACACGTCTGAGGATTACCGCTGACATAGATGCATGCCCTAATAGGGGAGTAGTGTCCAAGGCTGCGTCACAGATAAACTGTAGCCCTTGTATAATCTGTTCCATCAAATCAGATGTTTCCTGGGGAATATCTTTTCCCCTAAGGTCTTGGCGTACCAATCTCGCCCATTCCGTAAGTGTCTGGGAAACTAGACCAATAACAATTACTGGTCTAAATGCTGACCCTATCAGAGAGAAGATGGTGCGGGACTCTGCTTCCATCTTTCGATCCACCGGATCCTTAAAGGACGAAGTGTCCTTCACTGGGATAACCGTGGCTTTATTCAGCCTGGAAATAGGTGGATCCACCACTGGTGGTACCGTCCATTTCTTAATGATGGATTCCTCAAACGGATAGCGTCTAGCAATACGCTTGGAAATAGTAAAAGGTACGTTTAGAATGCTCCCATTCTCCTTTAATCTTATTACCAAAACACTTGGGTACAGGAAAAACCTTCACCGTTTTGATGGGCTTGTTAGTACCAAAAGGAATCTCTGTATCAGTTGCTTCTGCCGGTAAAACCTCAAGTTTTAAGGTTTCCTGCACTGCCACAACTAGTGCGTCCACCAATGCTTCTTCCTGAATTATAGCGGGAGAAGAAACGTCCTCCTCACTGTCTGAGGGAGCTTTACCTGAGGTAACAGCCCTTGCAGAGGGACCTGCAACTGCAGTGACCATCTCTGAATCGGAGTCAGAGGTGTCAGATAATATAGGGGTAGGCGGGGGTCGCTTCCTTGACCCTCGTCCCTGACAGGCCGCCTCCACCCGAGCCACCATAGACTCCAAAATTGCTGTAAATGCCTCTACACTCTGTGCACCGACGGGTCCCGTGGCCCCCTCGAGGGAAACAGGTGGGGGAATTTGTGTGGCAGGGTCCATGATTATTCCAGTAACTTCCCGGATAATATAATACAAAAATAAAAAACCAATGTGCTAACTCTGCTGTAAATGGACGTAATTTGAGTCTAATGTAAGGGTTTCTGCCCGCCATCATAACTTAACACTGTCTTACCAAATAGGGGTGTGCATTACTCCCAGTCACCTAGGTACATGGCACTGACATAAATATGCCAGATTAAACCGCAATTTCAGAATGTTCAATCTGGCTCTTGCCAGTATCAAGCAAAATACGGGTTGTGTATTTAGGTTTAAAAAAAAAAACTCACACTATTTAAACATTACACACATATTATCTAGAAAAGACAGAACATCTGCCATAAAATTACATACAATGTCTTTATTTATGTTTCAGGGTGACAAAACCTGTCTTATAAATATTGCAAATTCCATCATGGCATTGGCTGCTCATAGGGCAGCCCTATTACCATGTCTACACTGCCATAATCATATCAAGAGTGTTGCCAGGCAGTCAGGTAGAGTTACTGGGAGCGGATTCTCTGAACAAAACAGTTTTCACTTCAGCCAAATGTACTTGTCGCCAACATCTTCATTGTATCCCTTTGCATACTTTTTACCTGGAAGCTAAAAAAAAAAAAAAAAATCAATCATATTGATTTCAAAACACAAATAAGTCATGTCCACCAGTACAAAGGCCACTTACATTTCGGTACTGATAGTATAACTTGTCATACATTATTCCTCCAACTGTGACTTCTGGGATAAAGGTGGGCAGGACAAAGAGATTGGCAACCTTGTATTTATCTTGCACCCTGCACGGGCAGTAGAACACAATTATTCACAGATAACTGTTAGAGACAGAACATATACTCTTTACACTTAGCCTACAAAAAAAACAATTAAAAAGGTGGAATCAAATAGTACAAGTATACAACAGGCTTATTTTAGGGCAAATTTAAGCCTAAGAAAAAATAAAAAAAAACATCATAAATTGCAGCTCACAAGTCCTCAATGTGGCAACTACTTTTGTTATTTTTAGACTTTTTCTCTTTACCTGGTGATCCTGTAACACTTTCTTTCCTAACGTGACAACACGAAGTGTGCTTTATCTATGGAGGAACAAGTATTGTCACCCTAGGATAGGAAGTGAGTTAAGATTACAGAACGCCTCCTCCTTATTTTTAACCATAATTTAAGTTAAAGGTGTTCTGCAGTCTACTGAGATAGCTTGGGACAATTCGAAGTGATGAGTGTATTTTAGTAGGATCAAAAAGGTATGTTTATCCTTCTCAAACAAATATACCAAAAACACTTTTAGACCCCATTCACACTCGTGTGACTTGTTTCCATACCGTTCATATATGTGTGTGACTTGAAAGAGAGGATTTCGTTTTCTAACAAATTCAAAATTTTCAGAGTGATTCAAATTCGAATCGGTCGAAAATTGATCGACCGATTTGGATTTTGTGTGAAGAATAGCTGGTTGTTAATGGGTTCCCACGCGGTTTTTTTAATTTATTAATTGTATTTCCGTTCTGCACATGTCTAGCAACTTTGTAGAGTAGAAACAAAACGATCACATTGGTCAAAGTTGCACTCATCCAAAGTCGCAGGGTAAAGTCGCAATGGAAATCGCATGATTTTTAAGTTGCACAAGTGTGAATGGTGCCTTAGCACTATATTTAACCACTTGCCGACCGCCGCACGACTATCTACGTGGGCGGTCAGCCCCTCACAGGCAAAGTGACGTAGGTCTACGTCGCTCGCCTGTGAGGGTTTAGGGAGCGAGCGCGCGCCGCCGGAGGCGCGCTCCCGCTCCCGCGTGGTCACGGACCCCCCCCGCGCGCGTGACCGGCGGACCCGATCGCCGCCGGCCACTCTGCGATCGGCGGGGGAGAGGGAGAAAGTCAGGCAGCTTGTGTAAACAAGCTGCCTGTCATTCTCCTCTCTGTATGAGAGCTGATCACATGGATCTACTATGTAGATCCATTGATCACTCTGCATACAGTTGAAGCCCCAGCCAATCACAGTTAGAAGCACGCCCCTAGGGACACACACAGCCCCTCCCTCTCAAATAAAGTTAACCCCTTCACTACCAGTGTATTTTTACAGTAACAGTGCATATATATAGCACTGATTACTGTAGAAATGTCACTGGTAACCCCAAAAGTGTCAAAAATGTCAGTCAAGGGTCCGATCTGTCCGCCGCATTGTCGCAGTACCGCAAAAAAAAAATCGCAGATCGCCGCCATTACGCGTTAAAAAAAAAAACAACAAAAATGACAAAAATCTTTCCCTTTGTTAGTAAACGCAATAACTTTTGCGCAAACCAATCAAAATACGCTTTTTGCGATTTTTTTTACCAAACATAGGTAGCATAAAACAAATTGGCCGAAAATATTAAAAAATTTTGATTTTTACATTTATTTTTGGGGGAATTTCATATAAAAAAAAGGGAAAAATATTGCTATTTTTGCAAAATTTACGCTCTTTTTTTGTTTATAGCGCGTGATCAAAAAATCGCACAGGTGATCAAATACCGCCAAAAGAAAGCTCTGTTTGTGGGAAAAAAAGGACGCCAAATTCGTTTAGGTACAGCGTCGCACGACCGCGCAATTGTTCGTTAAAGTCACGCAGTGCCGAATCGCAAAATACCCCCTGGTCAGGAAGGGGGTAAAATCTTCCGGGGCTTAAGTGGTTAATAGACCATTTTAGGGTTTACATATACTTTTATAAAAACAATTTTTTTTTCATAAGTATAAACACATTTTCAAAAAGTGTGCAGGCTTTAAAATAAATTAGTAAATATCTACGCTTTATCTTTTCTGCAGTAAAACGTGGTTAAGAATGCACTGGCCTAGACATGTCCCACTGGATTAATTGCATGGTATGGCCAATAAAGCACTCACAATTCACCCAGTATCCATTTGAGAAAGGGAGAAAAGGTTTCCATTTCAGGCTGGAGAAAATTCTTCTAATGCAGCTAATCAAACGCAGATCGGTCTGATCGGCTGCTTCACTGGTTGGTAATGGCCAGTAAACAAAGAACTGAAAGTGGATGTGACAAAATACTCGTTGCTTCCAGTTTTCCTTCAACACACCAAGCAGTGGCGGTTCCTGGCTCCCCTGTGGGACGCACCCTGTAGAAGTGATCAGGTGGCTGTAGAGCCATTCAGATTAGTTCTACAAGAAAGCCGATCGCTAACTGAAAATGTTGGTACCAAGATAATGGCTGCAGGAAGGTAGCACCCATGCATCACCTGCTTTTGAAGGACCTACCCCCAAAGGGGTCTTCAAGAACTAAGTCCTATCTTTCGGATGCCCATTGCCCTGGACCTGTATGGCATCCTCTGGCTAACTCTATGCATTGCCCGATGTATCAAAGAGGAGCACCGAAGACCTATTATCGTGCTCAAAGCATGTTACAAGCCGACCCTGCATCTTCTCTTTTTTGCAGGGTCCGGAAATGGTCCCAGGGGCGTACCTTGGGTAGCGATCTGAAAGCCGCGCAATTAGCCTGGGTGTCTGCTGAGTACTTGGGAGTAGGAATCTTCCAGAAGAAGCAAACAATCTCCCTCAGTATCATTGAGGACAATTGCAAAAAAAAAAAAAATGATGATTGCTAGGAGTGGGAGGGGTTATTTGGGGTTCCTAACTGCTCTGATTTGCCAGTGTCCAATCCAGTTGTCTAAAAACTATGCCTGTGTCCTTTTGCTATATCCTACAAGTTGAGGTGTCCCTGAAGCGAGAACAAAATGGCACTTACAGTATACGTAAATGATGGTAGGTGGTGTCAGTCTGCTCTAACCATGGACCTTTAGTAATTTTTACGTATTCAAGGTCCTCAGCAACCTACAAGGTAGAGACAGAGCATGGTGATACATGGTGGAAAATATAATTTAAGAATTATAAATTATCCAGAGATGATATAATATAAAAACAGCCCTATTCCCAAAGCTACAGAAAAGTTACCAAGGCAATTCTTACAAAAAAAAAAACAAAAATTATTTTAAAATCCTGAGTTAGTTGAGGGTCCTAAAATTACCTCTAATTCATGCCTAGTCTTTGGGATTCTAAGCTTTATCATTATATTAGGTACTGTTGTAGCAAGGAATGTTAGAAGCACCATAAGAGTAACTCAACAAAGCACGAGTGAAAGGAAAAAGGTAATGGTGGGTTCCATGTCCCCCAAATAATTAGCAATATTTCCCTAGGAGAGACAGCACTGCCTCTGGAAAATAATTTACTACTTTGGATTTTTAACTTTTTTTATTCAAGGACCCAAAAAACAGGATGTTTGTACTCCCTGTAAAATTATTTTCTCTGAGTTCATTGAAGGTTTGATGTTGCCACCTACAGGAGCAAGAAGCTAAGTGCAACTAAATTAAAAGCACACCCAGAGGGGGCCTTTTGGAGGTGGCCAAACCCCCATCTGCAGCAAGGAGTCCAGTTAGTAGTCAGCAGTATGGGATGTATACACCGAGACAGCCAAAATAAGACTAGGCGGGTGCTGCCCCTTCAATGAACTCAGAGAGAAAAAAAAAAAAAGTTATATGGTGAGTACAAAAATCCGGTTTCTCTTTCGTTCATTGAAGAGCATGCCCCGCCAGGTCACTGTGTGAGACAGAGTTGTCACAGTCTCACAGCCAATACCCTTAAACTAGGTATGTGCTCGTTTGGTGATGCTGGTGGGGGGAAACTACCCAGATTTAAGATACCTTGCCTTCACCCAGCACCATGGTTGACTGAAGAAAAAACAAAAATCCATTGACTAGAACTAAAAATTCACAACGATGATAAAAAAAATTACGAGCTAGAAAGCTCCATGTCCTAACTCTTGAGACACTAGGAAATAACTGAACTCCTTGCTGCAGATACTGGGTGTTTGGCCACCTCCAGGGGCCCATACCCTGGGTGTGCCTTTAGTTTAGTAGCACCTAGTTTCCTGCTCTTGTAGGTGGCGACATTAAACTCATTCATTTTGAAGCAGGGCTGTCCAATGAACGAAAGAGAAAATATAATACTTTTTATGCAACATTGGATATCAGAGAAGTACCGGTCTCATTTAGTTTCTTCCTATAAAGTATATACAGTGGGTACGGAAAGTATTCAGACCCCCTTAAATTTTTCACTCTTTGTTATATTGCAGCCATTTGCTAAAATCATTTAAGTTCATTCTTCTTCCTCATGAATGTACATATAGCACCCCATACTGACAGAAAAACACAGAATTATTGACATTGTTGCAGATTTATTAAAAAAGAAAAACTGAAATATCACATGGTCCTAAGTATTCAGACCCTTTGCTCAGTATTTAGTAGAAGCCCCCTTTTGATCTAATACAGCCAGGAGTCTTTTTGGGAAAGATGCAACAAGTCTTTCACACCTGGATTTGGGGATCCTCTGCCATTCCTCCTTGCAGATCCTCTCCAGTTCTGTCAGGTTGGATGGTAAACGTTGGTGGACAGCCATTTTTAGGTCTCTCCAGAGATGCTCAATTGGGTTTAAGTCAGGGCTCTGGCTGGGCCATTCAAGAACAGTCACGGAGTTGTTGTGAAGCCACTCCTTTGTTATTTTAGCTGTGTGCTTAGGGCAGTGTTGCCAACCGTCCGTATATTCACGGACAGCCCGTAAAATCAGGGCACTTTTCTCCTGCCCGTAAATGCCCGTAGCAGGAGAAAAGTGCCCGTTAAAATGATGGCTGCGGCGAGACAATGTGATTGCGCATGCGCGGCGTGCGCTTCGGTCATCTCCGGACACTTCTGAAGTGAACTCATCTCCTGCTCCGACTCCGAGTCCTCCCCGCCTGACGTGACCGCCTCTGGCTCCGCCTGCGTGTGCCCTCTGCCCTGCCCATGGCCCAGCGGGCCCGCCCAGAATCTTGAATCTTCCCGCTGCTACCTCCCTGAGCCTATAGGAGCCTGTTGCCGGACCGGGGACCGTGTGTGCAGTGTGCACTGTGCAGAGACTGAGACCCGACCAGCCCAGGACTGTCTGCAGCAGCGCCACCAGCCAGCTGAGCTCCAGTCCCAGTCCCACCACCCCGGCGTTCCCCCACCGCGACGAGGACAAGCCAAGGATCCATCCATCTCTGCCTGGGCTGGCCTGGCACAGACACCACCACCATCGGCCATCCACTCCACTCTCTCCAGTGAGATCTTCTTCACTCCTCCAGGGACCGTGAGTAGTACTCCTCCTAGGGCTAGGCTCCTACTAGTCTCCTCTCCTTGCTTGCTCCCAGTTCCCAAAAATAACCCAGATATACAGTATGTAAAAATTAGACCACAAAATAAGCGTATACATTTGCCTGTGACAAAAGACTGGAGTATTCCTCTAAATCAATATCTGTTGAGTATTGAACATATTGGACAATAAATCCAGTGGTGGTCATTATAGGACCTATTGCTCCTGTTTTGAAAGTACAGTTTTGTTACTAAATGTCTGAGTGATACAGATTTGGTCATGTATACAGTATGTGAAAACCCAATCTGTAAGCACATGTTTTGAACCTAAATTGGGCTGGAAACCATGCATGGGTGAGATTGCAGCAATATGAGATATAAACACAATAAAAAATGTGCTTCCTAGCCAGACCCAGTCCCCCCCAGCCTCAGGCCCCACCTGCAACCTCTCTGACTCTGACCCCCAGCCCTGGATTGAGCCCTGGGCAGGGCCAGGGCGGCTGCTGAGTGCTGAAGCAGGATCCATCCATGAGGAATTGAGGATTCCATCCATCCATGGCCTCTCCTAGACCTCGCTCCCAGTCCCCCCCCAGGCCCCACCACCTGCTGCCACCTCTGACCCCCTCAGCCCTGGCCCTGGCCTGAGCCCAGGGCAGGGCTGCTGAAGGATCCATCCATCCAGGAAACAGGATTCAATTTCCATCCATGGCCTCTCCTTGCTCCCAGTCCCCCCCTAGGCCCCACCTGCCATCTCTGACCCCGGTCACCCCCTGGCCTGAGCCTAGGGCAGGGCTGCTGAAGAATCCATCCATCCAGGATTCCATCCATGGCCTCTCCTTGCTCCCAGTCCCCCCAGGCCCCACATGCCACCTCTGACCACCTCCTGTACCATGTCTGCAGTCTCTGACCACCTCCTGTACCATGTCTGCAGTCTCTGACCACCTCCTGTTTCATGTCCGCAGTCTCTGACCACCTCCTGTACCATGTCCACAGTCTCTGACCATCTCTTGTATCATGTCCGCAGTCTCTGACCATCTCTTGTACCATGTCCGCAGTCTCTGACCATCTCTTGTACCATGTCCGCAGTCTCTGACCATCTCTTGTACCATGTCCGCAGTCTCTGATCATCTCTTGTACCATGTCCGCAGTCTCTGACCATCTCTTGTACCATGTCCGCAGTCTCTGACCATCTCTTGTACCATGTCCGCAGTCTCTGACCATCTCTTGTCTTTTATCATGTCTGCAGGGGAGTCTGGACTCTGGAGAGGAGTCAAGAATGAGAGCGCCGCCGGGATGGGGGTCATGGGAGAAGTCAGATGTGTGGGGCCTGCAGAGTGGAGACCAGAGCCGTCTGACTGAGCACTGCACAGTGCACCTGAGAGGAGGTCAGTGACAGTGCCGCCAGACCAGTCTGATGGGGGGGGGGTCACTGATGTAAGGGCTAGGGGGCACTGATATAACGATCCCTCTATATTAGTAACCCCCCCATATCTTAATGTGTTCACTCTGTGGAAGGTGGTCTCTGGTCACCAGATTGCCCCCCACATCAGAGTTCCTGGCGTTCCCCTTTACATCAGAGTCTGCAGGATTCTCCCCTTACAGTGCGAAGGGGGAACTCTGCGGACCCTGATGTAAAAGGGAACTCTGATGTAAAGGGGAATGCAGTGGACTCTGATATAAGGTGGTTTCTGGTCACCAGAGCACCCGCTTAAATCAGAGTTCCCCCTTAAATCAAGATCTGCAGCATTCCTCTTTTTGTCAGAGTTACACTGTAAGGGGGAATCCTGCACACTGATATATGGGGGAACGCTATGCTGGCTGGGTTATATTAATCTGATCTTCATGTAAATGGAGAAATATGTTTTTTGACTTTTGTTTAACCTAAACACATTGCTAATAGCACTATCTACATGTTTATAGTTTAAGTATTGATATTTGCACGGTTCAGCACTGAAAACAGCCTGTTTATGTGCATTTTTGCAATGTCCGTAAAAAATTGGTGCCGTCCGTAAATTTTGGACGTTCTGCCAGTAAATTTCCCTCCGGGGGGTTGGCAACACTGGCTTAGGGTCATTGTCTTGTTGGAAGGTAAACCTTCGGCCCAGTCTGAGGTCCAGAGCACTCTGGAGAAGCTTTTTGTCCAGAATATCCCTGTACTTGGCCGCATTCATCTTTCCCTCGATTGCAACCAGTCGTCCTGTCCCTGCAGGTGAAAAACACCCCCACAGCATGATGCTGCCACCACCATGCTTCACTGTTGGGACTGTATTGGACAGGTGATGAGCAGTGCCTGGTTTTCTCCACACATACTGCTTAGAATTAAGGCCAAAAAGTTCTATTTTGGTCTCATCAGACCAGAGAATCTTATTTCTCACCATCTTGGAGTCCTTCAGGTGTTTTTTAGCAAACTCCATGCGGGCTTTCATGTGTCTTACACTGAGGAGAGGCTTCCGTCAGGCCACTCTGCCATAAAGCCCCGACTGGTGGAGGGCTGCAGTGATGATTGACTTTCTACAACTTTCTCCCATCTCCTGACTGCATCTCTGGAGCTCAGCCACAGTGATCTTTGGGTTCTTCTTTACCTCTCTCACCAAGGCTCTTCTCCCCCGATAGCTCAGTTTGGCTGGACGGCCAGCTCTAGGAAGGGTTCTGGTCGTCCCAAACATCTTCCATTTGAGGATTATGGAGGCCACTGTGCTCTTAGGAACCTTAAGTGCAGCAGAAATCTTTTTGTAACCTTGGCCAGATCTGTGCCTTGCCACAATTCTGTTTCTGAGCTCTTCAGGCAGTTCCTTTGACCTCATGATTCTCATTTGCTCTGACATGCATTGTGATCTGGAAGGTCTTATATAGACAGGTGTGTGGCTTTCCTAATCAAGTCCAATCAGTATAATCAAACACAGCTAGACTCAAATGAAGGTGTAGAACCATCTCAAGGATGGTCAGAAGAAATGGAAAGCACCTGAGTTAAATATATGAGTGTCACAGCAAAGGGTCTGAATACTTAGGACCATGTGATATTTCAGTTTTTCTTTTTTAATAATCTGCAACAATGTCAACAATTCTGTGTTTTTCTGTCAGTATGGGGTGCTATGTGTACATTCATGAGGAAGAAGAATGAACTTAAATGATTTTAGCAAATGGCTGCAATATAACAAAGAGTGAAAAATTTAAGGGGGGTCTGAATACTTTCCGTACCCACTGTATCAACTACAGTTTATTCTTTCAAAAAATTCTTTTTTTTTTACCTGTTCCATATTCAGTGCATCACCTCCAGGATACTGTAAAACCTCAGTTGTCTCACTACAATGAAAGAAAAAAAAAAAAAAAAACTTTTACACAATTATGCGACAAACAAAAATAGGTGGTGCCCTGTGCAACCACTTTACATAAAGCTACAGGTGTGTAACACACAGGAGTTTATATCACAAAGGCTAGTTTACAACCAAAAAATGTCCCTACACGCAAGTAAAAAAACTCCCAAAATTTCCACTCCCCACAATCACTGGCTGGTAATGGCCAGTAAACAAAGAACTGAAAGTGGATGTGACAAAATACTCGTTGCTTCCAGTTTTCCTTCAACATAGCAAGCAGTGGAAGTTCCTGGCTCCCCTGTGGGACGCACCTTGTAGAAGTGATCAGGTGGCTGTAGAGCCATTCAGATTACTTCTACAAGAAAGCCGATCGCTACCTGAAAATGCTGGTACCGAGATAATGGCTGCAGGAAGGTAGCACCCATGCATACCCTGCTTTGGAAGCACCTACCCCCAAAGGGGTCTTCAAGAACTAAGTCCTATCTTGCAGATGCCCATTGCCCTGGACCTGTATGGCATCCTCTGGCTAACTCTATGCATTGCCCGATGTATCAAAGAGGAGCACCGAAGACCTATTATCGTGCTCAAAGCATGTTACAAGCCGACCCTGCATCTTCTCTTTTTTGCAGGGTCCGGAAATGGTCCCAGTGGCGTAACTTGGGTACCGATCTGAAAGCCGCGCAATTAGCCTGGGTGTCTGCTGAGTACTTGGGAGTAGGAATCTTCCAGAAGAAGCAAGCAATCTCCCTCAGTATCATTGAGGACAATTGGATATCAGAGAAGTACCGGTCTCATTTAGTTTCTTCCTATAACAGTAAGTATATATCAACTACAGTTTATTCAACTCAGTGAAAACTTTCCCCTCTAAAAAGGCAAAACCCATTATTCAACTCTGCACCCCTTGTTCGTTGCTAGCTTCTACACCTCTAGCCCGCAGCTCATCTCTTTCCCCTGCCCAAAGTTCACCTTTGTACCCCACTATCCAAAGCTCACCTTTGCATCCCACCACCAACAAAGCAATTTACATTTGTGCTAAAATATTAAAGTGCAATGTGCCCTGTACCTTTCAGTAAAAATCACCTTTGCACCCATGTACACCTCTGTACCCTTCTTTCACCGGTGCTCACCTCTGACCCTCTGAGTGCAAGGGCAAGGAGGTTTGTCTGAGAGACAGATAGAGAGCTCAGCTGCGCTGTCACTTGTAAACTCAGAAGCCATAACAGTCGATAGTGGTGAGCACAGGGACAATGCCAGAAAAAATCCCTGACAGTATTTTTTTTTTTTTTTTTTTTTTAGGAAAAATCTTCCACTGAGGACACTAGTTCTGGGTCACGATCAGGGATTTCCCTTACATCCTGCTTTGGCTATAGGACAGGATATAACCCTTCCATATATATATATATATATATATATATATATATATATATATATATATATATATATATATATATATATATATATATATATATATATATATCTATCTCACTTTAGTTCTACTTTATTGTAACGGATCAACCTGCACCCCGACCGGGTACCTCCGTTGACAGATGCTCCTAGTGCTTCCCGAGTGCTCCAAGCACTCCACCAGACACCATAACCGCTTCAGACCCCATGACCTGCCGCAGCTTGGTTAGGGTCTCGCCGTCTCCTACCCACCCTGGACCTACGACAAGGCTCCAGGTGCCCGTGGGTGAACCTCTCTTTCCCCAGAGAGTGCAGCAGAACAAGCTCTTACACAAACAATAGGATAAGGCTGCCAGTGAGTCTCTGTATCTCTCTCACATTGAAGCTGGAATACACATTATCCCAATCCACAAACAATAGGGAAAACCTGTCTGACATTGAGGGATATGGAATACACACATTATTTAGGAATTACAGATTTCATGGCAATGGGAATAAATCTGCATATTTCTATATGAAAATATTGCTGACAAATATGACTGTCCTATCTGAAGCACTTAATTATCTGTTTTTCACTTCCAGTGACGGTGAATACCGTCACATTTATGATCTCCAATTTTTGATTGTGAAGATTATAAATCACACAGCAATAAAAATATGATTTGTTATAATCCAATATCATTCTCACCTAATCTTGGGGAGGAAAGAGGTTTTGTATGCATCCTCAATACTCTGAAGATATGGTAGAGCAACTTTCTTTTCAAAAGCCTAAAAGCAAAATAGTATAGAGGTAGTAGCAGAAAGCCAACCACAAGAAGAATCAGACAGTGCAGTAGTTTGCATGGAATGAAATATCAATATAATAAACCAGATTAAAAAAATTACATCTCCTTTCTCTTGAATCTTCTTGTACACATCAGCAGCTGGGACATCCACATATATAGCTACATGTGGAGGCAGGAACTCATCGATGCTTACATCCTTTATCTCATTATAATGATTCACACCTAAGACAAGATATATAGATATAGTATTAGACTGAAAGGTCAGTAAATAACAGTATGAGAATGCAAGTTCAGAGACCTGAAAAAAAAAAAAAAAAAAATCAAGATTTGTGACCCTGGCACAATTTAAATCGAATAAAGGACATTAAAAAGAACTGCTCTTGATAAATTAAGAGGTCCCTGTTGGATTATGTTTAAGAATACAGTTAGAAGTCAAGAGACACAATGAGGTTGATTTACTAAAACTGGAGAGTGCAAAATCTGGTGTAGCTCTGCATAGAAACCAATCAGCTTCCACATTTTCTTGTCAAAGCTTAATTGAACAAACTGAATTTAGAAGCAGATTGGATAGCATACACAGCTGCACCAGATTTTGCAGTGTTCAGTTTTAGTGAATCAACCCCAATGTGACAACTTAAGAGGTTTTTGCTCTCTAATTGTAACCCTTACAATTGTCAGCAAGCAGGCAGGATGAATTCAAGTGTATCTAAACACAAAAACAAAAATGAACTATACTGCAGCTTACCAGTCCTTAAATGTGGTGGATGCATTCGTTCTCGCTTTATAAGAACATTTTCAGTAAGTACAGAAACTATCTGTTTTTTCTTTACAGAATTGCAGTGTCCCATCCTATATAATTACAATGCTGCAGTGTCCTTTACTATGTAAAGCCAAAATAAACTTTAAAAGAACTCCAGGAAGTGTTTTGCAGTACAGGAGGAATAATATGTGTGTTACACACCTCCACAGCATCTTTTGCCAATTATGTAGTTACAAACTCTTGGCTTACCCTACTTTTCACCATCAGCCAACACACTTGTTTGCCATGCCCTGCATATTTTTAAATGTAAATAGTTGACTCTATACAACCATATGAGGATTTCACAACAAAGCAGATGAGCACACAAGTTCCTGGAGTTCTACATTAAAAAGTGTATAGACAAAACTTCTGGATACAGAAAGAAATGTTTAAACGCACTACCAAATTGTTGTTCTTGCTGCCTGCTTCCTGCTACTGAAATTTCCCTTTACTTCCAGTTGTTGAGATATAACAGAAAATGAGAGGATTTCTTCCCAAAGTTGAGAGAATTCTAATCTTAGACAAAATGCCACCAAATTATTTGTCCCTGTTAGAAGATTTCTTGTCACCTCTGCCTCTCTTGACAACTCTAAAACTATGATTTAA
Source organism: Pelophylax lessonae (assembly GCF_965119305.1). NCBI lineage: Eukaryota > Metazoa > Chordata > Amphibia > Anura > Ranidae > Pelophylax > Pelophylax lessonae. The sequence continues at coordinate 230,783,822 of NC_138773.1, forward strand.
CCTTACTTTATGACTTCATGAATAGGGGGAGAAACACAGACTAAAATTAAAAAAATATTTTACCTTTACGTACACTTAAGTCGAATTGTGTGTTTCCCTGGGCAAAACCTATATGATGAGTGTTGTTCTTCAAAGACTGTTTTTCTGTTCTATTTTTTAAAAGGGTGGGGGACAATCAGGAATGCAGGGGAAACAATGTTTGCTTGAGGCATGTGCAGTAAAAAAAAGAGTGGCCATCCCTTTCTATGGGTCTAGGGTTGTTCGGGGGCAAAGATCAGGAATCATAGCTTCTATGTGCAACATCACCTACTGAAACAAACACTATGACACAATCACAAAATAAATTATATATTTAATTATGTATATTTACCAGAAAGTATTGTAAGTGACAGTAGGGTAGTGATGTGGCCATTAGAAATCATTGTTAAAGCTCAAGCCTATGTATGATCTTAATTGCATACTGTAGTTACATTGATAATGTTTGGATAAATGTAAGTATGCATATCTCATACCTGAGGGACCAATATGGAAGGTGACAAATCACTGTAGTATTGCAACTACAGCGATTACCTCAGTCTTTTGGGGCATGCTCCGAGTGGCGGGGGTAGGCATGGCAGGGGATGCTCGTGTGACACTGCTGCCATTCACAGACTGCCTTGTAGTTTTTCAATGAATGCAAGGCATTTTTTGATTGGAGAAGGTGGAGATTGTGACATCATTAACCCTCCTCTCTACCCAATTAGCAAATGCCTTGTATTTTTCATTTTTTTATTTCATAAATACTAGATGTTTTTTGTATGTTGGCAGTACCAAGCGAGTGCCCCCTGTCTAAGCTGGACCAATGTAACTATGCAATAAAGATAATATCTAGACTTTTGCTTCAAATACTGTATGTAACAAAACGTGATTTATTTATTTTTTTATGTTTCTTAGAAACAAGAAACAACCATCCTAACAGCTGAAACCCTTTGGTAAGCAACTTAGCTGTAAAAGAAATCCCAGAAAAAGCCAATCTATTAAAAAACAAACAAAAAAAAAAAAAAAAAACACAACAACACACACAAAAATATATGTGTGAACAAATGATGCATTTTTTGAAGTAGCAACATTTTCTACTTACATTCTGGGCGAATGTATTGATTCTTTAACATGGCTTCAAGGAAAACAAAATCACTGAATGGAGAGCGTTCCAATATCACTCCCTGACCTTACAAACAAAAAAAAAAAATTCAGTTATTTGTACAGAATTATGCTTTTGTAATTATATTTTTTTGTAGCAGTTTTCAACTAAAGAAAAATTCCAGTCCACTTTTGGGACCAGCCAGGATTTTCCCTGACACAATGAAAATGCCTTTCCATTGACAACCAGCGAATGAGGCAAGATCATAAGCACCCTGATGTCTCCCCTTTAGGCTGGGGAAAAAGGCTGATCCCACATACTGGAAAATTTTTGTTTTGCTGCAACTATTACAGTGGCAGATATAAAGGGTTAAAGGCGAGTTCTGAATAATCCCCTGTATCCACAACACATACTGCTCTATACAAAGGTTAGAAAAGGAAGTAGGATGTCAACGGTAAGTCACTTTTCCAGCATAGTTCAAATTTACCTGTGGCAGCAACCTTCAGGTAGAAACATATCCACCCATTGTACAATATAACAAAAACAAAAATGGATGATAGCCCAACTTAAGTTGCTTAAGCTTAAGAGCCTTCACTGAAACTAAAAAATGCATTAGAAACATGTGAATATTCTTATGCATTTTGCACTAAAAACTTAGCGGTTAGGCTGGATTTAAACCTTTGCTTGATGGGTTTTCCATTAAAATAAATCGAAATGCATCAAAAACATAGGTTCACACATGCTTTAAAATGCGCATTACAATGTGCATCAATGTGCGTTATGACCCGTATGGACGATACAAAGTGCAATACAAATACAAAGTGCAATGCAATGCAAACTGAAAACATATGGCATTGATTTTAATAAAAAAAACACATTAGGGGGGAAACAGCTAGGTGGGAATCCAGCATTAATTATATAGTTATCGGATAAAAACATTCAACTTAGCTTTAAAAAGCCCAACCCCTACAGCTGTGAACGTGGGATCCAAAACATGAAAACTAAAAGTTATAGGGAAATCAATGCAAACCGTTACAAAAATAAAAAAAGTAATACTAGGAAATTCTTTGCAAGATGCTAAGTAAGATATCGCAAAGACAATAAAAAGGTATCTCAGATGATCAAATTGGATGATGTAGGAGTAGGGCTGGGCGATAAAACGATATGTATCGCGATAGACACGTGATCGATATCAATAAAAAAATTGTTCGATAAAACGTTCGATATTTTTCCTTAAGCAGTCTCACTCATAGTGCTGCAAGTCGGCTTCTATTCCTCCTGCTTTTTCTCTTTTTTACAGTTGGAAGTTGCCGCCTACTTGCTCGGAGGCTATGATTGGATAGCGGTTAGGTACTGATTGATTTTCATTGGGACTTTGGAGGCGTTTTTCGATTGGTCCTGGATTCATTTCCGGTTCATCCGAGGTACGCTTCCTCTGTCCTTAGCAATGTGCGGTTGGCGCTACCGGTAGGGGAGGTGATTGGCTGGATCAGATGCCGCTCATCCCTTTCCGACTCTTGCAGCCATTTAATGGGGTGATCGGCGGTCCTGAACCACGCCCCCTGATGACGTCACGCTTTGACGAAACCGGTAGGGGAACGGTGATCGTCCGCCCTGTGTATACCCTGTAGTGTCCTCCTGTTTTACATCGCAGGAGACCGGGCTGCAGCTACCGCACCATCCATTCAGAGATCCCCGCAGGATTTTACCTGGATGTGGAGGTCACATCTTTTCAACTTATCACCTGAGCTTCTTATTGAACTTTTTCCTCTCCACGGACTCTCCTTCTGTTTTTTCAGTACACTCTGATACATTGTGGAAATTCATCTATCTATATCTATATATAATCAGTGATTGCCTATTTTTGTGTTTTCCCATCAAGCGCTGCATACTTCTGTTTTCATTTTTTCTTCTTCGTCGGAAGCAAACAGAGGACGCGAAGCAAGTATGGTTGTGTTGACATTTTATTGTCTTAAGAACTGAGGGGATGATCAGAGGAAGGTTAAGTTTAAAATAAAAATGTTTAAAATGTAACATTTTTCTCCTGGTCCTTATTTTAAATGGGTAATAAAAAATATCAATAATTATCGATATCGACCGATATGAAACACTGATATCGTGATACAGTTTTCAGCCATATCGCCCAGCCCTATGTAGGAGCAGTTCCTCATTTAGAATATTAACAAAAGAGGCACAACTAATGTTTAAGGATTTTTAAAGTGAATATTCAACATAGGCTTTAGACCGACTCTTTAATTTTGTTTTAATTGCAACTAAATAAAAGAGAACCCATATAATAAAGAGGATTATAACAAACTTATTTCCTTATTGACATATACAGTGCCTTAAAAAAAAGTATTCATACCCCTTAAAATTTTCTACATTTTGTCATGTTACAACCAAAAAAGTTTTTTTTTTTTTTTTGCAGCTGCAAGTCTTTTTGGGTATATGTCTACCAGCTTTGCACACCTAGAGTGCCATTTTTGCCCATTCTACCTTGGCAAAATAGCTCAAGCTCTGTCAGATTGGATGGAGAGAGTCTGTAAACAGCAATTTTCAAGTCTTGCCACAGATTCTCAATTGTATTTAGGTCTGGACTTAGACTGGGCCATTCTAACACATGAATATGCTTTGAACTAAACCATTCCATTGTAGCTCTGGTTGTATGTTTAGGGTAATTGTCCTGCTGGAAGGTGAACCTCTGCCCCAGTCTAAAGTCTTTTTCAGACTCTAAGAGTTTTTCTTCTAAAATTGCCCTGTATTTGGCTCCATCCATCTTCCCATCAACGCTGACCAGCTTCCCCGTCTTTGCTAAAAAAAAAAAAAGCATCCCCACAACAGGATGCTGACACCACCATGTTTCACAGTGGGGGATGGTGTGTTCAGGGTGATGTGCAGTGTTCATTTTCCGCCACACATAGTGTTTTGGTTTGAGGCCAAAAAGTTCAATTTTGGTCTCATCTGACCAGAGCACCTTCTTCCACATTTGCTGTGTCCCCCACATGGCTTATGGCAAACTGCAAATGGGACTGCTTATGGCTTTCTTTTAACAATGGCTTTCTTCTTGCCACTCTTCCATAAAGGCCAAATTTGTGGAGTGCATGATTAATAGTTGTCCTGTGGACAGATTCTCCCACCTGAGCTGTGGATCTCTGCAGTTACCATGGGCCTCTTAGCTGCTTCTCTGATTAATGCTCTCCTTGCATGGCCTGTCAGTTTAGGTGGATTTAATTGTATTGGTAGGTTTGCAGTTGGGCCATGCTCTTTCCAATTTCGGATGATGGGTTAAACAGCGCTCTGTGAGAGGTTCAAAGCTTGGGATATTTCTTTTAACCTAACACTGCTTTAAACTTCTCCACAACTTTATCCCTGACCTGTCTGTTGTGTTCCTTGGCCTTCATGACGCTGTTTGTTCACTAAGGTTCTTTAACAAACCTCTGAGGGCTTCACAAAACAGCTATATTTATACTGAGATTAAAATTACACACAGGTGGACTCTATTTACGAATTAGGTGACTTCTAAAGGCAATTGGCTCCACCAGATTTTAGTTAGGGGTATCCTTCCACTTTACAATTATGTGCCACTTTGTGTTGGTCTATCACATAAATCCCCCCCCCCCCCCTAAAAAAAAAAAATGATTTTGGTTATAACATGATAAAATGTGGACAATTTCAAGGGGTATGAATACTTTTTCAAGGTACTGTAACTTAATGAAAGAGAAAATACAGTCATGTAAGGCCTATATCAGCAGAATGCACTGAACAGCTTTATTGCAAAAAAACTGATGAAAGCCTAGTTACATCAGCACTTGACAAAAAACCCACATTATGTCAATTGGGCTGAAAAAAATTAAAGCCACAACCTAACGTTTTTGTGTCTTTTCTACTGTCACCAATATGTATATTTTTCTGGCTCCTTAAATAGTTGTTTTGCTCATGAATTTGGCATTTTGGCTCAGAAAATATACACTTGCTGTTATTCCCTTGAATTGTAGGTTTTATTGTACCTGTACGTAGAAGATGTTCCAGAGCGTCTGCATATTGCAGCATGCGCATGCCGAACATCCAGCTCTGTAAGCGGTATGAATTTCCATCAGGGCTCTTTGGGTCCTCATAAAACTTCTCCAGGCTGCAAAGGCCAGCATATTTTGAGGGGGGGATATCTCCATCAGCAAAGGTCTTGTCTAGATAAAACTGATCTGCTTCAGGGAAATATTTCAACCCTGTAGAAAAAAAAAAGAAACCTAAAGACACACTCTCTGCAATATGCACCATAAACCTAAATAACCAATATAAACACTAGCATTAGCTCAATATCCAGTAGACTGGTCAACATTCACCCTTTTGAATTAATCCAATATTCTGTATTTCTTATGCTGGGTACAGACAAGGCAATTTTCTAGCCATTTCAAATCACTTTCAACAATCTTTAGATAAAACAACCTAAAGGTTCAAGCAAATGTGTCACCACCCTGTCATAAAAATATACTTGTAAATTCAAAAACCATTATTGGTAGGTTGTCTTCATTTGTGTTATTTTGATGATTGGAATTGCTGGAAAAATAATTTGCTTATAGCTGGAATTACAATGCATTTACATATGAGCATTTACTAGTAATTCCCCCCCCCCCTCCTATTTACCAACATTCACAGAGCGGACACCTATCAATATTAGTATATAAACCAAGGTATCAATACATTTTTACCAAATGATACAATGAACCAGAATAAAAAGACTTGGAGAGCTGACTTCTAATGGTTTCTGTTCCTCTCAGCCACCTGACACATGTATAATGAAAAGAATATGCCTTCAGATAGCAGCAATCTGAGCATACTAAATGTGTACTCGTGATGCCAAATCCTTAAAATATCATTCGAAAAGGAAGGATTGGGAGACAAGGATTTTTTGGCACAACAAACTTGATAAAATTAAATTTTTATTTAAATCCATATAAAACCAGGGAAAAAAGACACTTAATATAAAAGATATGACCTGAAAAAGGACCCAGGAAATATCTACAAATTGTGTAGCAGTTGTAAGAATATCAATTCCATACAGAAATACAAAAGATTATTTCAAATTTTGCGTTTACATATACTTGACATCAGAAGAATCCTGTCGATGGATGCCAGAAGACACAAATTGCCATTCAACCGGACCAGCTGATGCTGTATTCAACAATTCTTATGTATGTATTCAATATTGCTCAACATGTTTCGCCTTTTTTAAAGCTTCATCTGGAGCATTTTAATAAGATACTCTGTACAGTATTGTAAAGCGAGACATGTGTCTCCGCATTACTTGTAAATAACGGAGAGGGTATCGTGGGTTACAGGAACCTCATGAGGTTGATAGATAATGGGAGACCTTGGACTTGTAGCAACCAAGGAATGGTAAATGCCTGGCTGTCGTCATCAGCCCAGCACTGATAAAATATTGTGGTTATGAGTCCCAGATAGAGACCCATCAAATAGGTGCTTTCATGAGTTCCCGAACGGTATCCATAAAGCCCTCCCCGGATGGGGAACCGCCGCCATGTTGGCTCCAGATGAAGCTTTAAAAAAAAAGGCGAAACATGTTGAGCAATGTTGAATACATACATAAGAATTGTTGAATACAGCATCAGCTGGTCCGGTTGGACGGCAATTTGTGTCTTCTGGCATCCATCGACAGGATTCTTCTGATGTCAAGTATATGTATACGCAAAATTTGTAATAATCTTTTGTATTTCTGTATGGAATTGATATTCTAACAACTGCTACACAATTTGTAGATATTTCCTGGGTCCTTTTTCAGGTCATATCTTTTATATTAAGTGTCTTTTTCCCTGGTTTTATATGGATTTAAATAAAAATGTAATGTTATCAAGTTTGTTGTGCCAAAAAATCCTTGTCTCCCAATCCTTCCTTTTCACCTGACACATGTACAACAAAAATTAGAACACATAATCCAGTGCAAATGGTCTAAGAGGGGAAAACGCTAATTTTGCAGAGTTTTCGATTTACCTACTGCTGCACTTTTGGGACAGAAAGGAACTGAAGATCTCTCCAACAAGATGCAGCCAGCAAAAAAAGAATGTAAAACAAGAAATAAAAAAAATTGTGGCTATACAAACAATTTTATACTCGCTTATTACTCATCAAATGACTATCGAGGGCTAAATAAATTTGGTGGTGTGTGAAATGGGAAGATCTGCAGAAAAAGAAGAGATAATCAAACCATTTAAATACCAAAATAGTTCAGTTTGGATAGGCCATGTTTTAATGTGCTGAATAAACAGAATTTTACAGGAATTTCAGGTGCTTATCTGATAAAGGTGTTTATCCATCTGGTATATAGAATTTTATCAGATGAGCACCTACAAACATCCACTCCCTGAATGAGGAGTCCAATGTCCTCTCCCCCTAGACTAAGGTCCACTTACTACACCATAATAGCTTGGATAAGCACCTACAATAAAACATAGAGATGCTTTGTATGAACACAGCCAGGGACACATTTTTGATTTTTGCTACACAGCATTAACCAACTTACATCATATGATAAACATACTATTATTAAGTCATGCATAGAAAAGTAGAATTCCAACCTAACACTTACTATGCTTAGAAATGTTCCCACCCACCTCCTACTATCTATTCTACCCAAGTACAGCCATACGCGGTTCGAATCTTGGCTGGTTCAGCAGGAATTGGACGAGCTTCGAACCGTTATTAGGCAGGCTGAATGTACCAAATTGATCGATCAAATGCTATAGCCGCTAGTGATAATTTCCTATCTTCTCCCGGCGGGGATGACTTCCCCTGTCCGTCCCCACCAGGAGAAGATAATGGCCCAGCAGGAGGGATTCCCATATCAATATTGTTCGTGTTCATGGGGGAATCGAGTAAATTTCTTTCCTGCAACCAAAAAAAAAATTGCTCAGTGTATGGCAGAGGCCTAACCTATGTAAAATAGATCTATATACTAACCCATTTTTAATCTGCACGGATTCTGCAGCTTCAGCTCACCTGTGTCAGGAAGCACTCGACAATGACTGGGAATTCCAAGAGCCAGGACGTCACTCATAGGGTTCCCATGTCCCAAGCTTTTGTCACTGCTCCCTCCTCTACCCTGCAGCCACCGCTTCTGGAGCCAGAGCTGTGTGATCATATGGCTGGACTAAAAATAGGATAAGTTTACATATCTTTTTTACACAGGTTATGCAGGGTAAGTAGTAGGAGGGAGGAGCATATCTAGTGTTAAGGCTCTTTCACACGGTCCGCCTCCGTAGGCGGATCCGTGCTGCTCAGCATGGATCGATCCGCCGATCCCCGCTGAGCCGCCAGATGACCACTCCGTCTCCGCCTGCAGTGTGGAGAGGGAGGTGTCACAGCCCCCGCTGCTCTCTATGGGGGATCGGATGAGAGCGGACCGCCTGTCCGCTCTCATCCGATCCGATCCCTGGACGGATGGAAAAAATAGGTTTTCCATCCGTCCGGATTTCACGGACAGGATCGTTTATGGATGTAAGCGGGTGTCAGCGGAGGTGTCTCCGCTGACATCCGCTGCCCCATAGAGCTGCATGAAGGATCCGATCAGATCCGCCTAAAAAACTGACAGGCGGATCTGATCGGATCGCCCGTGTGAAAGAGCCCTTAGGCTGGAATTCCACTTTAAATTATTTACTCACCCATTTCTAAACTAAAGAAAAACCATGCGACAGATATCCTGATGTAACATCTGGACGAGGGGAATAATTTGGGTGTACCTGATTGTGTTAGAGATGCTGCTTAGGCTTTGCTATTCTATCATTATGGTAATCTGTATGTACACCTATTCTCCATTTGCTATTCTCTGGAGCAATTGTACTATGATCCGATATATTTTTATGTGACTTCTGCCTGTTGCCTGCTTGTGATGGGTTGCATTTGTGTTACACTGACACTGATTTTTGTGCTTAAAGTGGTTGTTACCCTAAAAAAAACAAATCATGCTCCTGTTCCTTTAAAGCATGATCAGTAGCATAGTGCTGTTGCATTGTCATTTGTCCCTTTTTTTAAATCTAAAATACCTGGTTGACCCTGCCAGATCCTGTGTTTCCCCCCTCTGTGTGCAGACCACAGTAATCATTGCTGCTGAGCCCTGAGCATCGTGGTCAGTTTATGTGCCTCCATTATCCGCTGTGTTCCGAGTGCCTCTTCCTCACTCCTTGACTGTCAGCTCCAGTCTGTGTCTGCAGAGCCGATCTCCTCCGAGCCCCTCCCCTCTCCTCCTGCCTCTATTCCAATGCATTACATAACACAATGACTTGTACCTTCTCTGTTTTAGCAAGATAATCACTGCAGTATGTCACTTTATTTTAAAATGATAATCCTAAATACCTTTTTGCACAACTCCTCTGTGTGGTCACATGATCTGCCCCTGCTGGCTGACATCACTGTGGAATCTCAGCCCCTCCCACTACTGTTCTTAGATCGAGGAAGCAGAGCAGAGGGAGATCATGTGACTGCACAGAGGAGCTGTGAAAAAAAGGTAGTCATGATTATAATTTGAAAGAAACACATACACTGCCATTTATATCTTGCAAAAACAGATATAATACAAGCAATTGTGATATGTGACTTTACAACCTCTTTAACCTGTGTATTATTTAACAAACGTTTACCTGTAAAAAAGAAAAAAAAAAAAAAAAGAAAAACCATGTACAAATTACCTCTTATTTTTCCACATTTCTACCATTGCCGAAGGAACACACGTATGCAATGCAATCTTTAAGGATGCAAAATGTTTTTTTTTTTTTATAAAATAATAAACATATTATATTACCTGCTGTGTGCAACAGTATTGCACAGACCAGCTCCAAACCTTCTTTTCTGGGGTCTCCCACCAGCGCTGGAGGCTCCTCCTCCTCTGTGTGTGCCACCATGTGAAGCCACTTCCTATAGTGGAATACTTGCAGCTCCGCTCCCGAGCCGAGCTGTGCGTGTCCACTGACACACACAGCACAGCCCAACTGACAGCTTCAGGAGCCAATGGCTCCTGCTGCTCTGACCCAAGCCTGTGAGACTGGAGACCTGCAGAGGAGCACAGCGCTGCATCGATATAGGATTTAACCACTTCCCACCATGTCCTTGGGTTTCAGTGGTTATACCGGGATGATGCCTGCACCTACAGGCATCATCCTGGTACCATGATTTTTAGCTGGCGATTCTGTAGAAGGTATAAGTGATTCGAGTGGCTAATTAGCCACTCGATCACTTCTGCGGGTGGCGGAAGGGGGTCCCACCCCCCCTCCCGCGGCCTCTCCTGGGCTCTCCAGTCCCATCGCAGAGGCCGGGAGCGATACGGCTAGCAGCGATGGCTGCCTGGGACAGAGAGAGAAAGGAACTGACGCCGTTCCCCTCTCTCTGTAACCCTGGAAATTGGGAGCCATGAGTATTCATCACTTCTGGTTCCACCCCTTTGTTTACCTGGCCACCAGCAGCCAGAGAAGCAGCTGATCATACCAATCTCGGTCCAATCAGCTGCATGGGGGAGGGCCAGAGGAAAGATTTGGGGTCTAAAGGGGACTTGTTCATCCCTTGTGATAGCAATAAAGTTTGTACAAAAAAAAAATTATTATATATTTTTTTTGTATAAAAAAAAAAAAAAAAAATCGAAAGTGCCACTGTCCCACGGTGCTTACATGCACATGCATACATTACTCCCGCACACATATGTAAACAGTGATCGCACCACACGTGAGGTATTGTCGCAAATGTAGGCAGCTTACCAATGGTATTAGTATTATGCAGTATGAGGGGGTTAATGTATTGCCACTGATGCATTAGTGACCGACCAGTGGCAGTTAATTAACCCCTTTGTGCTGCATTAGTGCAACCAGTATCAGTGTTAATTAACACTGGTTGCACTAATGCAGCACAAAGGGGTTAATTAACTGCCACTGGTCGGTCACTAATAGATGAGTGACCAGCAGTGGCAATACATTAACCCCCTCATGCTGCATAATACTAATACCATTGGTAATTAAATTAACCTCTTGCCAACCCATCACAGTACATATACTGTGACAGGGTGGCAGCGACAGGTGTACGTCGCTGCCTGTTTTTGGTGTATGCCCCTCTTCTATCTATTTTAAAAAATTTTGGGGGAAAAAGTCATTTTCGGTTTTCGGCCAAGGGCATCCTGCATTTTCGGTTTCAACCCAGAATTTTCATTTAGGTGCATCCCTAGCAAATACCGTGTGACATAAAAAATTGCAACACACCATTTTGTTTTATAGGGTCTCTGCTAAAAATAAAAAATTATATTATATATATATATATATATATATATATATATATATATATATATATATATATATATATATATATATATATATATATATATATATATATATATATATAAAATTGCTTGGGGGGGGGGGGTTCTATGTAATTTTCTAGCAAAAAGCTGAGATTTTTAGATGTAGGAGCGAAGTGTCAGAATAGGCTTGGAAAGGAAGTGGTTAAGTATTTAAAGTTAGATAAATGGTCATTAGTCGGACACTTAATGAGACAAAGTACAAAAAAGCATTTACAAATGCTCCAACCTTAAAAAGGAGTGTTTGCTGGTCCAAGGTCACAATCCAAGACAGAACCTACTTTCGCTGTCTCCCAGCAACACAAATAACAGGCAGAAGTGCTGTCTTTAACAGTGGACTAAGACAGTACAGGCTTCATGGTCCAAAAATAGAGGTTGCATTGGTTTGTCTTTTTGACATTTCAGATCATTTTAACATTTTAAAAGGAGTTAAGTAAATAGCTTTGCCCTTTCAGAACGGCCTGGCATTCGGGCATTTTGGGAGAAATGAAAGATGCTGTATACATCTTTAAGAGGTTTCACGTTATTACTTATTGTTTCAGGGTACAATCTCTTTCACTCTTCCATAAATTATGTAAACAACTATATTACATAAACAAAAAAATAAAAAGCAGTTTTCCATTTTAGCAACACAATGATTTATCTTACCGAGCCTTTGTGCTAGATCATGTGCAAGTTTTCCTTTGCCAGAAGCCAAGTTGCCATCAACTGTAATGATCTTACTGTTTGGTCCTAATCGTTTGGATGTTCTTTCCCCCAGCATGTATGCCAAGTAGCCATACTGAATCCCATGCTTTGAGCTGACATGAAACTGGGACTATTCACAAGATATTCAATAAAAAAACAAAAAGGTAAAAAAAAGGGTCATAATCAAACTAAAATAATAACTTTATTGTATATACAGTATCTAAAATAAAAGCTGCATTCTGCTACATCATGTCATAGAAAAAAAAAAAACCCATCGATAAAAACCCCCACATCATCAACAGACATTTATTTTTAAAAGAACATACTACTATCTCCACTACTTGAAGAATCAATAGCCTGGAACACATATGCAAACGCAGTATTGGGGGGCCACTGATATATTCCAATGCGAAAAGGAATAACACCTAATGGAAAAGGGAAAAGTTCTGAAAGTCGCACATCTCTGCAAAACCCTGTAAGAAAGTGCATGACAGCCTCAGCCCAGGCTCCAACCAGGCCACGCCCCCAACGCACTTCACCATGGAACTGATGACTAACCTATCAAGAGCCCATGGTAGGCTGCACGAGAGATCACATATTGGCAGAAGACCTTAACCAACTCCAGGAAACAAAAAGTCCTCCAGCAGGGTGTAAAAAAAAAAAAAAATAAAAAAGTTCTGGGTGCAATATTCACCTCCTCTCTGGTTCTGCCCCTCACTGCAATTGCTTTCTTTCAGCCACCTCATGTGTTCAGTCTACCAAATTAAATGACAACATCTTGTGAGTGTATAGTATTATGGACTGGCCCCCTGAGTGAAAAGGTCCCTTCAGTCCCTATAATTCACATACGGTGACACAGTTAGCAATGGTGATGACATATTTCTGCTGCTTTCCGTATTGACTACTGCCCTAGGCTGGAAAAAAAGACACTGAAGGTGAATGAAGAAGAGAATGGCACTGAAAGTATGGGAGATAGATGGGGTTGCAGGTGCAAATTACAGGTGACACCCTAAACTTACTATGCATATTCTACAAAAAACACAAATCAAAATGGATATAAATTATAGTGCAACATATGCCAAAAAATCATGTGCCAAAAATTACTGAAGTGCAAAATATAAATGATTGGAAATTGTTTGATTTGAAGAAGCAGTTTGTATTTTACTAAATGTAAGTGCACTACTGTATTTTTTACCAATAAAACTATCTATACGGATTCACACTATGGGGGCTGTCTCTACTATTTCTATGTACCACTGAGATTGGAGGGGATTGCAAGGAGTGGCCGCCAGAGAATGGGTCATGGATACAGCATACAGCTGCTAAAGCTGGATATCCCCCTCGCAAGGGGAGAGACGTCTGGTGAGTGTACTATCAGGAGGGGGCATGAGTGGAGACACCGGGCACATTACATGCTGTTGCACAACCCTCCTGGTTACAACATCAAGTAGCATCCCTTTTATTGATGCTACCATAAGGACCAGCAAGGATAGCTGTAACAATGGACTAATTAAAAGGACACTGTACATTATCCCAGACTGTTCACTAAGCACAGATCACCTTTGCATCAATAATTTGATTTATGTGTGATTACATAGAGCAGGGATCCTCAAACTACGGCCCTCCAGCTATTGCGGAACTACACATCCCATGAGGCATTGTAAAACTCTGACATTCACAGATATGACTAGGCATGATGGGAATTGTAGTTCCTGAACAACTGGAGGGTCATAGTTTGAAGACCCGAGTCATAGAGTGTTTATGATTTGAGTGTAATTGGAAGCTCACCCCATTTGGGCACTATTATTTTAGCACTAGCACTTTAGTCTTTTTTGCACATAATTTCTTGCAAATGTTGCACAATAATTTATATTTTTCACTTTTGTAATTTTTTTGCACCTCATTTTTTGGCATATGTTACACTATAATTTATATCCATTTTGATTTGTGTTTTTTGGAGAATGATTTGCATACGGGTATACTAGTACTGTATTTTATTGCACATAGAGCAGCGCCAAAACCCATTTTTTAATACATAGGTTTTACAACAGGCACAACCTCGGTAGCAGTCTAACTGGAGGCAGCAGCTCAAAGCTTTTTTAGAACATTATCACAATTTTTGTTGATTCTCCATTGTGCGGACTGCACTTATATATTTATTTATACACAAATAATGCCTAAAGTGTTACTAAACCCAGGACCCTGCACTCACTATATCTTTGCAATAATTTTAATAAATATTAAACTGCTAAAAACCTTTTCTCATCAGTAGTTAGAGCAGTCTTGTGACTTTGATTAACTTTGGTTAAAGCTTGTACGAGGAGTTTTCATTCTGCCCTGATTGTCCTATGAGGCTGTCCAACACCTGACCAGGCAGTGCTGATTGGCCCTGTGCTGATCACATGCACTTTCTCAAGAAAAAAAAAAAAAAACAACTCTCTAGCAATAGACCCCAAACTGAGCATGTGCAGCTTGCCTCCAAGGCTCTGTTCTTTTAGGAGATGGATTGGGGACAGTGGAAGAAGGAAAGGATCAGAGAAGAGATCAAACAGCCTTTTTACACAATGCAGAGGATTAACCCCTTAGGTTCCAAAATGATTATAACAAGCATGCTTTACGGCATATACAGACTGAATTTACTGTTGTGGGTTTAGTAACACTTTGGCTCCAATACCAGCTGCTTCCTGCAAAATCTCCCAAAATTCAAGGTGTGGATGGCACAACCCATCTCAAGAAATGTTGCTTAAAGGTTTGATAGAGACAGGTGAAAAACAGTCGGCAGAACAATGATTCCATCCAATCAGATGCAGTCACTGTTTGGTTATTCACACAGTCATGAGTGCTTTGGCTATCTAAATAAAATAGCCAACACTGGAGATTCCTCCATCCATTCTGTTTGATGTGAATAGGGGAATCACAAGGTTAAACACGAGAAATCTTCAATGTGTATGGCTAGCGATAGGCTACATTTGCACTAGCGTTCTGCCACGGTGTGAATGGCAGCAGGAGAAATCTGATGATCCCTGCTATTGTTTTTGACACCTGCGGTGTAAAGGAGCGATCACTTCAGGTAACTGCTGACTCACTGTATGGGCTCAGCAGCAGCAGCTAGCCACACAAACCTGTCAAAAACAGCAGCAGGAATCAGAAGACTCCTACAGCTGCCTGTTCCCCTGTGCAAATGTAGCCTTGGTAAAAGACAATGCTAGTTCCTCTCCTTTAGAATGTACATCAGCTTATATACAGTACACAAGCTTGTTCTAGGCAATGCGGGGGGGTTATTGGGGGTCTCTTGATACACGTTTGTTTTAGGTCATGTGGTCCATTCTAGTTTATTGGGGATCCCCTGATATGCATGGCCTTTTTTGGGGAATTAGGTCACTTCTAGTTTATTTGGGGGGGGGGGGGGGTCTCCTGAAATGCACAGCCTTTATTTGGGGTCTCCTGATATGCACAGCGGTATTCTAGGTAAGAAGATTAAAGTGGATGAAAAGGATGAAGGTTTTTTTACCTTAATGCATTCAATTAAAAAGAACCTTCAGCATGCAGCTCCCCCCCCCCCCCCCCATCTTTATACTTACCTAGCCCGGTCTTGATCCAGCGCTATGCACGAGAGCAGAGGACGCTCTCTCCCCTCATTGGCTCCTGCCTATTACAGCCAGTGATTAGGGAGCAGGGCTGCGTTCCCCCCCAACCAGGCAAGTGGCTTTCTATGGTGAGCACTCGGCCGGGGGGGGGGTGAAGAACAACTAAAGGCAAAACTTTTTTTTTTTTCCCCCCATTTTGGATATAGTAAGGGAGGGTTAAAACTCCTGTCAGTTTTTTGGCATCTGTGTTCCATTAGGGAGATTTCCCTTCACTTTCCGTCTCATAGCCAAAGCAGGAAGTGAGAGAAAATCCCTCCAAAGTGAGGGAATCCCAGGTTATCGCCAGAACTGGTGTCCCCTTTGGAAGATTTTCCCTTTATTACGGTTCTAGTGACAACCCAAAATGTGGGATTTTCTTTTACTTTCGATGATAACTGTAAACAGGACGAACAGAGAGGGTGAATCTCTGTAACGGGGACACAGGCAGCAATAAAAACAGACAGGGGTTCTAATCCCTCTCTACTCCATCCAAAACTAAAAAGAAAATTTTCCCTTGGTTATACTTTATGACATAAAGGAAAGATAGAGAAAAGACAACTTTGAAGCCTGTACCAGAAACCAACGTTTCTCAAATCCAGTCCTCAAGTACCCCCAAACAGGTCATGTTTTCAGGATTTCCCTCAGATGAAACGGCTGCGGTAATTACAAAGGCAGTGAAACTGATCAAATCACCTGTGCAAAATAATGGAAAGCCTGAAAACATGACCTGCTGGGGGGTTTTGAGGACTGGAGTTGAGAAACATTGTCATAAACAACTGGCCAAGAATGACAGCACCATTGGTTTTATCTCAACGGCGTAAAGGGCGAACAATACAATGACACCTCCATGCAGTGTGCTTGTATATGTCACAGAACTGTCTAGGATATTACAATGGCTGCTGTCAACAAGGGGTTAATGGCAGACAAAGCTATCAGTGAAGGAAATGCCAATGAACTCCCTGCCCCCTCTCTCTGTACATACTGTCCCCGATCCTCACCACACTAATGACCCCAGCTTTCCAGGTCAGCCTCAAACCACGGACCGCTGATGTCCCAAACATGTCGCTGTCCTTCCCCGGACAACCTGCGCCGGGGTCCTTCTTACAGTCGGCGCACAATATGACGTCACTGGGATGCCTCTGTGCTGCCTGTAGATTCCTGAGCGAAAATGTCTTCCGGTGAAAGTAATTGTAGCGGAAGAGAGATAGAGAGTGCTCCGCTGTCAGGACTCTGTCTGTTCATGTGACCATTCACTGGCATAAGGAGAAGGCAGTGCTAGACCTTCCCAGACCTGTGCCAAGTTAGAAGAATTGTCAGTCCCTGGAAATGTGACCTTGGTTTAACCACTTCTAGACCGGAAGATTTTCCCCCTTAAAGCGGTTGTAAACCCTATAAAAAAAAAAAAAAAACCTGCAAGACAAAGGCATAATGAGCTAGTATGCATCGCATACTAGCCCATTATGTTTAACTTACCTTAAAACGAAGCCCCGACACGGACCCCCGGACATCGATGCGGGCGCTGCCATGATCCCTCGTCGTCTCTTCCGGGTTCGGCGGCTCCGGCGCGCTGATTGGCCGGAAGAGACGGCTCCAGCGCGCTGATTGGCCGGAGCCGCGATGGCATGCGCGGGAGTGATTTTTTCCGGCAAGTTAATTGAAGGTCCCCCCGGACCTTCAGTGCACATGCGCCGCTCGCGCGAGCGGCTGCATGCACTGTAAATATCTCCTAAACTGTGCCGGTTTAGGAGATATTATTTGTACCTACAGGTAAGCCTTATTATAGGCTTACCTGTAGGTAAAAGTGTCAAAAAGCGGGATACAACCGCTTTAATGACCAGGCTATATTTTTGCGATTCGGCACTGCTTTATTCTAACGGACAACTGCGCGGTCGTGCGACGCTGTACCCAAAAAAAAATTGATGTCCTTTTTTTCCCACAAATAGAGCTTTCTTTTGGAGGTATTTTATCACCTCTGCGATTTTTATTTTTGCGCTATAAACAAAAAAAGAGCGACAATTCTGAAAAAAAAAAAAGATTTTTCACATTCTGCTATATAAAATTCCCCCAAAAAATTAAAAAATCTAATTTTTTTAACATTTTAGGCCAATTTGTTTTCTGCTACATATTTTTGGTAAAAAAACGCAATAGATCGCGGGGAGCGATCGGGGGTGTCATGCGGACATCCCCGCTGAAGAGTGGGGGCGGGAGCGGGCTGCTGGCGGTGGGCGCTCACCCCCTAGCTGCAGTCGCGTGACCAACGTATACCTACGTCGGTTCGCGCAGGAAGGCTTAAAAGATGATTGGTAAAGAGAAGAATATGGAGGCTGTTATTTCCGATTACTGAACATGCTAGATATCCATGTGAAAACCAGGGAACTACCAGTATTGTCAGAGAGTAGCAATTGCAGATTTACTTTTAAAGCGGGTGTAAACCGCTGCGCTTTCTTTTTTTTTTTTTTACCTGCAAGGCAAAGGCATAATGTGCTAGTATGCATCGCATACTAGCACATTATGTTAAGCTTACCTGAAAACGAAGCGTTCCAGCGATGCCATCGCTGGAGGCAGCATCCATCTCTACCTGATCTTCCTTCAGGGTTCGTGGCTCCGGCTCTGTGACTGGACTGAGCCGTGATGACGTCACTTCCGCGCGTATACGCCAGTCCCAGCACACTGCGCTGAAAAAACGGCACGGGGGGGGGGTTCCTTCTGAGCACATGGGTCAGTGACATAACTCGCTGCTAGCTCAGTAAATATCTCCTAAACGGTGCAGGTTTAGGAGATATTTACACTACCTATAGGTAAGCCTTAATATAGGTAAAAGTTAAAGATGGAAGTTTACTTCCTCTTTAATCATCTATCAATGTCAGTTTTGGGGCATTAAAAAAACAAAGAGATAGAAAGTCCTGAGTATGTTTGTTTTTATTTAAAGTGGAACTTTACCCATAACAACTTGATAAAAAAAAGTAATGTGCTTGAGGCTCGGTTCACATTTATGCGATGCGGGAAGGCTGCGAATTCGCAGCCTGTTCCCGCATCGCACACGCACCCCCGGCAGTTCACACTGCCATATGCGATACGCTGGGGGTGTCAATGTAATCTTAACGACACCCCCAGTTTGATCGCATATCGCAGTGCGATCGTGCAGTTCGCACAGGAGCGGATCGCACAAGTGTGAACCGCTGTGCGATCCGATCCTGATGCGGCTGCAAAAATGCCTCCTGTGCGTGTTTGCGCCGGGTGCGATGCGAATTTAGCCATACAAACTGTATGGCTAAACTCGCACCGCACAGCTGATCGAATGTAATGTCGGAGTAGTGCGCTCCGACATTACATGCGAACCCGGCACTCGCAGAAGTGTGAACCGGGGCTAAGGGCTCTTTCACACGGGTGTTCAGTTTTTTTTTGCCCAATCAGGTCCTTTTTTTTTTTTTTGAAACGGACACGGATGACACTTGTACCATCCGGTCCGTCTGTCCGTTTTTCATCCCATCCGTTTGCGGATGAAAAACGGACATAATGTATCTCTATGTAAATACGGATGTTAGCGGATGACACCACTGACATCCGTTTTTGTGTCCGTTCCGTTTTTTGAACGGAAGAAAAAATAGGTTTCTCTTCCGTTCCAAAAAACTGAACTGAACTGAAAGGACGAAAAATGGATGTCAGCGGATGATCATCCACTGACATCCGTATTTACATAGAGATATATTATGTCCGTTTTTCATCCGCAAACGGATGGGATGAAAAACGGAAGCTTACGTTTGTTTAAGTATTTTCAATAAAGCTTTATATTGGAAAAAAAAAAAAGAAAAACGGACAGACGGAATGCCCGTGTGAAAGAGCCCTTAGGGAAGAACACACATTCCACATTAAAGTAGAATTATAGGCAACACTTTTTTTTTTGTTTTGGATAGAATAAGAGAAGGGTATTACTCCTGGCAGATTTGTTTTTTTGCCATCTGTGACCCTTTGCAGATATTTCCCTTCACTTCCTGTCCCATAACCAAACAGGAATTTAAATTAAAGCGGAGTTCCACCTAAAAGTGGAACTTCTGCTTTAAGCACTCCTCACCCCTTTACATGCCACATTTGGCACATCAGTTTTTTTTTTGGTGGGAGAGGGTACCTAGTTTTGACAGGTACCCACTCCCACTTCTGCTTGGGCCACCTAGGCGGCTAGAGCGGAAGTTCTCCTGTCCCTTCAATCCTCTGGGCATGTCACACTGCCACTGAGGAAGCGCAGTGTGACTTGCGCATGCACAGTGTGCACCCGGCTGTGAAGCTTGCAAGCTGTCACAGCCGGGTGCCCACACTTATGATGCTAGCGTCGCAGAGAAGAGAGGGAGAGGAGCAAGGCTTCAGGCGGCCGCATCACTGGATCCTGGGACAGGTGAGTGCTCCACTTTAAGGGAATTCCTTGGGGACCCTCAGGTCACCAGAACTAGTGTCCTCATTGGAAGATTTCCTTTCTATTAATTTTCTGGGAACAACCCAAAATTTGGGGTTTTCTTTTACTTTCAATTATAATGGTAAACAGTACAAATAGAGAGGGGAAATCTCCTTAATGGGGGCACAGACAGCAATAAAAACTGGCGTTGTAATCCCTCTCCACTCTTTCCAAAACTAAAAAAAATAAATCAAAGTTAGTGTGTGCTGTAAATTGCCAGAGGCTGATATTTTACTGAAGCCCAGAGCCCCTGAACAGCAGCAAATCATAAAGTGGAAATAAACCCATCTATTTAACGGTTTAAAAGAACAGTTACATTCCTGGCATGCTGGGATTGCTAACTGTCACATTTGATTGGGTCCTTAACCAAACTGTCAAACCATCAAATGGCTGTTGTCATAACTGATCACATGTGCAGCACAATGGCAGTGGCAGATCAAATAGAAGCAGCTTCCTTGGCTGTAAATGATAGGAGGGTTTGATTTCCGCGTCAAGGCTGTAAGCAGATCGGCCTCTACAAATTCAGCAGTGCCTAAAAATATAGAGCAACTGAGCATGTGCAGAGCAGGGTGAGACAGTGTATTACTGGGTTTTAGACAGTATAGGCACTTATATTTAATGTTTTACATACCTATACCTGCAGAAGGGGCCAGCCTGAAGTAAACTAGCAGGACTTCATTTTCTGACTAAAGTTCCACTTTAACAGACCCAGTGGTTCTCTATATTAGTGTTCTATGTGACAGTTTTAGGCCTTGTGCACAAAGGGCATTAAGAACACGGCTGTTAGGGCTTGTTCACACATGTGTCAATACCAGATATCTACACAGTATTTATTCAACATTTTTAAAGCCTCATAACTGCCCATCAAAGCCTGCAATGAATATTACAATGGTACCACACTGTGGTGTTCACACAGGAGCGGTTGTGTTGTTGCTTTCATGAGGTATCGACGCTTGTCAGCTGCTTCCATTGATTTTAATAGCAATGCTCTATAACTGCACCCTAACAGCACCTAGACCATTTACGGTGTGTTACTGAACCATTTATGAAGTGTTAGCTGGGCACTGGGGGAGAGGCAGTGTAGGCTCCTGTATCCCAGAATGTACTGGGAAAAATAGAGAACTAGGACAGAGCAGCTCCAGCCATTTCCTGCTTATACAGAGTAGCTGTGTGGTAACACCATTGTGCGGGCAAAAGCATCAACTAGCCAGCAATATTGATAGTACCAGGTAGGAGCAGAATCTTTGAGCATTATTGCCAGTGGCAAAGCTTTTTGTGTCAGCAAAGTTGAGCTGGATCAAGCCAAGTGTCAAAGAGATCAAAGTATATGAATCCATCTTGCAGAGAATCTACAAAAATGTCTGCAATCACATCACAACCTAACCACGTCTCAAAGTAGATCATTTTCTCTACATCACTTCCCCTTTCCTGACACAAGTATGACAGCATACATGTATGGGTATAGGCTCCGCCTCTCACCCAATCAGGACTGGTTGTACTATATAAGAGAGTTGCCTCTAAGGCAGCATTCTCATTTTGTTCCTCAAATGCTCAACTGGTTATAGCCATGGAAAGAAGATTTTTCTTTTTGCCCTCACCTGGCTGGATTCATCCCTCCGTGTGGGTGTAAACCGCCTATATGAGGGGGGCCTCCCCCAGGTCCAGGTACTGGGTTGCAGGTTGCATAGGTCTCTGGATGCAGGTGAAATGAAGGATGGCCACTGAGAGTGTATTTATGCTAATGTCCTTGAGGTACGAGCTTACCCAGAGATCAGCCATGATCATTAAGGTGAGGGTAAGGTAAGTAAATTATCCTAAAAAAAAAGTGCCAGGGCAGTATGGATGGTAAAACTCTCCAGCCCTTAATACCAGCACCACTCCCCAAAGGAAAAGAGGCAACTTGTTCCTTCAACAGTGACAGGTCCTCTCTGGCTCGGAGGAAAACCGCAATACATTCAAGGTGCTGCCAGGAGAGGCAGACTAAGGAAATCACAATAAAGACCATCCTGGGCGGTATGGGGAGTGTGGTTAGCTGACGTGCTCGCCAAGATGCTATGCCAAGTTGCATATCAGGCGACTGTAAACAAAAAGGCAGATGTTTTGGCACTGTTCAAACTGACTAGGTGGATCTCTAGTCGCTAACCCTCAGGTACTAAGCTAATTAGACAGCTAAGTTTGTTTACAGGGTACCTCTGCCTCAAAAGCAGCAGGCCAAGGAGCTTTCATCAGTTTGGCCAGATGTGTCTTCATTGTAGCAGGGAATGCAAGATGCCCAGCTTTACTTCAGAGGCAGTTGGCCAAGGAATCTTTATCAGACAAGCCTGAAGTGCCAGTCTGCCAGCGGATGCTGCAACATCCTTTGCAGAGGCATGGGAACAGCAATATTGGTTTGGAAATTAGGTTTGTTCTACCATTAGATTGTGTTGTGTGGGCAAGGCTATATGGTTATCAGCAGAAGAGTTAAAGGCAAACTTGACCAGTGATAAGTTTCTGTGATGTGTGATCCCTGAGTGAAATTAAAGTGACCAGCGATGCAGTATGCTGTTCCTCTAGTATCCTGTGTGGTTAGTCAATCCCTATGGCTTAACCCACTGACTGCATATGCCTCTTTCTAAAGTGAATCGTCTGCTATTCAAGATGGAATTAATGATGTCTAGATTTGGGACTAATCCCTTAGGCTAGTCACCTAGTCCCAGAACAAAGAGTTGGTGACAGGGCCTGAGAAGAGCTATTGAAAGATCCATAATCGTCTTTCTTTGGTTGCCTAAATCCAAGTCTGCTCCTCACTAGGGGCAGCAAAATTCCTTTCACTCAAATTTGCCCACTAGGTGTTATTGCAGGAATTTTTGCAAATTTGGGCAGAGGAGGCCCAGGATCGGTGAGGCCTGTGCAGTAAGGAAGTCATTGGAATTTTCTTTCCACTCTTCCAACTCATCTAATTCCCACTATGCATTAAAGCTTTAATGTTACCAAATCTTGTTCCAACAGTGAGCCATCGATCCAGTGTTCTTAGTCAAAAAGCAGATTTAGGCAGGAAATGGAACGAAGAATCAAAATCCAAAACTTCATATGGAGTTATTGAGAACAATCACTCAAACTATCAGATAAATTAGTTGTAATTTTCTCTAGATCTAGCTGATGTGTACATACACTTTTCAGTACACCCATGCTTCTGAGAGTTTTACTTCCTCAGGTCCATTCAGCAACCTTTGGCCTTTCCACATACTCAAGACATTTTTTGAGAACATTGCTTCCAGTGATGGCCATCTTACAGAAGCAAGGGCAGCATGTTTCATAGCTGGACAACAGCCTACGGGTTGCTCAACATCCTCCAGGTCCTGGAAAATTCTGATTCAGACTCAAAATTTCAAATTTGGACGGATCATCAGCTGGGGAAGGCCAACTCATCTCATTATAATAATGACATTTTGGAGACTCAGGAGAATACTGTAGAGTTGCCCTCACAGAAGGTTAAAGTATTAGGTTCTCACTTGGGGCAAGTCCTAGCTCTCTCCCATCTGTTCATATCCCATGGTCTCAAATGATCGAGAATTAGTCTGCAGTAATCCATGCAGCCGGTTGGACTCACTGGAAGATTAAGGACATTATAATTTGACCTTCTAAGGTCATGGAAGATTTGCTTCCTACTCCAGAGAAGATGACCCCACATATGAGACAAGTCACTTTGGTGGTGGCTAAAAATAGTTAATTTTTTACAGATTTCGGCAGCTTCCTGTCATACCAGTCATCACAATCTATTTATTTTCTTGGTATTCACCTCAGTGACCTACTAGCTCAAGTTATGCTCCAAACAGAGCAGATATAGAGTCAGAACATTGAAGGCAATCATGGACCATTTAAGGAAAATGATCAACACACTTGGCAAGCGTTTGTCCTCAAACAAGCTCTTAAAGTGTGTTTTGTTGAACACAGCAGTTGAGCTCTTTGGTTGTATGAACTCTCCCTCTTTTGTTACACCAAGTCAAAGCTATTATTGGGATATAGAAAACTTTGATCACTTCTACACTTCTTCACTACAAGGTGCACACTCACAATGTCCCGAAATCACGGACACCGATTTAACAGAAAGCTTGGCCACATTGCCAGCTTTAGATAGGAGCTCCTTGCCATGCATGGTTGCAGAGGAAGAACCAGCGAGTAATACTGAGCCACAGGCTACACAACAGATCTTCTATTTCTTGGTTCCTGCAGATTTAATTTCACATGTTGTCATACAGGATTGTGATACAGAAATCTTGTATGACTTACTGAATTGTGCACAAGAAATGGATATTACACCTAGTATCCTCTGGGACAGTTATGATCTCCACGAATCAAACAAGAAAAGGAGTTGTGTGCTTGGAAATGAAACCATACAAACCTTGGATGATGGTGATACAGAAATCTCCTTGTATGATTTACTGAGCTATGTAGATGGAATAGATGCTACACCTAGTATCTTCTGGGACAGTTACGATCTCCACGAATCTAACAAGGAAAAAACGTGTGAGCCTGAAAAAAACTGGAGCACATCAAATGAAGAATTCTGCAGCTTTGAGGATTTGATGCTAATGGATGTATCCACACTATCCGAAGAGAGAGCGACACCGGTATCTTCTACACCATGGATTAGTAGACGAAAAAAGTGTCTTGCATTTTTTTAGGACTCTGCTATGTACATCTGTAATATGTCCCGTTGATCTAAAGGTATAGGGGACCTTAACTGTAGCCCATAGCCAGAATTTAGATCTACAAAGTTCGAAGTCACAGCTACTATCAGTCAGACCTACTATTGTCAAAAATCACCTACTCCACTAGGCACACTGGGGTTGATTTTGCTAAAACTAGTGCAAACTTTGGTGCAGCTGTGCATGGTAGCCAATTGGCTTCTAACTTCAGGCTGTTCAATTAAGCTTTGACAAAAAACCTGCAATCTGATCTATGCAGAGCTGCACCAGATTTTGCACTCTCCAGTTCTAGTGAATTAACCCCAGTTGGCTCCTGATCATCACCTTTCTCATCACCTATCTGACACATAAACCTTCACAAAAGCTCACTGATTAAGCACAGGAGATTGCTCCTGATCATGTCTATACGTTTCTGATTGGTGTGTACCTCCTTGTTTTTGAGCCCCCCCCCCCCCCCCATCACTATGGTCAATATTTATTGTGGGAACCTGATCTAATCAGGTCTAGTTGCCTCTCTACAGTAAATGTCCTTGGAATATTTTTAGATTTCAGAGAACCTGCAATTGTGCACTAACCTGTCAAGTGTAGAGTGCAGAATTACATTTTCATGGTTCCTCTCCTAGTTTGCCCTCCATTGACAAGCACAGTTCAACTTAAATGTCCAGGTAAAGAACCAGTCTCTGCTTAGCTGTTGGGTATAATCCCAAGTCAGAGCTTGCACATTTGTCTCCTATGTGATGGCACTGGCCCCCATCATAAGGAATCAAACTATTGGGTATTTTAGTTACTCATGGCAGAGGAAAAAACATGATTATATGGTACTGGGAGACTGGTCTTTAAAAGCAAACCAGTGTTTTTTGCTTGAGGTCTGGGTTGACCACTGGGAATCTCTACTAAAAGCCATACCATCAATATCACATATTTCACTGTTGAAGTTTTGATTGCATGCACATGATTTTACACTTTTTTTTGCACTCGCACAGGTGGTATAAATGTACTATGACTTTCTCACACCTTTTCATGTGTTTGGTGTTTTGTTTTTTTTTTGGTTTAATTGCGCCCCCTCCTGCACAAATGCACTCTTCACAAACTTACAAATGGTGGTTGGCTCTTAATTTTCTTATAACCTGTAAAATAGTTGAAGGATCACTTATTTTTATTTAAATAGCTGACACGAAAATGTGTGGTTTTATTATATGCACTATTGTTAAACATGTGAACCCTACGGTTTAAAAATCCGTGTAGTCTGACTCTGTATCTTATAACTATTAGATTTTTTAATAAAATATTTTATAAAAAAAAAAAAAAAAGTTATGCTCCAAACAGACGATAATGGTAATCTCCTATCTTCATTGAAAGAAGAAATACAATATAATTAAACTTTTAGCAGATGTATATATACTCCAATAGGTGTATATCCCTCGCACCTATGGGTGACCTAACTGGGGATGTGTATGTGTATATAAATAAATAAGGTGATGGTGGGGTAGTGATAGCAGCTGCTATAGTATAAAAGGTAAGTGAAAGATTTAAACCCAAAAAAGGGGTTAATATAGCGCTTGCTTCTAATTATTCAGGGGCGAGCAATTCCTTGTTCGTACCCTGAATATTAAAATAGACAATCAAGTGGTAAAAAATATATATAAACCATTCAAAAATTGACCAAGACTTGACTACCACTAAATGGTGGTAATCCAAAGATATTAACATATGGTGTACATAAATAAATACATCAGATTTTAAAGTGCAAAATAGTGACAAATAATAAGTCCCAGTAAACAGTTCATAAGTGACTTTGTGCGTGAATAAAGGTTTTCAGTGCCAAAATATAGGGAAGTGCAAGTGTTAATTCCTCCAGTAGTCCAACTGCTGGTATATTGGGCGTGACTTGAGATAATAGGGGTTTACACTCACCAGAAATAGTGGGTCTTAGATACCATATGGTAGAAAGACCTTTCAGGCTTATGGCTTCCTGAGCCTAGAAGGTGACTGCTGGGCCTTGTGGTTCCCTGTGGTCCGGGGTCAATCCTTTAAGTAAAAAACGATCCTCCAGGTCTGGTAGTTAGGGAAAAATGTAGATAGGAGACTGTGCGGATTATCGGAGCCTGCACGCTGGGAAGTGATCTCCTCCTATCTACATTTTTCCCTAACTATCGGACCTGGATCATCCGCTCTTGCCGAACCTCTTGCCGAACCTCTCCTCTGCTACATTGCTACTAGTGATAAGTACCCCACAGGGGAAACCTCTATAACCTTCATACTAAAGCTTACACTATCTAGCTCTGCATACTAAGGACTATTATTACATCTGCATTATCTAAGATTGCTAGCTCTTGAGCCTACTACCATCTGCTCTTGCACTGGGTTGGTCTCTCCTGTATGTTCACCTGCTACTCTATCATCTGCTACCATACATGATTGCTAACCTATCTGCATCCCATCTGCTACTATCTTACTTTCAAGAACATTTCCTTTCAAGTGTCTGTCATCTACCATCTCTACCCAACCTGTCTCTTCAGCCTATCATCACTGTGTTACTATATACATAAGTCACTCTAGGAACATCTTATTGAGTGTGTGTATTTACTTGCTGAATTGAGATCATCCACACATGATGAGTCTTTGGGAGTTGGGATTGGTGTCTCAGCGTTTCTCTACATGACTACTGAAGTGGAATATTTCTGCAGCTGTAAATCCACATCATACATAAAACGCAGGAGCGTTACAGTTTAGCGCTATCAGAAGAAGACTTTCACTGTCCGCTAGGATCGCATCATCTCAGGTCAAAGTAGCCTAGGGGGCTTATAGGGCTGTGACGAGACCCTTGCTCGCTCGCTTCCGCTCTTCTGACACTCCTCTATTTCTAGTGAGTCAGCTTGCAGATCGCAACGTCTGATGGTTCGGTCAACCAAGGATCCGGGATCCGAACTACAGCTATGTGCCGTCCAGAATCCATTAGAACAAACACCAAGCAAGCTGTATGTAAGTTCAAACAGGAAGACAATTTATTGGAAGAACACAGCACACTTTTATACAGAAATTGGAACATCCTTCCCCCAACAACCGCTTTCCCATTGGTCAATTTCACAGTACCTGCAGTTCCCCATAAGGTCCTCTCCAGCCATGCAAATGAGGGCTCGAAAATGAGTCAGCAGTGATTGGTCAGATAGCTTGACCAGAAGGACTGCCATGTGCAAGGAGACAGAAGCCCCACGGGGCAATCAATGTACACAATAGTCAGACACAGAACAATGGTTCCCTAACGAGCCCTCAATACACATTACTCTGAGTGTCAATACATCCCTTAGCAGACAACAGGTGAGGTCATTAGCACACCTGACAATAGGTGAATGGAAAGCAACATTGTTAGCCAGCCTGTCTCCCCATTGAACTTCCTGGAATGACCATATTAGGAGTTGGACTTCCTGCTCAGAGACCTCATGGCAAAGGGAACAAATGACCTTGCTGACAAATATGAAGCAATTCAACCCATCACCCATCTGTCCTTAAATTCCAGTGATGGTGAACACCATCACAAGGGCAAAGATGAATCCATCAATCTAGTGCAAAGCCCACTTTATCAGACGCGTGGCGTGCTCATGGGCAGAATTCAAAGGTCCAGAATTATTTTTACAGGATACCAACTAGGTTTATGTACTAAAAATAATTTTTAGACTATTACAAAGTTAATCAAGCAACATTTGAAACAGGGGAGTTGACTTCAGTTCTAAATGAGTCTAAGGATATGTTGATTAAAACACTTCAGCATGGCCCTCCCTTATGGGTTTTTTTTTTGGCGTGCTACATCCGATACATGTATTCTGTCATGCATGTGTCAGGAAAACAGAACATGTTATACTTACCTGACAGTCATTTTTCCTTTCCTGATGCATAGGCATGACCGCATACAGGTCCCTCCCTTGGG
The DNA here is from genome assembly GCF_965119305.1 of Pelophylax lessonae. Taxonomy (NCBI): domain Eukaryota; kingdom Metazoa; phylum Chordata; class Amphibia; order Anura; family Ranidae; genus Pelophylax; species Pelophylax lessonae. Next base: position 230,812,660 of record NC_138773.1, read on the forward strand.
GGTTTCACATTTAAGTCTAGTTACGAGAATGATGCCTTATGGGAGGCGACTCATTTATATATAGTATAACTAGTCCTGATTAGGCGAGGGGCAGAGCCTATACCCATATGTGTATGCTGTCATGTTTATGCATCAGGAAAGGAAAATTACCGTCAGGTAAGTAGAAAATTTTCAGTTTTAACCACTTCTGGACCGGAAAGGATTTGCCCCCTTAAAGACCAGGCCATATTTTGCGATTCTGCACTGCGTTACTATAAGGGACAATTGCGCGGTCGTGCAACACTGTACCTAAATAAAATTGATATTCTTTTTTTTTCCCCACAAATAGAGCATTCTTTTGGTGGTATTTGATCACCTGTGCAATTTTTTTTTTTTTTGCGCTATAAACAAAAAAAGAGCGACAATTCTGAAAAAAAAAACCAATATTTTCACATCTGCTACATAACATTCCCCCAAAAAAATTTTAAAAATCAAAGTTTTTTAACATTTTAGGCCAATTTGTTTTCTGCTACATATTTTTGGTTAAACAAATCACAATAAGAGTATTTTGATTGGTTTGTGCAAAAGTTATCGCGTCTACTAACTACGGGAAAGATATATGTAATTTTTATTGTTTTTTTTTTTACTAGTAATGGCGGCGATCTGCGACTTTTTTGCGGGACTGCGACATTGCGGCTGACAGATCGGACCCCTAACTGACATTTTTGACACTTTTGGGGGTACCAGTGACATTACTATAGTAATCAGTGCGAAAAATATGCACTGTTGGGGCGTGTCCAAGATGGCCACTGCAGCGGATGTGCATTGCTAGTGCTCCGGACCTTGCTGCTTCCTTTACCCCTGTTTCTCTGCAGATCACTGCCCCCTGATTGATTCTTGTGCTGCCTGAACACCTATGCCGGCTAAGGCGAAGGGCAGGGACTCATCCGCCCTCCGTACCCCCGCTAAATCCGGACACTCTTCCACGGCTGCTGGCGGGGTGGGAAATCCTCCTGCTGCTCCACTCAACATGGCGACTCAGACAGAGGACAGTGAGCCAGCCCTGGTGGAGCAGGCGAACTTTGTTGCCCTAATGCAGGCTAACATAAACTGCCAGTTGGCCCTCATCGGGAAGATTGACTCGGTCCAGATGGATATTGGGCTGATCCGGAGGGACATGGACAAATTCTGCAACGAGGCTGAGTGCAGGGTGAGTGAGTCGGAGGACATCCTCCATAATCATTAGTCTACCCTCCACACGCTTACCACTAAAGTGGGAGTTTAGAGGTATTGATCCGGAGGCTGTCCCTGTTTGAATTTGGCTGATTATGGCTACTATTAATATAATTTCCTGGAATGTTAGGGGGCTCAATTCTAAATTTAAAAGATCGCTTGTGTTCACCTTTCTGCAGAAATATCGACCTCATGTTTGTATCCTGCAGGAAACTCATCTCACTGGGGGGAAGGGTTCTGGCCCTGAAGAAGGCCTGGGTGGGCTCCTATTACCATTCTACCTACTCCTCCTCCTATTCCAGGGGGGTGAGTAGATTGATTCATAGGACCCTCCGATTTAGCCTCTTGGATCTTGTCATTATGCATGCACTATGTGAGGGTTTAGAGGTGGTCATTGCAGGGGTGTATGTCCCCCCTCCGGGAAAATTTGCTCTGCTTCATAGGCTGACTCCACTTCTGGCTCTATATCCTGCAGCGAGTCTGGTGGTGGCTGGGGATTTCAACCTGCCTCACAATCCATTGCTGGATAAGTTTTACTCCTGGGGGGTCTGCTAACTCTTCTCTGTCCCGTTGGGCTGAGGCCCTGGGACTGACAGATGTCTGGAGGTGGAAGCACCCATTGGTACAGCAATTTACGTGACATTCTGCAACCTATGCCACTTACTCCAGGATTGATTTGAATTTATCTTGCTGACCCCTTGCTCGCTAAAACTCAGGAGGCTACTATTCTGTACCGCGGAGTGTCAGATCACACCCCGGTCCCTATTAAACTCGTGCTGCACTGGGTACTGGGCTATGGCGGCTGTCCAGATTCTGGGTGGACGATGAGAGGGTGGTTCCAATGAGTTAACGGACTATTGGGTGCATAACGCGGGGGCTGCATCTCCATCGGTCACCTGGGATGCCTTTAAGGCTTGTGCCGGGGTGCTGTAAGATTCTGGTACCTCTGGTACCCTTAATAATTATTTCCTTCCAAATATGCGTCCCACCTTTTTTACTAGGTGGTACGCATACACCTTTAAGACAGATGATGTCATCGCTGAGCGCCGCAGAGCGGCTATTTCAACCGCCGGCGTTCTCACTCACATCGTTCGTTCAACCTGCCTTGTGTATCCACATGCTTTCAAGCCTGTCTTGCTGTCGGAACCTCCAGCTGGTTGCTTCTACCTGGAGCAGACCGGAACCTCGCTACTGATCCCTGTATCTCGCTACCGGATCTTCCCCTCTCTACTGGACCCCTCTACTACTAAGATTTACTAGTGATAAGTACCCCACAGGGGAATCCTCCATAACCTACTTACACTATCTATCATCTGCACTGTTGCATAGATTGCTAGCTCTTGAGCCTACTACCATCTACTATCTGTACTGTTACATAGATTGCTAGCTCTTGAGTCTACTACCATCTATCATCTACATTGTTACATAGATTGCTTGCTCTTAAGTCTACTACCATCTATCATCTGCACTGCTACATAGATTGCTAGTTCTTGAGTCTACTACCATCTATCCTTGCACTGGGTTAGTCTATCCTGTAATTGTCATCTGCTGTCCTTACCACCTGTCATTATACTCGATTGCTAACCTATCTGCACTCTATCTAATACCATCTAGTACTCTCCTGAACAAACCTATCAAGTACTTACCATCTCTATCACTGTTCACACCTGTCCCTTCAGCACAACACCTTCATACTGTCATATACATTCCACCACTCCAGGAACATCTTATTGAGTGTGTATATATCTGTATGTTGAAGCTGACAGGCCCACAGTGATGAGTCTGGAGAGTTGGATCTGGTTATTCAACACATCTCTACATGACTTCTGAGTGGAGATTTTGCAGCTGCATATCCAGCCTACTACAAAAAACGCAGGAGCGTTACAGGTGCATATCAGCGGGCGATTGGGAAGGCTCGTAGAGCATCTGCTCCTACTCTAGAGAATGCTGAGGAGAGGGCCCTGGCTTTAGAGTTGCGATATGGTCGGGATGGGGATGGGGATACCTACGCTACAGGCACTGCAAAGGGAAAAAGCCCTACTACTGGCTACGGCCTGTAAAAAACGTTTACTGTCGCAATCTCAGCGGATTTTTGAACAAGGGGAGAGGACGGGACGCATGCTGGCCTGGTTGTCAAGGGAGCGCTCTTCCACCTCTATGATTGCCAATAATAGGGACGATGAGGGGAACCACTCTGATCCGGGTCAGATCAATGCCCAATTTGCAAAGTATTATGAAAGGTTATATACTTCCATGGTTAATTACTCCCCAGACTGCTTAGACACATTACTCACCAACATTGACTTTCCTCAGCTCACCAATGTGAGTAGGGACAGACTGGATGGTCCAATAACCCTTAAGGAGGTCACGAAGGCCATCGCTTCCCTCCAGTCCGGCAAAACTCAGAGCTCAGACGGACTGCCGGTGGAGTTCTACAAGACCAATGTTGATGTTGTGGCTTCACATCTCCATGCATTGCTTGGGGACGCATTGCTTGGGGACGTCCTTCTCTCTCAGCGGGCAGCGATCGCAGGTGTCAGGCAGCAATCGGAGCCGCCTGACACATGCATCGGCTTCCCTGCTGATGATCAGGGGCGAGAGCGCGCCACAGGCTGCGCGCGTTCGCCCTGCCACCAGGCGAGCAACGTATCCATACGTTGCTTTGCCTGTACGAGCCACCCTGCCGCCGTATATACAGTATATGTATATATATATATATATATATATATATAGTAAACGGTCGGCAGAGATGTATAAAGTACTAGAGACCCAGACTTGAGTAAAAGTACAAGTGCTCTATCAAAAAAGTGACTTGAGTAGAAGTTGAAGTGCTCTTTAAGCAGCACACTTAAGTAGAAGTACTAAAGTATTCAACATTTTTTGTACTTAAGTATTGCAAGTAGTTTATTTTAAAATGTACTACTCAAGTACTGAAAGTAAAAGTACAAGTATTGTGTTATGCAGTTATTAAAGAAAGTAGTCAAAAGCCCAGGGCCCCCCTCCCATTTTAGATCCCCCTTAGAGCAGGCCAGGGTCCCCCTCCCATTATAGATCCCCTTAGAGCAGGCCAGGGTCCCCCTCCCATTACAGATTCCCCTTAGAGTAGGCCAGGGTCCCCCTCCCATTATAGATCCCCCTTAGAGCAAGCCAGGGTCCCCCTCCCATTATAGATCCCCCTTAGAGCAGGCCAGGGCCCCCCTCCCATTATAGATCCCACTTAGAGCAGGCCAGGGTCCCCCTCCCATTACAGATCCCCCTTAGAGCAGGCCAGGGTCCCCCTCCCATTATAGATTCCCCTTAGAGCAGGCCAGTGTCCCCCTCCCATTATAGATTCCCCTTAGAGCAGGCCAGTGTCCCCCTCCCATTATAGATTCCCCTTAGAGCAGGCCAGTGTCCCCCTCCCATTATAGATTTACCTTAGAGCAGGCCAGGGTCCCCCTCCCATTATAAAGCCCCCTTAGAGCAGGCCAGGGTCCCCCTCCCATTATAGATCCCCCTTAGAGTAGGGCAGGCCAGGGCAGGTCCCTTCCCCCATTGAATAGATCCGATCCCCTTAGTGAGTGACTTGACTTCAAGACAGTTCTTACTTCTCCTACCTTAGGCTGTCTTGAGTCCTCCAGCCTCTCTCTCCACGGTCCCCAGTCCCCCCTGCTGAAAGAAGAATATATTCCTACCTCCATCCAGTTCTCCCGCGCTGGATGGCCATGCTGCACAGTGCCCAGAGACAGTCTAGTAGTCTAGACTCTAGTAATTCACAGTCCCTCCCCCAGCCAGGACCCAGAGAGATCACTCCGCAGGCAGGTGTCTCTCCTCTGTCGCCACCACAACTTCACTTGAGAGCCGAGCGGGAGGCGGGACTCAGGCCGAGCCGAGGGAGGGTAGAGGCGGCGAGGCTCTGCCCCTGAGCCATCGCATCGGGTCGGGGATTGGTCGTGACTTGTGAGTCTCAGAGACAGTGAGACTCGAGTAAAAAAAGTCAGCGGCGGTGCGGGTTTGGAATAGAATGATTAGTAACATTTTTATAATTGTAACGAGTAACGATGCAGCACATAAAAAAATATAAGTAAAAGTATTAAACTCATTGAAAATATGTACTGAAGTAAAAGTGAAAGTAGGAGAAAAAAAATATACTCTAGTAAAGTACAGATACCGTCTTTTAGTACTTTAGTACAGTAGTGAAGTAGTTCTACTTCGTTACTATACATTTCTGGCGGTCGGCAAGCGGTTAAAGAACCTTAGTGAACAAACAACATCATGAAGGCCAAGGAACACACCAGACAGGGTAGGGATAAAGTTGTGGAGAAGTTTAAAGCAGGATTAGGTTAAAAAAAATATCCCAAGCTTTAAACATCTCACTGTTCAATCCATCATCCGAAAATAGAAAGAGTATGTCGCAACTGCAACCCTTCCAAGACATGGCCATCCACCTAAACTGACAGACCGGGCAAGGAGAGCATTAGTCAGAGAAGCAGCCAAGAGGCCCATGATAACTGTTGAGCTGCAAAGATCTACAGCTTAGGTGAGAGAATCTATCCACAGGACAACTATTAGTCATGCACTCCACAAATCTAGCCTTTATGGAAAAGTAGCAAGAAAAAAAAAGCCATTGTTAAAAGAAAGCCAAAAGAAGTCCCATTTGCGAGAAGCCATGTGGGGGACACAGCAAACATGCTGTGAAGGTGCTCTGGTCAGATGAGACCAAAATTGAACTTTTTGGCCTAAAAGCAAAAGGCTATGTGTGGCAGAAAACTAACACTGCACATCACCCCTAACACACCATCCCCACGTTGAAACATGGTGGTGGCACCATCATGTTGTGGAGATGCTTTTCTACAGCAGGGACAGGGAAGCTGGTCAGATTTGATGGGAAGATGGATGGAGCCGAAAACACAGGGCAATCTTAGAAGAAAACCTTTTAGAGTCTGCAAAAGACTTGAGACTGGGGCAGAGGTTCACCTTCCAGCAGGACAACAACCCTAAACATACAGCCAGAGCTACAATAGAATGGTTTAGATCAGGGGTCAAGTCCTGGGAAAAAAGTGTGGGAACTCACCCAGGATCCCCCCTCGACATTGCAAAAAAAAGTACCTAAAATGCCCGTATTCTGTGGTAAACAGTGCAAATATCAATATTTTAAATTATAAACATGTAGATAGTGCTATTAGCAATGTGTTAGGTTAGACAAAAGTCATAGAAACATAGAAACATAGAAACATAGAATGTGTCGGCAGATAAGAACCATTTGGCCCATCTAGTGTGCCCAATATATCTGAATCCTATGAATAGTCCTTGGCCCTATCTTATATGAAGGATAGCCTTATGCCTATCCCATGCATGCTTAAACTCCTTCACTGTATTTGCAGCTACCACTTCTGCAGGAAGGTTATTCCATGCATCCACTACTCTCTCAGTAAAGTAATACTTCCTCATATTACTTTTAAACCTTTGCCCCTCTAGTTTAAAACGGTATCCTCTTGTGGTAGTACTTCTTCTTTTAAATATGCTCTCCTCCTTTACCGAGTTGATTCCCTTTATGTATTTAAAGGTTTCTATCATATCCCCTCTGTCTCTTCTTTCTTCCAAGCTATACATGTTAAGGTCCTTTAACCTTTCCTGGTAAGTTTTTTCCTGTAATCCATGTACTAGTTTAGTAGCTCTTCTCTGAACTCTCTCTAGAGTATCTATATCCTTCTGGAGATATGGCCTCCAGTACTGCGCACAATACTCCAAGTGAGGTCTCACCAGTGTTCTGTACAGCGGCATAAGCACTTCTCTCTTTCTACTGCTTATACCTCTCCCTATACATCCAAGCATTCTGCTGGCATTTCGTGCTGCTCTATTACATTGTCCTCCCACCTTTAAGTCTTCTGAAATAATTACTCCTAAATCCCTTTCCTCAGATACTGAGGTCAGGACTGTGTCAAATATTCTATATTCTGCCCTTGGGTTTTTACGCCCCAGGTGCATTATCTTGCACTTATCCACATTAAATTTCAGTTGCCAGAGTTCTGACCATTCTTCTAGTTTTCCTAAATCCTTTTCCATTTGGCATTTCCCTCCAGGAACATCAACCCTGTTACATATCTTTGTGTCATCAGCAAAAAGACAAACCTTACCATCGAGGCCTTTTGCAATATCACTTATGAAGATATTAAACAGAATTGGTCCCAGTACAGATCCCTGAGGTACCCCACTGGTAACATGACCTTGTTCTGAATGTTCTCCATTGACTACAACCCTCTGTTGTCTGTCACTCAGCCACTGCCTAATCCACTCAACAATATGGGAGTCCATGTTCAATGACTGTAGTTTATTGATAAGTCTTCTATGTGGGACAGTGTCAAAAGCCTTACTAAAATCTAGATATGCAATGTCTACTGCACCTCCACCGTCTATTATTTTAGTCACCCAGTCAAAAAAATCTATAAGATTTGTTTGACATGATCTCCCTGAAGTAAACCCATGTTGTTTTTCATCTTGCAATCCATGGGATTTAAGATGTTCCACAATTCTATCCTTTAATAGGGTTTCCATTAATTTGCCTACTATTGATGTCAGACTCACTGGTCTATAGTTGCTCGATTCCTCCCTACTACCTTTTTTGTGAATGGGCACGACATTTGCCAATTTCCAATCTTCCGGGACGACTCCTGTTACTAATGATTGGTTAAATAAATCTGTTAATGGTTTTGCCAGCTCACCACTAAGCTCTTTTAATAATTTTGGGTGTATCTCATCAGGACCCTGTGACTTATTTGTCTTCACTTTAGACAGCAATCTTAGAACGTCTTCCTCTGTAAAGACACATGCATCAAACGATTCATTAGTCATCCTTTCAAGTGGAGGTCCTTCTCCTTCTTTTTCTTCTGTGAAAACTGAACAGAAGTATTCATTAAGGCAGTCGGCTAGCCCTTTATTCTCTTCTACATACCTTCCGTCCTTTGTTTTTAATTTAGTTATTCCTTGTTTTAATTTCCTTTTTTCATTTATATATCTGAAGAATGTCTTATCCCCCTTTTTCATAGACTGAGCTAGTTTTTCTTCTGCCTGCGCTTTAGAAGTTCTTATAACTTGCTTGGCCTTTTTCTGCCTAATCTTGTAGATTTCCTTATCTTCATTGCTCTGGGTTTTTTTATAATTACAAAATGCTAGCTTTTTATTTTTAATGATTTGGGCCACTTCTGCTGAGTACCACAGTGGTCTCTTCCTTTTTTTGCTTTTACTGACAAGTCTAATGCAATTTTCTGTTGCCTTCAATAGTGCACCTTTTAAGTAGTCCCATTTCTCCTGGACTCCATGTAATCCGTTCCAGTCTGATAAGGACTCATTTATGACTAATTTCATTTTTGAAAAGTCTGTTTTTCTAAAATCTAAAACTTTTGTTTTTGTGTGGTGTGATTCTTTCACAGTTCTTATATTAAACCACACTGACTGGTGATCACTAGATCCCAAGGTTTCGCCTACAATGACATCATATACCGAATCCCCATTTGTGAATACCAAATCCAAAATGGCCTCCCTCCGGGTTGGCTCCTCAACCACTTGTTGCAGAGACAACCCCAGTAGGGAATTTAGAATATCTGTACTCCTGGTAGAACTTGCTATTTTGGTTTTCCAGTTTATATCTGGAAGATTGAAATCTCCCATAATGATAACTTCTCCTTTCATTGTCATTTTAGCTATTTCTTCAACTAGTAGATCATCTAGTTCTTTAACTTGACCAGGTGGTCTATATATCACACCTACACGAGTTACTGCATGATTAGCAAACTGCAACGTAACCCAAACTGACTCTATGTTGGCCTCACCAACTTGTATTAGGTTAGATGTAATGCTATCTTTCACATACAGGGCCACTCCTCCTCCTTTCTTGCCTTCTCTGTCTCTTCTGTATAAAGAGTATCCTGGTAAGTCAAAAGCCATATTTCTCCATTTACAAGAGGGTCAGGTTAATATAGCCCAGCCAGCAAAGAACATCAGAGTCTGCAGGATTCCCCCTTACAATGCAAGGGAACTCTGACATAAAGAGGAATTCTGCAGATCATGCTCTAAATGGGAACTCTGATACAAGGGGGGAGGGGGGGGGGGCTCTGGTGACCAGAGACCACCTTATATCAGAGTCCACTGCATTCCCCTTTATATCAGAGTTCCCACTTACATCAGGGTCTGCAGCATTGCCCTTTACATCAGAGCTTCCCTTCACATCAGCGTCCGCAGACTTCCCCTTGCACTGTAAGGGGGAATCCTGCAGACTGATGTAAAGGGGAATACCGGGAACTCTGATGTAGGTGACCAGAGACCACCTTCCGCAGAGTGAAGGCACTAAGAAAGGGGGGTGGGTCCTGATATAAGGAGGATCCTTTGTAGGTGGTGCAGGTTTTTAAGGATTAAATTAGATGGTGAGGAGGCATCATAATGCTTCCTTGCCACCTAGCAAACACTCTCTGAAAAGTGATCCATTGTGGTTCACTCTTCAGAGGGCAACACTAGTGTACCCTAATTTACAGCAATGCCCCTTTAGATGTGTCACTCCAAATGTGCTTGGTATTAGTCCCAGTTCGCATATATGCGATGCGGGAACCCTGCAAATCCACTGCGGGGTCCCGCATCGCATTAAACTCGCAGGCAGTTCACACTGCCATATACAAATTGCTGGGGCTGTCAATACAAAGTTAACCACACCCCCTGATCAGTTTGCATATCCCAGTGGGAACTGTCAGTTCCAACATGACTCGGATCACATGGGTGTGAACACCCATGCGATCCGATCCTGGTGCAGACCCAAAAAAGGGTCCTGTGCGAGTTGTGTCCCAATGCGATGCGCTGCACATCACATGCGAGGTCTGTCATTGCATATATGTGATATTCAAGTAAAAACAAAACCTCCTGCGCTCAAGTGCTGTCTGATGGAGTAGAAAGAGGTGCACTACAAACTCAGATGTGGAGAGAGCTGTTTGGTCTTGCTGCCCCCTTCAGGATCAAGGGTATCCAGAACCACTGGTAGAAAAGACAAAAAAGAAAAAGAGGGGCGCACCGACCTAGTGCATTACCATAAAAACTTTTATTAAAATATTAAAAGGTGTACAATATACTCACAAAACTAGTGTGGTACAACACACATCAAGAATAGCATATACAGTCTCCAAGGTAGCCAGGTCCCAATAGTGACAAATGGGCATACAGATAGTCGCATGGGGCTGCTGTGGCTAGGCTGACGCGTTTCAGGGGCGAGCCCCCTTCCTCAGAGCCAGAAAAGAGCAGCATCTTTTCTGGCTCTGAGGAAGGGGGCTCGCCCCTGAAACGCGTCAGCCTAGCCACAGCAGCCCCATGCGACTATCTGTATGCCCATTTGTCACTATTGGGACCTGGCTACCTTGGAGACTGTATATGCTATTCTTGATGTGTGTTGTACCACACTAGTTTTGTGAGTATATTGTACACCTTTTAATATTTTAATAAAAGTTTTTATGGTAATGCACTAGGTCGGTGCGCCCCTCTTTTTCTTTTTTGTCTTTTCTACCATATATGTGATATGTCAGAGACTGATGACGTGATACAAAAGATGGTCAGAGACTGCAGACATGATACAGGAGATTGTCAGAGACTGCAGACATGATAGAAGAGCACAAGGGGGGGGGGCAGAGAGCACAGGGGAAGCAGAGAGCACTGGAGTAGCTGAAAGGCACGGGGGGGGGGACTGGAGAGAATTAAGGGGGGTGTGGAAAGCATTGCAGGGGTGTTGGAAGGTGCAGGGAGTGGAGAGCACTGGGAGGGGGGACAGGGAGCACTGGGGGGGGCGGGCAGGGAAAACCAGGGGGATGGAGAGCGCGGGGGGAGGGGGAGAAATGGAGAGCACTGGGGGGGACTGGAAATCACTGAGGGGGGAGCTAGGGAGCACAAGGGAGTGGAGAGTACTGGGGGAGCCAGAAAGCATGGGGGGAGATGAAAAGCACTGTGGGGAGCTTAAGAGCACTGGGGGGGGCCTAAAGAGCACTGGGGGGCTAAAGAGCACGGGGGGGCCTAGAACACTGGGGGGGATTAAGACACTGGGAGGGGGTTAAGAGCACGGAGGGTTTAAGAGCACTGGGGGGTTAAGAGCACTGAGGGGGGCTAAAGAGCATGGGGGGGCTAAGACACTGGCGGGGTTAAGAGCACTGGGGGGGGGGTTAAAGAGCACTGGGAGGAGGGGCCGGGGAGCACTGAGGGGCCAGCAAAATAAATTGTATAGGAGGGGGATGGGGCAGCTGCATGTAGAGGAATTGATCTTTCCATATTCCTCCTGCAGCCGCCGAATGCCTGAAGAAGGGAGAAGAGGAGAATCAGGCATTCGGTGGCTGCTTCCTCCTGCAGCCGCCGAATGCCTGATTCTCCTCTTCTCCCTTCTTCAGGCATTCGGCGGCTGCAGGAGGAATATGGAAAGATCAATTCCTCCACATGCAGCTGCCCCATCCCCCTCCTATCCAGCACACACATGAGGCTGCACAGCATGACAGCAGGCACTTACCTTCTTTCCGCCGCCACACCCCCCCACGAGCAGCGCGGACTGAAGGAGCTGTCACAGCAAGCTTCCTTCACACAGAGAGGTGGCCCGGCGGCGCCGTGCAGGACACCGGCCTGACACCCCCAGCTGGTTCGCCACTGCCCTAGACTGCCCACAGCGCCGGCCGGGGACCCCTGTGTTCCATGGGAGCGGGTACAGTCAGTGGACTTTTTTATTAGTTTTCGGGTAGGCGGATTAATCCGCCACAGCGTTCCCAGCCTGTCACCATCTATTCACATTGAAGAGGCAGGTGACCAGGCTGGAGTTGTGTAGTGCGCTGAGGTGGATTATTCCGCCTACCCAAAACTGATAAAATAGTCCACTGACTGTTCCCACTCCCATGGAATGCAGGGGGCCCCGGAGACATTTTTTTTTCTACATAGCTGCACAGCGGGGGATTGTGGTTCCCCCTTGACAGCGGCCCTGCCTGCAGGACGCGGCTGGCAATGGGAACGGCGTTCCTGCTGTGAAAAAAGTACGGGGATGCCGTTCTCATGCATTCCTGAAGGACTCGAGCCCTCGTTTAGATCAAAGCATATTCATGTGTTAGAAAGGCCCAGTCAAAGTCCAAACCTAAATCCAATTGAGAATCTGTGGCAAGACTTGAAAATTGCCTATTCACAGACGCTCTCTATCCAATCTGACAGAGCTTGAGCTATTTTGCAAAGAAGAATGGGCAACAATTTCACTCTCTAGATGTGCAAAGCTGATAGAGACATTCCCAAAAAGACTTGCAGCTCTAACTGCAGCGAAAGGTGGTTCTACAAAGTATTGACTCAGGGAGGCTAAAAACAAATGCACGCCACACGTTTCTGATATTTATTTGTAAAACATTTTGGAAACCATGTATCATTTTCCTTCCACTTCACAATTATGTGCCACTTTGTGTTAGTCTATCACAAAAAAAACTAAAAAAATCAATTTACGTTTTTGGTTGTAACATGACAAAATGTGAAATTTTATTTCTAGGAATAAGTACTGGAAAAAAAGGTGGCAGATAGCATATATTACACTTTAGTAAATTAAGCCCGTTAGTTATGAATAAATATTAGTCTCTAATTATGGTGCTAATAATTTACAAATAGATTAACACCTTTTATTGCTGTTGTGTGATGTAATGAAGCAATTTGTATTATAATAATTGTATTTATTTTAATGGCTCCTCAGTGTATATCTTTAAAACACCCACTATACAGTCATCTGGTACACAGACTGCTAGAACTATTCCATTAATTTAAACATTTTTGAATATTCATGTTTTACATATGACAGTGACACTCCACCCATTACATAATACTTTTTCTATTTGTGACAGCCAACTGTTTTATTATGGGTGAAAAGTATGTGTTAGCAGCTGTTACCCTTGATGTTGTAACCTGAAGATATATTCCTGGAACAGAGGCATCAATTGTATCTTCCTAAATAATTCATACTGGTGTCAGTTGCTGTCAATCTTCTCTTATTGGTAATAAGGAGATAAAATGCACTGATTACTACATGGGTGGCTGCTGACAAAAAATAAAGCTTCATGAAATGCATATTTTAGTGCAAACGTTAAACTTAACCACTTAAGCCCCGTAGGATTTGGCTGCTCAAAGACCAGGCCCTATTTTGGGATTCAGCACGGTGTGATTTAATGGACAATTGCGCGGTTGCGCGACGCTGTACCAAAATGAAATTGACGTCCTTTTTTTCCCACAAACAGAGCTTTCTTTTGGTGGTATTTGATCACCTGTGTGATTTTTACTTTTTGCGCTATAAACACAAAAAGAACAACAATTTAAAAAAAATAATATTTTTCAAATTTTTTTATATGAAATTCTCAATAAAAAAATTTAAAAATCAAATTTTTTTTAACATTTTAGGCCAATTTGTTTTCTGCTACATATTTTTGGTAAAAAAAATAGCGATAAACATATTTTGATTGGTTTGCGCAAAAGTTATTGCGTTTACTAACTACAGGAAAGATTTATGTCCTTTTTATTGTTTTTTTTTAACTAGTAAAAAATGGCGGCAATCTGCGATTTTTTTTTTTGCGGGACTGTAACATTGCGGCGGACAGATCGGACCCCTGACTGACATTTTTGACACTTTTGAGAGTACCAGTGACATTACTACAGTAATCAGTGCTATAAATATGCACTGTTACTGTTAAAATGACACTGGCAGGGAAGGGGTTAACTTTATTGGTGATCAAGGGGTCAAGTGTGTCCCTAGGGGCGTGATTCTAACTGTCAGGGGGCGTGGCTTGTTAGATCATCACAGAGACATACGGTCCTACATAGCAGGATTGCATAGCCTCTGTGATGATCTAAGGGAGAATGACAGACGGCTGTGTTTACATCAGCCGTCTGTCTTTCTCCCTCTCCTGAGGGAGATCGCAGACATCGGAGCCGCCGGCCACATGCGCCGGGATGGCAGGGAACGAGCATGGCTCGTGGGCAAGCGATGTACCGGTACGTCACTTTGCCTGTAGGGGGCTGACTGCCGCAGTATATAGTCGTGTGGCAGTCGGCAAGTGGTTAAAGTGGTTGTAAAGGCTAAAGATTTTCTATGCCTAAGGGGGAAAAAACCTTCTATGTGCTGCTCCCCCCCCCCCACACACCTTCACTTATGCTCACCCAAGCCCCCTCTCGATCCAGCAATGTGCACTGGAGCCTTGGCTGTCTCTGGTCTCTCTCTTCATTGGCTAAAACACAGCAGGCTCCCACTGCTGTTAATCAAAGCCAATGAGGAGAGAGCGAGAGGCGAGCCCGAACCACAGCTCTATGTGTCTTATGGCGCACCAGTGACCCCATAGCAAGCATCTTGCTATTGGGGGCACTGGTCAAGGGGAAGGAGCCAGGGGAGCTGTCTAGGGACCTGAGAAGAAGAGAATTGGGGCTGCTCTGTGCAAAACCATTGCACAGAGCAAGTAAGTATGACAGTTTGTTATTTTAATGAAAAAAAAAAACTGTTATTTGTACACTGGTAATGAAAATGGTTGGCACTAAAGTTACACCTAAAGTTACACAGGTGATTTTAATTATTTGCTAGTAGGGCTCTTGGCTGATTTCTGTCTACCTACCACAACAGACATCACATTGTCCACCAGTGCAGCAATTTATGTCCGTACTTGAGTATCAGGGTTTTTTTTTGTGGCCATTGTGGAAGGGGGGGGGTCCCAGGGGGGGGGTCCCACTCTTCTATCATTTTTATTTCTTTTATGCTATGTAAAATGCAACAGGAGCATGAAAATTTGGCCTGGTGCAATAAACTTCCAAGTGAAACATTTTGAATGGACTGACCCTTTAACAGAAAAGTGAGACATTTAAACCGGGTGCAGGGGAGAGACTTCCTTAATTAGAAATGTTTCTTTAGAATATTTAACCTGCACTGTTTAATTTCGAAGCCATAGCACTTTCAATTTGGACTGTTAACCTTATTATCAATGCCATAACTAGTTTAGGCCTTGTTCAGACAGGCTTCAGCTTTTAGAAGAGCTAGGAATGCACCAAGCTTTAGTAACGCATTTGTTCAGGAACAGGCCTCAACAAAGCTTCTTGGAGATTGTTAAAAGCCTTGAAAAAACTTGATGTACACATTGCCTTTAGACAGGTTAAAGCCCTTGTGAACAAGGCCTTAAAGCTCTGAAAAGATCTATAAACGCTATTAATTTATTACCAGTTCCAGACTTGTGTTAATGGTAGCATTGCAATAAATGTCTAAAGAAAATCCGAAGGGTTATAGCTACGATATGTAACAAGAGCTAAGCAGATCTTAGTATGGACCATATAGCATCATAGAGTAAGGGCCAGAACCAGGCTACCAGAGACCCATACATTGAAAACTCTTTGTTTTAATAAATGTTCACATCTGTCAGTGTACCATAAGGCTCTGTTCACATCTAGGCATCCCGGGTTGCGGGCAGGATCGCCGTGATTCTGCATGCAATTCCGAATCACTGCAAATCTCGGGATTGCTGTGAGATCCCAGTCACTTCCAATGGCACTCCAATCTCCGTGCGATTGCGATTTTGCTGGGATTGTGGCCAGATG
Source organism: Pelophylax lessonae (assembly GCF_965119305.1). Lineage (NCBI taxonomy): Eukaryota > Metazoa > Chordata > Amphibia > Anura > Ranidae > Pelophylax > Pelophylax lessonae. The sequence goes on from NC_138773.1 coordinate 230,828,449, forward strand.
AATCGCGGTAAAATCACGCAAACAGAATCGCGGGACCCAAAAAGTCTGTCACCCTGTCAACCAAAAAGTAGTTCTTGTACTTCTTTTGGGTGCCTAGATGTGAACCCAGAGCCTAAAAATTATTAGTCAGTTTTTTTTTTATTATTTGGGCATTACAACACATGGTACATTTGTTTTTTCGTCTTCTTGAGATTTTGGAAACCAGGAAAACTGGAGATCACTTGCTAAATCATGCTTTTCATCTCTTCGTCTTTCTACTAATATGTAATGTAAAACCAGCTTCATTAGACTTTATTTAATTAGGCAGTGCAAGAAAAGTGATGCTGGGCAAAGTGCCATAAACTACATCAAACCAAATTTATCACTGCAGTATACAGTGGTCAGAATACAGGCTGCTGCTATGCGCTATGTGTTAATTTACACAGATGTTTATGATTTACTCATAAAAAGCAGGAATTAAAAAAAAAAAAATACAGGCTGAATTTACTCATGTATTGCTTACTTTTTAATACATTTTTTAGTCTTATTTTGAACATTGATGTTTATTTAGTCTTCATCTTTTTGTACGTAGCTGCTATAGTACCTGCAATGCCAAGAACAAGCAAAAGGAAAGAAAAAAATGGAAGCAGCACCTTTTTACCTGTGTTTTTTTTTTATACAAATGATTGTAGCGAGCAGGAATAGTGGTGTAACATGTTCTGTTCTTTTAAACAGGAAAAGAAATACACACAGGAAAGAAAGTGCAATGCTAAAATATACCTGGAAAAACAGAAAGATACAAAGAGATCTGCATTGTGCTGCAGTTTACTACCTTCTTTTAGAAACAATGGCTTAGATGGAATGTATATTGTTAGCATTATATATAAGACATTAGCTTCATTTGAAATTATCTTATTGATTTTTTTTCTTATTTTTTTTTATTTATTTTTTTAATGTTTTTAAGACCAACTTTGGGAAACTTGAAATGAATCCTTGCCGTGGGGCTACAACCACACTGCAAGGCTTACTCATTTAGGTCAATGAGACTTGTTAACCGCTTGCCGACCAGCTGCCGTAGTTTTACTGTCGCAGGTTGGCTCTGTCCTGTGAAACGACGTACCTGTACGTCACTTTGTGGGACCTCTTGCGCCACAGGGGAAGCTAATCAGCGGGTCCGGCGCCCACGGTTGCCGCAGGGCAACCCCAATTGCTCCCCGTGGAGATAGAATGGCGGTCTACACCACTGTTCTATCAGTAATGAACACCTGGATCCTGTGTCCCTATTATTTAGGACCGCAGGTCTCGGTATTCATGCAGCAAGCCCCTCCCCCCTACAGTAAAAAGCACCCCCTAGGGACACATTTAACCCTTTGATCGCCCCTAGTGTTAACCCCTTCCCTGCCAGTGTCATTAGTACAGTAACAGTGCATGTTTTTAGCACTGATTACTGTAGTAATGTCACTGGTCCCTCCAAAAGTGTCAAAAATGTCAGTTAGATATCCGATCTGTCAGCTGCAATGTCGCTTTCCCCCTAAAAATCGCTGATCGCCGCCATTACTAGTAAAAATCAAATAAATAAATAAAAATTACATAAATCTTTCCCCTAATTTGTAGACACAATAACTTTTGCCAAACCAATCAATATACACTTTTCGGGATTTTTTTTACTAAAAATATGTAGCAGAATACAAATTGGGCTAAAATTATGAAAAAAAATTGATTTTTACATTTTGTTTTATTGGTAATGTTAACTAGCGGAAAGTAAAAAATATTGTTTTTTTTTTTTTCCAGAATTGTCGCTCTTTTTTTGTTTAAAGTGCAAAAAATAACAATCGCACAGGTAATCAAATACCACCAAAAGAAAGCTCTATTTGTGGGGAAAAAAAAGGACATCAATTTTATTTGGGTACAGCGTCACATGTCCACACAATTGTCAGTTAAAGTAACGCAGTGCCATATCGCAAACAATGGCCTGGTTATTAAGGGGGTAAATCCTTCTGGTCTAGAAGCGGTTAAAGTAGATTTACTTATTTGATCCTCTGCACTGTAAAGCCCCATACACACGGACCAAATATCGTCATCAGCAGAAACCGGCCGACATTTGGCCTGTGTGTATGGCAGCCAGTCCAACAGAAGCCAGCTGTCGAAGGGACATGTCCAAAAAACATCTGGTGATTGACATCCAATCAGCGCTTTCAGCAATGGCTGCAAACGCTGCCCGGTTTGCCCTGATGGGGGAGGGGGGGGCAGTCCCCCTGTCAGAACACAATAGCTTAGTGGGGAGATCGCTGTACTAACATCATATATTTAGTACAGCGAGCTCGCTGGGTTGAACAAATAAAAAGAAAACTGATAGTGAGTACCTAGCTTTAGATCAGATTTTGTACTGGATTTGATGACTCTGAGAGACAGTCTACCACTGGAGAGTAGGGGAGTGCTGCCTGCCGAAGTAGTGGAGGATAAGGAAGGTAAAAGTGCTTTTACTCCTTTGCTTCCCCTAGACTTACCAAGCAATTAACCCTTGCAGTATGAGCACAGCCCCACTGAAGAGATCATTTTCAAGCGTTTTTACAGCTGCTGTTTTTGGCTTCAGGCGTTTTTTTTCTGCAGCCAGTAAACTCCTCAGCATGTTATCCTATGTTTCCAAACACATAGGCTGTTATCAAAGTTTTTTTTGGCAGAGGCATTTTCTGGCTGGAAAAACCCCCCAGAACTAGTGGGTTTTAAGAGAAGTTTTTCAGCTGTAAAAACGCTCTAACTCTGATAAAAGCTAAAAAATGCAGCTATTCAGCGTTTATCAGCATTTTTGAGCCATAAGCTTTTGTGGGAGTATAGTTTTGCTAAAAAAAAAAAGCTAAAAAACGCTACTGCAAAAACACTGCAAAACTCCTGCTACAGCTTTCTACAGCTAATGAATGACATGCAAGGAAAATATTAAAAAAACAGCATGTTTTCTTGCACATAATTGGATGATTGAAATCAGCAGAGCTTCCCCTCAGATCTAGATTACAATATTTGTCTTTGTAAAGCCTCATACACACGATCAGATTATCGGACAAATTTTCTTTAGTTTTTTGTTACATGCTAGTCTCATATGGAAAGTGAAGAGGTTACTTTCATACGAAAATTATCGTACGACAGAATTCAACTTCAGAAGTGATGTCATGTGTTGAATTGTTTTGTATGCATTCTTTAGTTTCTGAGCATGCCTAGTCTTGCTCTTATGATTTTTTTCAGACGAAAACTGTACTAATTAAATGAAAATCGGACGTTGTGTTGACCTACAATAAAAATTTTATAGCCTTCACACTCAGCTTTTGTCATCCGAAAATCCATAATCGGCTGTCGAAAGCACTATATTAACGATCCGAAAATCGGCAGATTGTTTGTCGGACTAAATTTTACTTCCGATTTTCTTATCGTGTGTACGGGCCTTTAACCACAGTTTTACGTTGGTACTTTGACATTAAATACCGGGGTTATGGCAGCAGATAACCCCAGTATTTTTTTAAACTGTCGGTGGTCCTCTTTCTTATAAGGGTGGTCCCAGTGGTGGATTCGCCACGGGATCATCCTTACGGTGTGGTGGGACAGGTGACCCCCCCCATCGCCGCTTCCCAGTCGTTTTCCCTGCTTACCGGACCCGCCGGCAGCAAGAAAAACTATCCGATCCGCTCTCCTCACAGGCAGGAAGTCGAGTGAGAGCAAGCCCCCACTCGACTCTTTGGCCTTTGAGGACCAGAGCGATGTCAAACATCATCTCCTAGCAACGCATTTGAAGAGCCCATTTTTTTTTCATCATGAAAAAAAAAATGACTTTTTTTTTTCTTTTTTTTTTTTTTTTTAGTGTATATGTGAGATCTGAGTCTTTTTGACCCCAGATATCACATTAAAGAGGTCCTGTCATGCTTATTTCTAGTACAAGGGATGTTGTTTACATTCCTTATAATAGGAATAAAAATGAACAAAAAAAAACTGTGTAAAAATAATAGATAAAATAAATAGGAAAAAATAAAATAAAAACTAAAGCGCAATTTTGAAGCTGGGTATCTATTTACTCGGCGTAACTTTATCTTTCACATTATAGAAAAAAATTGGGCTAACTTTACTGTTTTCTTATTTTTTAATTAAAAAGTGAATTTTTTCCCAAAAAATTGCGTTTGGAAGACCGCTGCGCAAATACGGCGTGATAAAAAATATTGCAATGATCTCCATTTTATTCTCTAGGGTCTCTGCTAAAAAAAAAATATATATATATAATGTTTGGGGGTTCTAAATAATTTTCTAGCAAAAAAAAAAAACTGATTTAAACTTGTAAACAACAAATGTCAGAAAAAGGCCCGGTCCAGAAGTGGTTAATCAACCCCAATGCCTCCACTTGTTCACTTCCTATCTAGGCTCTGTTTCTTGCTTTGCAGTTCTCCACACAGGTAATGCTTTTCTGCTCATTCTTAGAATGCATATCTATGGGTCAGCTGACTGATTGAAATCAATGTTCTCCCTGAGTGGGGGTATCTTATGTAAAGGGTTCATAAAGGAAACCTGGATTAAATAAATATTTAGACCGCCACCTATCTTTGTTTCTAACACTTTATGACAGGGTGACATAAAACAAACATGCAGCAAGTTTTGTCTGAGTGAAGTCAAACTCTTTAAACTTGCTCCAGGTCAGTAATTCAAAAGCTTCAACACCATTATATGGACATGATAAGTATTTTCAGTATGAAAGGTCAGTGGTGATAGCCTCCATATTTCTCTTAGTGCAGGTATGAGCAAAGAGAGTCAAATATAGATCTCCTTCTAGTGGCTAACTTGCAAACCACAGAATTTAAAACCAAAATATGGAAGTCACAGTAAAAATGACGGTACTTTACTGTTGTTCAATCTGATTTTATTGGTTTGCCATATTAACCACTTGCTGCCCACCCACCGTCAAACGACGGCAGAGCGGTGCTGCTCTCGTTCTGGGAGGATGTCATATGACGGTGCTACAAAACGTCCGATCTCGTCCGCCAATTGCAGCCGCGCCTGAAGGGTGTGGTGAAGATAGTACCTTAGCACAGAAGCAATATCGAGTTTGTGAAGAGAACCCAAATCCAGACTTTAAATGGTTGGAAGGGCCCATGGTTCTGAGATACTATAGGAAAAGGAGACGTTGAGGACAAATCCATGTACTTTTCTAAGCTCCACTCTATCTGAGTAAAAACAATGTGGTTATGATCTGCCCCCGGGGCTTGAAGTTCTGATGCTCTCCTACCAGATGCAACCGCTATTAGAAAGGACATTTTTAAAGTCAGATTCCACAAAGATATTATTTCAGATGGGGCAAAAGGCTGCTGGATAAGGCCTCCAGAAAAATAGAGAGAGCCCAAGTTGGAAAAATTTAACTTGTGGACATATTTTCTTGATGGCTTTGAAGAATTGGACTATTAGAGAATCTTCGGCCCACCTCTTGTTAGTCGCAGCAAAGATTGCTGCTACTTGCACCTTCAGTGTGCTCAATCTCAGCCCTAAGTCAAGGCCCATCTGTAGAAAGTCAAGAAGTTGGGAGAAGGAGGGCAGGTCTGGGTTGACATTTGTGCCAATTGAAAAAGATTTAAACTTGTTCTAAACCTTGTTATACATACTGTTTGCTGAAGGTTTTCGTGCATTGAGTAGAGTTGAAATACCTTTAGAAGAACATCCTAAGGACTGGATCCTCTGCCTCAGCAAAATGTGAATATTCACTCTGTGAGGATTCGAATGGAAGTGACGCCCTTGAGACAGAAGAAAGGGTATCAGTGGAATCTTTACCAGAGGCTGGACACTTGGAAGCATCGCCATAGGAAACCATGGGCATCTCGGCCAATATGGTAGGACCGCTATCACCATTATGGCTTCCATCACAAGTCTCGAGAGAAATTTCAAGATAAGAGGCTAGGGGGAAAGCCATAAGCCAGATTGCATGTCCACAGATTTGACAGGGCATCTGTTGCTTCTGCCTGAGAGTGAGGTAGACGTGAAATAAATCTGGGCAGCTTGGTATTGTTTGCTGCAGCAAAGAGATCCAGTTTGGGAAGGCCCCATTGATTCACAACCCAACTGAATATTTGCGGATGCAGGGACCATTCCTTGGCATCCAGAAACCTTCGTAGATAGATAATCGGCCTCTGTGTTTTGTTTTGTTTTTTCAAATATTTGTTATTCAGAAATTTACAGATTTACAAATTGAAAAGCAAAAACAAATTAAGCAAACACCATAAACCAGTAGTGGCCAAATTGTCCCCCCGTAAAGATATCTAGAGTATCCATAATGCGATCAAAGGAAAGTCATATAGGTCAGTGGGTTAGTTACAATCATCATGGAACCTACTCATTGCTACTCTGTACTGTCTACGCTCAAATGTGCATTTGAGGGCAGTAAAAAGTGTTAGTAATCATCAAACCAGGATGAAAGAAAAAGGAACTTTTCGACCGATTACATCCAGTAATAGAAATTGACTAAACAAAACAAAAATGTGCCTGCTCCAAAAGTATCCCAACCACTTATGACTGCCAATGCTACACACCAGACCCTCCACCATATATAGTAATACCAGTAGTATCAACATTGAAGAATCTATAAAGATACCAATGTTAAAGGGGCTAGACCTGGACTCTGCAGGCCCCTGTGTTTAAGTGGCCTGCAGGATAAACTGCTCTTAGGTCCTTCAGATTCTTTTCTGCCCGTAGGATGAAGGGTTCCACTTCCCTCAGCAAGAAGCTGCTGTGGGTCCCTTCTTGGCGTTGTATATATGACACTGCAGCTCTGTGGTCCATTCAAAGTAGTACTGGTTTTCTCCTAAATTGAAACTTTAGGGCTGTCAATGCGGGATAAGCCACCCCGAATCTCTAGGATATTTGAGACAATGCCTGCTGTGTTGAATGCCCACCTTCCTTGAACCGCAACTTGGTTGCAGTGTGCCCCCCAGCCCATTGCACTTTTGTCTGTGGTAACTGTGGTCCAGAAAACATGCCCGAATGGATGCGTTTTTATAAGCTTCTCTTTCTTCGTCCACCAGTGCAGACCCCTTTGCAGCAGACTTGTCAGGCGTATGGACTGGGATAGATAATGTTTGTTCCATTGTCTCAGAAACTCTAACTGAAAGTGCCTCAGGTGCCAGTGGGCCCATGGGACCAGTGATATACATGATGACACAAACCCTAATAGGCTCAGGCAGATTTAAGCTGTCAGACAAGTCCGTGTCCTCATTCTCCTTATTTTTTGAATGATGGCTGTAACTTTTTGAGGTGGTAGGGACACTGTCCCCTTTTCGGTTTCAAACAAGGTGCCTAGATAAATCCTATACTGAATTGGAGTAAGGTAACTCTTTTCTTGATTTATCATCCAGCTGAGTTCTGATAGTGTTAAAAAAAGAATCTTTCTGTGTTCCACTTGCTGGACTGGATATTTTGCTAGGAGTTGGATATAATGCAGATAGTGATAAACTCTGAGTCCCAATTCTCATAAGGGGGCCAGGACTGCTATCAGAACTTTCATGAAGACTTTGGGTAAAGAACAGATTCCAAAGGGGAGACTCTGAAATTGTAGATGAACCTGGCCAACTGCAAGTTTCAGGTATTTCTGAAATGGTGGAAGTATGAGTATGTGCAAATAGGTGTCTTGAAGGTCTACCGACTGCATCCAGTCCCCTAGTCTAGTCCACTTGTCTTTTAAGAAATGGGAATTAACTCTTTGATATCTTAGATGTAGTGTTGGTTTATTCCCAACCAATAGCTAGCCTATAGCTGGACATAGGGTTTAACCAGAGAAAAGTTAAAGCCTGAGGGTCCCGAATTATCTGAGAAATCTTCTAATGGCCGCTATCATCCACATCTCTAGGAGAGATACCTGCCACAGGGTAAGCGGATTCGCCCAAGGATGGGCCAGGAAGTGTTGTTTACTGTTTCCTCTTGAGGAGGCTGAGTTGATTGCTGCGATGTGATCGCTGCTACTAGTTCCGCTAGAGAATCTTTGACCAACTTCCTTAATAGGTCAGCTACCTGCTGTCTGCTGCATAGTCCCTAAAACCGATTCTGCACACTAATTTGTCCGGCAATGGAGGGCTCCGCATGCCCGGCATTTTGGGGGTCTGAGACTTGGGGAACGTGAAGAATGCTGTCTTTTTGCGGATGATCCTTCCCTGCTTTCCTCATATCTGGATGATCTAACCTGGTTGGGGCTGCCCTCGTTGGATTCCTCATGTCACCTTGATGTCCTCTTGGACTTCTTCTGGTGTACAGGGCTCACCTGGACAAAGGCCCTTACCTTAAACGTGGAGGAGGGTCTTGTTCAGGCAGCGTACAGCTCATCTTAGGAAACTGGCAGAAAAAGCAGTTAAAAGACAGATAAGATAATAACTACCACTTCTGTAGAAGGATAACGTTTTTTTTTTTTTTTTAGCTTTTTTTTAAGGAAAAAAATATATGTTTAATGTAGGTGGATAAACACGGTACTTCCAGGAGCTCGCAGTAAAGCAACCCTGCAGATAGCAGCAGGTGGCCGCACTAAAGCTCCTGAGGGAATAAATGAGGAGGGGAGGGGCAAAAGAAAAAAAACCTTCCCAATGAATTTTGAAGTAAAGGCATAAAAGTGCTACTCTTGCCCTCATCCAAGATGGCCACGCATGTGGCCTCAGCAGACATCCATACTTAGATGCAGATAGCATGCTCTTCGTTAAGAGACAACTGCGGTCCCAAAAGACCCGAAGAAGGGACTCTCTCCTATTAGCTGCTCAAGAAAAGGGACTGCACCTGGGAGAGACGGAACCCAGATGTAAGCTGCCGACTGCAGAGGTAGAGACGCTCGACCACCCTTCACTGACCATGAGGTATGAGGAAAAAAGGAGAATGCTGTTGTACACTAATCCTTTCTTTTATAATATTCACTGGCCCTGAGGGTGGAGCTCAAGGCGGAGTTTATCACAGATATGCTGCCATGGTTTAATACAAGAAAGGATGTTTATGCTTTTTTTTTCCGCTCACAGAAAGAGACAAGTACACTGCATTTCTAACAAGTTCAAAAGAAATTTCTGTACTTCAACCTCCATTGAAAGTATTTTGTTACACCTGTTAAGTGCAAAAAAATACCTATTGATCCTGACAAAATTTTAATACATTCCCAACTCCCTTTAGTAAGCTGATAACGCTGCGCTAAAATCTTAAACAATATTATAAGCCCTGCCTGAGTCCTGGGGACTACAAAAAGTGTGTTGAAAGCAGGCAATCACCAGGTGAAAATACAGGAAAAAAGAGCCTAGGATGTGTGTGCTACAAGTCCCACAAGGCCATATGTTGCTGAACTGTGCTACTACTGCCACGTGTTTGCTGCTGTGTCCATTAGTATCATGGTGTTCTAATATTCAGCAGTTACAGTAACCTGTGGTTCCAGTTTCTGTTGTTAGGGTTTCCTGCTGATCCAGAGTACTCTGTACTAGTGTACCCAGTGGTGTATTTAGGTTTTGTGCCGCCCTAGGCCTGACTAAACTCGTGCACCCCCTAATTGAATATGACCCATCCCTTCCTGTAAAGGCCACACTCCTTCGTGTTTCTGACCCATACTGAAATTTTGTAGAGGGGACACCAGTTCAGAGGGCCTGGGGGGGGGGGGGGATGGATTTCCTTGAATTGCAGAGATTTCCTCTCATTTCCTGTTTGGCTATAGGGCAGGAAATTGAGGGAAATCTCCGCAATGGGACAGGGATGGCAAAAAAATAAACTGACAGGACCTATGACCCTCCCTTACTCTATCCAAAAAAAAAATGTTGCCTATAATTCTAGTTCAAAAATTTCTTCTAAATTTATGAAGAGGACTAAGAGGATATAACCATGCCAGTGGTGCAGCAGAAAACATATAGCACAGTGATAAGGGTAGGTGGTTCAGGCATTGAGCAAAGGAAGGATTGGGAGCAGGAACAAATAATTCCATCTGTTTATTTTACTCATCAGCAATCAACAGAAATAAAATTAAGATTTCTTAATATGTACAACTGACATAAGCAAAGGATTGCAGGAGAGTCCTACTATCTACCTGCCAGTTATAGGTGACCATGTCAGTGTCCCTTGTGTCTGCATCATCCCTAGATTAAAAGCCCTTTGGCAGCTAGGTAAGTGCCATGCAAGTTTCATCCAAGCAGCATAGCTTTACTTTTACCCTGGGTACTCCATGCTATATAATCTAGTCAGGTACTGTATAAACATTAACACCTACCTCCTATATTGATTACCAGTAACTGATATCTATGGTAAGTCACTTTTAATATATAGCAGCAAATAATAAGATTTCCTAGTATTTAACTGCTGTATGCATCATTGCAAGCTTGAAAGCTCTCAGGAGTTTATCGTATATACAGTATAGATATTAGATTGTGATCACCCAAAGGTTTGCAGGAAAGTCTTACTACCTACCTCCTAAGTGTAGCTGACCATTTCAGTCTCCCTTGCATCTGCACCATCCCTACTACCCAGATTAGAAGCCCTGCAGCAGCTAGAATGTTGCCCTGCAATTTCCACTCAACTGGTGTGGTTTTCCATCAGCCTAGGCATTTACAGCCTGCCTGGCTCCCTACACTCCCTTGAGTGTACCAGAGGATGCATCAAAATCTTCATGGGTGGTACGAGCACCTTAAAATGGTATGTTGTGATTGCTTCTACTTTCTTTGTTTGCTGCAACATTCTTGATAATGGTGACTGGGTTCCATTTATCTTATGATTACAAATACTCACACTTCCCATCTGTGGGATGAGCGCTTTTTTCAATAATTCAAGGGCCCCAACGGTGGCAAACTGGCCAGTGGTTAGATATGACATTTTTGCATTAGGTGCTGCTGTACAGTTAATGCCAGGTTCTTTGTACGGTGTATTAATGCCCTCACTTTAATATAGCTATATAGTAATAAAGACTGTCATTACTGCTTTACGTGCCAGAGCCATTCCCTCACACCAACCTAGTGTGTGCTCTGTATTGGTTTTTATCACAAGTGGCTGTTGGGAACAATAGGTGATACCCTAAGTTTTATAACAAGGTTCTTGCATTGCCATGATATTGGAAGCTGCTGTCTAACAAACCTTTCCTTCCTTATAGGGCTTTGCTTTGAAAGAAAAGTATGGGGTATAAAAAAAACCCTTATACTCACCTAGATGGATGCAGCATCGATCCAATGCTGCATCTGCCCGCCCGCCGCATCAGCATTGAGAACTGAGCGATCACACACTGTTGATCGCTCAGTTCTCTTCTCCTATCGGAGCAGAGAGGGTTGACTAACTAACAAAGTGGACTCATATGATCCATAGGACAAGTGGGGCCAAAATAGACTAAATAAAGGCCATTTAAAGCGATTATAAGAATTGCCAGTGTTCTGAGTTCTCTGGTTCAGGTAAGAGCAGGTCATCTCAGGTGCATGGCACAAGGTCCCAAAACATCCAGCGAATCCTTCAGGGGTTGGCACTACACGTGAAACAAATCCTATTACTTACTGTATCTTTATTGTGGTCTTTTGCAGACTTGTAATTAGTGTGCTGACTGTAAAGCTGGCCATAGACTGAAATTTGGCTGGTTCAGCAGTGGCCAGCCAAATTTCAATCCATGTGTGGCCACTGCTGCTCAACAGAAGTTGATTGATCGATCTACTTATGCAGAACAGACCTGCTGGCAGAAAGAATGTATGGCTGGCTTAATTTACTTTTAATATGATCAAAATATACACTGCTAGACAGAGGAAATGATGTAGTGCATAACCACACAAATAGGGTTAGGACCAAGACTGTGCTAAAGCTACAGAGAGGCTCTGAAATTTGCATATATGTATTTTGTTACAACTTTTTTTAAAGGGTCTGTACACTCTAAAGTGATTTTTTAGGTAGATGCTGGAAAGTGGGACTTCACCCTAAAAGGGAGTTCTGCTTTACGTCCTCCCCCCTCCTCTACCACATTTGACACTTTTTTGGAGGAGGGTGTATTTAGTTTTGATAGGAACCCGCTCCTTCTTCCTCTCTGATTGCCTAGGTCTGTGGGAAATATGTACAAAGGAGATGGTCACACACCAATCCTTAGAAAATCTTGGATGCTTTATTCCATAAATCCACATCCAGCACCAGATAAACGCGATACAAGAGGACAATAGCAGCGTGAATAACATATTACATATGTACATATTTCCAAATTGCCTAGTTCGCGGACTGGACCGGCACCTGATATTTAGTTCATGGATCAGATGACCTTGAGTGGTGCTCCAATTTTCTATCGTTTCTCATAGGTGGGTGGGGACGTGTCCCCTTCTTTGGACACGTCACAGGTACAAGAAGGCTGCTGGACCATTTACAGAACACAGCGGTAAGCTAGCTGTGAAGCCACAAGGAGTTGCAGCTGGTTTTCCACAGTAAACATGCTGGCACGGTGGACCAGAAGACCAGCGACAAACTGGCCCAGCTGAGGACAGTGCTGGATCCCTTGTAATACAAGGAGGGGACCAGCGCTATTAAGTTACAATAAATATATAGAGGATATTATATATCATAAAATTAGGTGTAAGCTGCCACCAACCGCTGGATCCCTGGCCAGGTAAGAGTCCTTTTATTAAAAGTCAGCAGCTACATTATTTTTCTCTAGGATGAAGATCCTCTTTAAATGGCCTTACAGATTCCTATCTCTCTCAGTGGTTCCATTGGTGAGATATCTGTGCTTGGGTTCCTGGGGATGTACACACACTGTAGCCATAATTGGGGGACCCCAATCTACCTTAAGGAATTTATTTCATACTATGTATCAATGCCCCAGTAGGTGTTATAACACACAGATGTGGGTACATTCAGAACTTCAAGGTGGAAACAAACACTTTCGCAAATTATGGCAGGCAAATCATACAATTAAAGCATTGAAGACAAGTGCGGACTCTGCAACCATGCTCCACCCCACCTATAGGTAATAAAATATTTTTGATGGACTGGCTTTTTTACACTTAACATTACAGTATGATATTTCTGAAACCTATGTATTGATTAGAACAAAAAAGCATAAACTGGGATTTCCTATCAAACACCAAACTAATTACATCATATAAATAGTATATTTAGTTCCACTTCTATATCTCCAGCAATCCATTTGAATCTAGGCTTGCATACCTATTAGCATCATGGTGATAGATGAGTTAGTTATATGATTTTGAAAATCCTTCTTTTGCACACATAATGGAGAGATAGCATATGAGCGGAGTAATGAATACTATTCATAGCACCTAGATTGACAGAACTCTAATGCAGGTTGCACACACTGTAGTATTGAGTGACACCACAATTGACAGCGTTTCTGAAGCGTAAAACTCCAGTGGGTGAATTTCACAAGCTCTCAGTGTTCCGTTCTTGTCTTACACACACATCAGCACCTCTTGGGGAATAATAGTTTTGACCTCCTCACCTGTCTCATCAAGCCTCAGTCTCTAGAAACACACTTACACGGGACCTCTACGGGTGCAGGTACGTTATTCTGATCTCCAAAGCAAGCAAAGATAAATCAGCCCAGTACAGGACTTAAAATGGGGTCATTGCATAAAAAAGGCATCTTTACCTGAAATTTTAAAGCGAAATCTCTGAATCTCAAATCTGTTTATCTGGCGACAACCTGGTTTTGAAGTCAATATGCATTTCAGGCTTCTGAACTGAGTTTGGTTTGAAATTATCTCCTGACATCTGCTACTTTCTGTTATCCCTAGATTCTTTGATTACATTAAATGTTTTTAATTTATTGACTGGTCCAGCCATGATTTTCAGCTTGTTTCTCAACCAAGCTTGTCTGTCACCTACCTTGATCACTAACCTCCCCTTACCATGTTTCTGTGTTAGGATCCTGCACTCTGCTTTGGTTTCACACCCTAGGACACTGTTTCGCAACCTTTGTATCCCAGAGGAACCCTTGAACTAATTTTAAGTTCTCAGGGAACCCCTGCTAAAGCTATTTTATAAATTTGACATTGGTGATCTGCTGGCTCTGCCATGTTGCACTGACCATGGAACTTTGCAGGGAAATTCAGATGGGAGGTCAACCTGCCACATCTCAGTAAACAACTAGCAACCTCTGGAGGAACCCTAAGGTTCAAGGAACCCTGGTTAAGAATGGCTGTTCTGGGAGCTGTCTACAGACAATTCCATCTGAGCCATCAGTGGTTCTGGTAGATACCACAGTTTTGGAGTCTGTGTAGCAGAAAAGCTACCTCATCATAAGATTGTTTTTGTTTCTAATGAACACATCAATAACATTTTTAAAGTTGTCTGCAGGTCCTTTGCCAGTAGCAACTTATTCTTTTACATTTCATAATTTTGAAAAGGTTTTCACAGGATGTCCAATTCAAGTATAATTGAGTGCAGCGCCCCCTTTCTCCATTTGTAAACTCTACATCTTACTAATGATGGATGAAGTCCTAAAGCTGAACTCTAGGCAGATGTACAAGACACAAATGAATGCAGTTCTGTAATCATAATACATCCCTACATGTATTTACAAGCAGTGTAAGTATCTGACAATGACTTGGTATTAGTTTCCTGCAGTCGATGTACAACATTGCTTAGATAGAGACAAAGAAAAGGCAAAGGAGATGGAAAGGCAGTACAAGGAGCTGTCGTTGTCCAAAGTGTGGAATGGAAGCCCTGTAAGTCAGTGGTCTCCAAACTGTGGTCCGTTGGCCGGATGCAGCCCTTTGCTTGCCTTTTCCAACCTGGGACACTATTCCTTCCACTGATACAAAACACTATTCCCCACACTGACACCAACAGTTGATCCCTCTGACGCAGATGATGGGGCAAAACTTCTTCCTCTTACTACAATGATGGGGCAATATTCCTCCCACTAACACCAACGATATTGCACTATTCCTTCTACTGACACCAATCATGGGGAACTATTCCTCCCACTGAAATCCAACGATGGGGTGCTATTACTCCCACTTACACTAAAGACAGGAGCACTATTCTAACCACTAATATCAATGATGGGGCACTATTTCTCCTCCTACTGACCACGTATTTTCTTCCACTGACCACCAAGCCTGAGACATTATCAACCCTCAATGGCCCTTTGTTTAGAATGTTTTCCGAGACCCCTTCTGTAAGGGAAACTGGAGCAGAGAAATTCCAGGTCTTCTTCCCTGCCAGGCAGAACTGTGCTGTAAGACAGAGCTGTTTGAAGCTAACCATATAGCTTTCATGTATCATGTAGTACAATAACCTGAATGATTTGATACAAACTGCATGGATTATTTAGGCTTGTTCTCAATTGATAGAGTTTTGGTAAATCTAGAGGAGACTGTGCAATCAGATTCTATAATTTTATCCCTTGGATACAAATTCCTTTGGCAGCTAAAATAACAGTTTATTTATTTATTTCACCTTTGCGTTCAGCTGTTTGCTTGGAATTTAGCTTTAAGGAATGGACATTTCAGCATTATACTGCTGTACATTTGTTTTAGGATTCTTTAAATGCCCATGATCGGGACATTAATCACAATGAACAGATCTGTCTCGAGAAGAGCAGAAACTGTTAATAATCAAAATGTGTATGCATTGTTTATTTTAGGTCAAGATACTTTTTAAAGTACATCTCTGTTCGAGGTAGTTGTAGCTTTATTAATGCACTTGCAATAAAAACCATTGAGTACTGTCTGTGATCCTTTTTGTATTTGCACTAACACACTTTCAGAGTATACCCCTTCTTCAAGGTCCAAACAGTACTCTTGGATCGGAAAAAAAGTGGTACACCCTAAAAGCTTATCCTGAAATTTAGACGTTAGTCCAAATACAAATAAAAAAAAGCTTGTTGACAGTACTGTTTGTTTTTGTTTAAAGCACACCTCTTATTTTTATCGCATTGACTGGAAAGCCTGACTTTAGTTATCTTCAGTTCAAGATATTACCCTAGCAGTATGCTTCCTTTATCCTTTAAAGTGTAACTCCACTTTTGTTGAGAAAAAAACATTCCCCTCTGGGTGATCTACGCACATTGCAAGGATTTTGACAAACATTTTTTGCAGATTCCTACTTTTTGTTATGCTGAAGAAATCCCTGTATGTTCCTCTGTGCCCATGTGCAGATGTGATTCTAATGGAAGTGGTTTCATAATTATCAGTCAGCTGCAGCACCTGCAAAGTTTTACTGAGGAAAGTGGCAGGGTCTGCATCCCTTTAGATGTGTTCCTATTGGGAGTATCACACCAAAAATTACATTTTTGTTGCAGGGGATTCCTGATATCTGCCTTGTATCTTAGTGTAGACTTCTGGGAAAATCAGTGAGCCAATCACACAAACAGGAAATGACATATATTTTGGATGCGTTCTGTACACATTTTGTGCACAGAACACCTCCAGGTAGCCATATTACTGTCAGGGAGCCAAGGAACCAGACCACATGGGGATGCAGGTAAAATAAAGCAGTTTATTGGAGCAAACAACAAAAAACGCACAGCAAGAGTGGGAAGCGAGATGAGGAACAAGCCGGGGTCAAGTCCAGAACTGGGTAGCCATCCAAGCCGGAGTTGAGTCCAGAAGCGGGTAGTCTGCTGATGAGGGGTCGTCTGCCGATGTGGGGTCGTCTGCCGATGCAGAGTCGAGAGCCAGGAGAGTCATCAGCCAAGCCAGGTCATACATGGAGGAACACGGAGAACAGAAGACTGCTAGCAGAGATGCTCCTTGGAGCACAAACGCAAGGGCGAGGACTGCAACCCATCAGGTGATAGATATAGTCAGGTGTGCAGCATCATCACTGTGCAACACCCAGGCAGCAGGCAAGTGATGATGCAATCAGAGTTTATGAGGCAGCAGTTTGCACATTTCCAAGATGGCTGCCAACAGGAGGGCAAGGTAAGACCTTGACAGTACCCTCCCCTCAATGGCCTCTCCTCCGTGGAGCAAAAAACAGTTTCTGAGGAAAGCGAGCATGGAAAGCACGGTGAAGGGCGGGAGAATGAACATCAGCGGAGGGAACCCAGAAGCACTCCTCAGGACCATAACCCTTCCAGTGACCCAGGTATTGAACATGACCTCAAAACAGATGAGAATCCAAGATACTGCTAACCTCATACTCCTCATAATTTCCCACAGGAATGGGACAAGGGCGAGGAAGTGAAGAAGTTTAGTGGCTGCAAACCAAAGGCTTCAAAAGTGACACATGAAAGACTTTGGAGATGCGAATGCCAGGGGGAAGACCAAGGGCATAGGCCAGGGGTGGGGAACCTGCGGCCCACACGATCGTGACGTCCGGCCCGCACGATCGTTACGTCTGTCCCCCCTCCCCGTGCCGCTGTGTTAGAAGGAGTCGATGGCTCCGTTCTGACACTGAGTCTCCGAAAAGGTGGACCCAAGGTGCAGAGCAGTGCGCCTCGAGCCCGCCCATTTGTGTGACAATAGCGAATGAAAATTCGCTATTGTCTCAGGGATCCTCCTCGGCCAATGCCATTGGCTGAGGAGGAGGAGACGGGACGCGGGAGGACTCGAAGAGACGCGGGGACTGAAGAGAGGAAGCCGCTGCTACAACAGGTAAGTCAAGTGCACTGGTCTGGGGGGCTTGGCACGCTGTTCACTCTACATTGTAAGGGGGCACGCTATTCACTCTGCATTGAGGTCAGTCTGCATTGAAGGGGGCATGCTTTGGTCAGTCTGCGTTGTAAGGGGGCATGCTGTGGTCAGTCTGCATTGTAAGGGGGCAGGCAGTGGTCAGTCTGCATTGTAAGGGGGCAGGCAGTGGTCAGTCTGCATTGTAAGGGGGCAGGCAGTGGTCAGTCTGCATTGTAAGGGGGCACGCTGTGGTCAGTCTGCATTGTAAGGGGGCACGCAGTGGTCAGTCTGCATTGTAAGGGGGCACGTTGTGGTCAGTCTGCATTGAAAGGGGGCACGCAGTGGTCAGTCTGCATTGTAAGGGGGCACGCAGTGGTCAGTCTGCATTGTAAGGGGGCACGCTGTAATCCGTCTGCATTGTAAGGGTGCACGCAGTGGTCAGTCTGCATTGAAAGGGGGCATGCAGTGGTCAGTCTGCATTGAAAGGGGGCACGATGTGGTCAGTCTGCATTGAAAGGGGGCACGCTGTGGTCAGTCTGCATAGAAAGGGGGCACGCTGTGGTCAGTCTGCATTGAAAGGGGACACGCTGTGGTCAGTCTGCATTGAAAGGGGGCATGCTGGGGTCAGTCTGCATTGAAAGGGGGCACGCTGGGGTCAGTCTGCATTGAAAGGGGGCACGCTGTGGTCAGTCTGCATTGAAAGGGGGCACGCTGTGGTCAGTTCTGCATTGTAAGGGGGCACGCAGTGGTCAGTCTGCATTGTAAGGGGGCACGCTGTGGTCAGTCTGCATTGTAAGGGGGCACGCTGTGGTCAGTCTGCATTGAAAGGGGGCACGCAGTGGTCAGTCTGCATTGTAAGGGGGCACGCAGTGGTCAGTCTGCATTGTAAGGGGGCACGCTGTGGTCAGTCTGCATTGAAAGGGGGCACGCTGTGGTCAGTCTGCATTGAAAGGGGGCACGCTGTGGTCAGTCTGCATTGTAAGGGGGCACGCTGTGGTCTCTCTGCATTGAAAGGGGGCACGCTGTGGTCTCTCTGCATTGAAAGGGGGCACGCTGTGGTCTCTCTGCATTGAAAGGGGGCACGCCGTGGTCTCTCTGCATTGAAAGGGGGCACGCCGTGGTCTCTCTGCATTGAAAGGGGGCACGCTGTGGTCAGTCTGCATTGAAAGGGGGCATGCCTGTGGTCAGTCTGCATTGAAAGGGGGCACGCTGTGGTCTCTCTACATTGAAAGGGGGCACGCTGTGGTCTCTCTGCAATGAAAGGGGGCACGCTGGGGTCTCTCTGCATTGAAAGGGGGCATGCTGTGGTCAGTCTGCATTGAAAGGGGGCACGCTGTGGTCAGTCTGCATTGAAAGGGGGCACGCTGTGGTCTCTCTGCATTGAAAGGGGGCACTCTGTGGTCAAATATAACAGGCTAATTTTTAAGTTGATCATTTTGTACGGCCCCCGAATGATGTTACAAAAATCCAAATGGCCCTTGGCAGAAAAAAGGTTCCCCACCCCTGGCATAGGCCAACAGGTTCACCTTACGGAGAAAGCGAAAAGGCCCAACAAAACTGGGTGCCAGTTTTAGAGTGGGCACCCTAAGGTTGAGACTACGGGTCGACAACATCTATCCATCAGAATGCATGTGCTTCCACTGTGGAGACTCTTAAAAAGGTAGAGCTAGGGACTGCAGTTAACAGGGTGCCTTGCTGGGGCCTAGAGCTTATGCATGTATTTGCAAATGTGTGCAACTAAACCCCTGTTTTTAACGCATACTGTTAGACAGGTTAATTTGGTTGGTCGCAGGCTGGTTGGTAGGTTGAGCTTGGAAATTCTTTGGCTTTTTTGACATGCATCTGCCCTTCCAGTTCTCCTTGCTCAAAAAGACCAGTTAAAGGTGGGGGAAGTGACCACTTTTTGTCTTTATGTATGATCTGAAGGTATGACCGGTGTAGGCACAGAGTCCTCCCTGGACAACTCAGAATATTGGCGAGACAAGGCATCAGCCTTAACATTCTTGGAGCCGGACAAATAGGAGGCCATGTAGTTAAAACTAGACAAGAAGAAGACCCATCTGGCCTGACGGGCTTGAGCCTCTTGGCCTCTGAAAGATACGTCAGATTCTTATGATCAGTGAGAATGAGAACTGGAACCGCAGAACCTCCGAGCAAGTGTCTTCACTGTTTGAGAGCCACGATAATTGCCAAGAGCTCTCTGTCTCCGATCTCATAATTGCATTAAGCTGAAGACAGCTTCTTGGAGTTAAACCCACAAGGAAGTAAGGGTCCATCAGGTGTCCAACGCTGAGACAGGAGGGTACTGACTCCCATCTCAGAGTCTGACGTCAGAGACGCATCCACCTCTAAGACAAAGGGCAAATCAGGATTGGGATAAAACAGAATAGGAGCCAAAATGAAAGCAGACTTGAGGGTCTTGAAAGCTTGGATGGCAGCAGGCGTCCAATTGTGGGAAACGCTGCCCCTCTTGGTCAGATCTGAGATAGGTTTGGCTAAAGAGGAAAAGTTCCTGATACATTTCTGACATTAGTTGGCAAACCCAAGGACACGCTGAATGGAACAGAGACCACTGGGGCGTACTGTAGACCACTGTAGAACAGCCGAAATCTTCTGAGGGTCCATGGAGAACCCTTCATCAGAAATGATGTAGCCTAAGGAGGCAACCTGAGACAGGTGGAATTCACATTTCTCAAGCTTACAGAAAAGCCCATTCTCACGTAACCATTGCAACACCCGTCTGACATCCAGGTAGTGTGATTCAATGGAGTCCAAGTAAATCAAGATGTCGTCCAAATAGACGACCACGCATTGCTGCAACAGATCACGAAAAACATCATTGATGAACTCCTGGAAGACAGTGGGCACATTGCACAAGCCAAAGGGCATAACCAGAGATTCGTAATGACCGGTTCTGGTATTAAACGCGGTGTTCCACTTGTCGCCCTTCTTGATCCTAACGAGGTTATACGCGGCCCTTAGGTCAAGCTTTGTAACCGTTGCTCCCTTGAGGCAGTCGAACAATTTAGTGATCAATGGAATCAGGTATGCATTCTTGACGGTGATGCGATTAAGGCCACTATAATCAATGCAAGGTCTCAACTCACCTCCCTTTTTCTTTACAAAGAAAAAAACAGCACCCACTGGAGAAGTGGACTTGCAAATGTGCCTCGGGGAAGCGCATCCAGCCTACCTCTGCTGCCAGTACGAAATTCAATGGCATACTCGGCAACGGTTCGTATACCCTGTTAAATGGACAGGACCTGCTTTACAGAGCAGAGGTCGAGCAAGCAGGCACATTGAATACCCTAAGAAAGGAGGCAACAAAACTCGGGTAATCGAGTACCACAGGATTTTGCTCTCCCTTAAGGGATTCGCCCAAGGCCTTGTCCAAGAGCAACGAGATTAGGAAGCCCACCTTGGACCTATCAGAAGGAAACGCCTGAGGAACCATCTCATAATAATACCAACTTGGTTTAGAAAGCTACGACACTGACTCGGTTCACCCCGTTGCACTGCGGAAGGGGGGCTGAACCAGTCATCCCTCTGGTAACAGCGACTCCAGCTGAAGGAGCAGGAGCAAGAGGAACCACCGGCCTAGCAGCACCAGGAGCAAGGTGTCCTGTGCCTGCATGCAACGTCTGCAACGCCTGAGCAAACTGACCCCAAAGGTGATCTTGTTGTTCGAGCCTGGTAATCAGCATTGGGAGCGTAGGTGTACCTGCATCATCAGGATTCATGGCCTTGCGTACTGTCAGGGAGCAAGGAAACCAGACCACACGAGATGCAGGTAAATTAAATCAGTTTATTGGAGCAAACAACAAGTAGTGTTGTAGTTGTAGCCCAGCAAGAGTGGGAAGCGAGAGGAGGAACAAGCCGGGGTCAAGTCCAGAAGCGGGTAGTCATCCAAGCTGGGGTCGATGCAGGGTCGAGAGCCAGGAGAGTCGTCAGCCAAGCCAGGTCATACACGGAGGAACACAGACAACAGAAGAGTGCTAGCAGAGATGCACCTTGGAGCACAAACGCAAGGGCGAGGACTGCAACCCATCAGGTGGTTGATATAGTCAGGTGTGCAGCATCATCACTGTGCGACACCCAGGCAGCAGGCAAGTGATGATGCAGTCAGAGATTATAGGAGGCAGCAGTCTGAAGAAAGAAAATGACAGAGCTGCGGATTGAAAAGGAAAGGTAATTTTTAATAACATTCAATTACAATATGACTTGAGTTGCAATTGTATATACTATAATATATATTTTTTAATTTGCTATTCTTTTTCCACTAAAGTGGAGTTACCCTTTAGGTTCCTTGATTGTTTAAAATATTTGGTCGGCTTTCATAAGAGGCAGTGTAAAATGTTGTATGTTTTTAGTCATGCATTTATTATTATGACTTGTTTGTGTGTGTGTGTGTGTGTGTGTCTGTATGTATGTACAGTATCTCACAAAAGTAAGTACACTCCTCACATTTTTGTAAATATATTATTATATCTTTTTATGTGACAACACTGAAGAAATGACACTTTTCTACAATGTAAAGTAGTGAGTCAGTCAGCAAACAGTTTGCTGAAGGAAAGCAGACTAAGTACATGGATTACTGGAACCATGTCCTGTGGTCTGATGAGACCAAGCTAAACTTATTTGGTTCAGATGGTGTCAAGCATGTGTGGCGGCAACCAGGTGAGGAGTAAAAAGACAAGCGTGTTTTGCCTACAGTCAAGCATGGTGGTGGGAGTGCCATTGTCTGGGGCTGCATGAGTGTGTTGAGTTCATTGAGGGAACCATGAATGGCAACATGTACTGTGACATACTAAAGCAGAGCATGATCCCCTCCCTTCGGAGACTGAGCCGCAGGACAGTATTCCAACATGATAACGACCCCAAACACACCCCAAGATGGCCATTGCCTTGCTAAAGAAGGGTAAAGGTGGTGGACTGGCCAAGCATGTCTCTAGACCTAGACCCTATTGAGCATCTGTGGGTCATCCTCAAACGGAATGTGGAGGAGCGCAAGGTCTCTAACATCCACCAGCTCCGTGATGTCGTCATGGAGGAGTGGAAGAGGACTCCAGTGGCAACCTGTAAAGCTCTGGTGAACTCTATGCCCATTATGGTTAAGGCAGTGCTGGAAAATAATGGTGGCCACACAAAATATTGACACTTTGGCCCAATTTGGACATTTTCACTTAGGGGTGTACTCGGTTTTGTTGCCTGCGGTTTAGACATTAATTGTTGTGTGTTGAGTTATTTTGAGAGGACAGCAAATCTACACTGTTATACAAGCTGTACACTAACTACTTTACATTGTAGCAAAGTGTAATTTCTTCAGTGTTGTCACATGAAAAGTTCCAGTATAATAAAATATTTACAAAAAATGTGAGGGTTGTACTCACTTTTGTGAGATACTGTGTGTGTATATATATATATATATATATATATATATATATATATATATATATATATATATATATACAGGTCCTTCTCAAAAAATTAGCATATTGTGATAAAGTTCATTATTTTCTGTAATGTACTGATAAACATTAGACTTTCATATATTTTAGATTCATTACACACAACTGAAGTAGTGCAAGCCTTTTATTGTTTTAATATTGATGATTTTGGCATACAGCTCATGAAAAAACAAAATTCCTATCTCAAAAAATTAGCATATTTCATCCGACCAATAAAAAAAAGTGTTTTTAATACAAAAAAGTCAACCTTCAAATAATTATGTTCAGTTATGCACTCAATACTTGGTCGGGAATCCTTTTGCAGAAAGGACTGCTTCAATGCGGCGTGGCATGGAGGCAATCAGCCTGTGGCACTGCTGAGGTGTTATGGAGGCCCAGGATGCTTCGATAGCGGCCTTGAGCTCATCCAGAGTGTTGGGTCTTGCGTCTCTCAACTTTCTCTTCACAACATCCCACAGATTCTCTATGGGGTTCAGGTCAGGAGAGTTGGCAGGCCAATTGAGCACAGTAATACCATGGTCTGTAAACCATTTACCAGTGGTTTTGGCACTGTGAGCAGGTGCCAGGTCGTGCTGAAAAATGAAATCTTCATCTCCATAAAGCTTTTCAGCAGATGGAAGCATGAAGTGCTCCAAAATCTCCTGATAGCTAGCTGCATTGACCCTGCCCTTGATAAAACACAGTGGACCAACACCAGCATGGCACCCCAGACCATCACTGACTGTGGGTACTTGACACTGGACTTCAGGCATTTTGGCATTTCCCTCTCCCCAGTCTTCCTCCAGACTCTGGCACCTTGATTTCCGAATGACATGCAAAATTTGCTTTCATCCGAAAGCACCACTGAGCAACAGTGCAGTGCTGCTTCTCTGTAGCCCAGGTCAGGCGATTCTGCCGCTGTTTCTGGTTCAAAAGTGGCTTGACCTGGGGAATGCAGCACCTGTAGCCCATGTCCTGCACACGCCTGTACACGGTGGCTCTAGATGTTTCTACTCCAGACTCAGTCCACTGCTTCCACAGGTCCCCCAAGGTCTGGAATCGGTCCTTCTCCACAATCTTCCTCAGGGTCCGGTCACCTCTTCTCGTTGTGCAGCGTTTTCTGCCACACTTTTTCCTTCCCATAGACTTCCCACTGAGGTGCCTTGATACAGCACTCTGGGAACAGCCTATTCATTCAGAAATTTCTTTCTGTGTCTTACCCTCTTGCTTGAGGGTGTCAATGATGGCCTTCTGGACAGCAGTCTTACCCATGATTGCGGTTTTGAGTAATGAACCAGGCTGGGAGTTTTTAAAAGCCTCAGGAATCTTTTGCAGGTGTTTAGAGTTAATTAGTTGATTCAGATGAATAGCTCGTTTAGAGAACCTTTTCATGATATGCTAATTTTTTGAGATAGGAATTTTGGTTTTTCATGAGCTGTATGCCAAAATCATCAATATTAAAACAAAAAAAAGGCTTGCAGTACTTCAGTTGTGTGTAATGAATCTAAAATATATGAAAGTCTAATGTTTATCAGTACATTACAGAAAATAATGAACTTTATCACAATATGCTAATTTTTTGAGAAGGACCTGTATATATATATATATATATATATATATATATGTATATTTGTCTCGTTTAGGAGATAAGTTAGTTTGCACATTAGTAGTTACTGTATCTTGTATTTAGAAGCCAAGACAAAATTATTAGGTCCTACTGAGTAATATAAACAGCCCTGCTATTACTTTTTCTTGAGTTTTTCTTTAAGGACATAGTAAGCTTTGGTAGCTAACAACCACATATAAATAATATATGGGGTAGTCATAGCACCTAACACTCAATCAATATTTTATATGATTTATGATTAAAACATTTCACTCTTCCTGTTGCAGGGCCACAATGGAACGCTCCTTCATAAGATCGCCTGTATCCACTTTTTTCACCTCCTCTTTGCTGGTGCCACAGCTTCTATTCATCTTGCCCAGTCTTTCAGTTATTTATTCTCTCTACCTCTGCCCATCAATTTGCATTTGTGACTCTAGCTTACTTTTTGTGAACTGCTCAGGAACAAACCTATCCAACATTCCAATCTCTCCTCCTATGGTAGTTGAATTCCTTGACCTCTCTGATTGCTCCTTGGATTCCCTTCCTCTCCTCCACAACCTTTGGAGACTCAATGCAATGCTACTGGCACAGAATGCAATTTCAGAAGTAAAAAATGGATATTGGAGAGGCTTGCAGAGCTTGCAAATCCTGGACCTTAATGACAACAAAATTACAGATTTAGGAGGCAGATTTTCTGTTGACCTTGATTCTCTCACGCATCTCTATCTTGCACATAATCTGTTGCACAGTGTCATGAGATATAATTTCCAACACCTGCACAGTCTGGAAATATTGGATCTGCAAGGAAACCTAATTTCTAAGTTGGAACCTGGAGCTCTGAGATCCCTTACCCAAATACGTCGTTTGCTGCTCCAGAACAACCAACTCCAAAGCCTGAGAGGAGATGACTTTTCTGTTCTACAAAAACTTGAATTCCTTGATTTGTCTAGAAACCAGATCCAAGATCTGCCCTCCGGGATATTCACACCTCTACATTCCCTCACCTTCCTTAATCTGCAACATAACAATCTACGCCACTTGCGCTTCCAAATTTTAAGCAGCCTGCCAGCACCTGGAACTCTTCTCTTGCTCTCATTTAATCCTTGGGAATGTGATTGTGATCTTCAGCGTGTGTTTGGGAAATTAGGAAGTTTGCAAAAAATAAGCTTACAAGATGGAAATAACTTGTATTGTGCAAATCCTGCACCACTTAGAGGAAGACCACTTACATCTTTGGATACTCGACTCTGTGTAGCAGAGACTGTGACTGTCCTGATCATCACTTTGACTGTACTGGTAACTGTAATTGGAGCTATAGTAACGGCTGAAAGAAGTCGTAAAAAAAGCCCTGGGAGTCCAGGGAGTGAGATGTATACCCAGGACTGATGGGGCAAAGGAAAATGCTTATTTTTGGCTATGTACGATATGGTGTGTTAAGTTTGTCAGCACACTGTGACAAATTAAATTGTACACACCTAATTGTTATACAAATGGAAGCTTTCTTGGCTTTAGCTCATCTCCCCCCCATATCCCACAATAAAAGAGTTCACTAGGACCTTTCCCAAGGGAGGCCTCTAAAATCCTTCTGTGTAGAAAATAACATTTGCTGTCCCCATTCAATATATGGGTTTTGGGGCAATTGCATACCTTGTAACTTTCATGGTTCCTGGATACCAACTGTGTAGGTAAAGGACCTTGTCTCACCCATCCCTATACTAAACTAAAGCAATGGACATCATGCAGTGTAAAGTGTCCTAAGGCCCCTTTCACATTTGTATGACTCCACAGTTGCGCCGACTTTGGAGTGCAACTTTGATGCAACTTTGGTGCAACTTTGCCACAACTTTGGATGGGTGCAACTTGGATACGACTTTGGCTTTGACCAGTTTTAATGGACAACTTGCATTGCATAACATTCAGGTATGACTTTCATGCAACTTCTGAGGGTTAGCATTGAAGTGTATGGCCCTCAAGTCGCATGAAAGTTGGACCAAAGCAGTGCATGAACTACTTCAAAGTTGCTGCCACTTTAAGTTGCGCATATATGAATGGGTATTGTTGGAAAACATGGGGAACGACATGTCGTGCAACTCTGATGTCCAAAGTTGCCTGGATACCTTGCTAGATGACAAGTTGCACAAGTGTGAAAGGGGCCTTAGGGCTCTTTCACACGGGCGTTCCGTATGTCCGTTTTTCATCCCATCCGTTTGCGGATGAAAAACGGACATAATGTATCTCTATGTAAATACGGATGTCATAGGATGATCATCCTCTGACATCCGTTTTTTGTCAGTTCAGTTCAGTTCAGTTCAGTTTTTTTGAACGGAGGAGAACCCTATTTTTTCTTCCTTTCAAAAAACGGAACTGAAGCAAAAACGGATGTCAGTGGTATCATCCGCAGACATCCGTATTTACATAGACATGCATTATGTCAGTTTTTCATCCGCAAACGGATGGGATGAAAAACGGACATACGGACCGGATGACACAAGTGTCATCCGTGTCCGTTACAAAAAAAAAAAAAGGACCTGATCGGGCAAAAAAAAAGGAACGCCCGTGTGAAAGAGCCCATAAGGTGAATGTATATTGCCTTCAGCTGCAATCTAATTGAGTGACCTGACCAAAGACAGCATCTTCTTAGATACTTTTTAACCAAAAATACCTCATAATATATAATTTCCCACTATGTTATGGTTTATGCAAATATTGGAGACATAGGAAGAGATTACTATTGTTTTAATTATCAATATACATTACTAAAGATAATGGATAGCAATAAATGAACATAATAGGGAAGTATAGTTCATCTTTATTTATGCAGTAAAGTAAAATGAGATGGGGTCAATACAAGCAGAAGTCTACAATTCAATGAATTATGATCCCCTGTAGTGGAAGAGAGGTTGTGCATGTTACATTAACCCTCCAAAATCCAGTGGGGGATCCAATGGAATTATCATGCTGACAAAGCAAATAAAGGGGTCTACTGTGCCAAAATATTGGCAGAGCCAATTTCCTGTTATGTGTTTATCACTCTTCACATATATGTCTGTATTGGACACATTATTTAGAGAGTAAAACAGGAGACAGTCTAAACAGTAATTCAAATAGGAGCATTGAAAGCTGACTAGGTTAAAATAGTGGAGTTAGAAACATCAAATATTAGTAATGGTAGAAGAATCATTACTTATGCATGGCATGGTAGGAGAAATATTTTGTAGAAGTGCATACTATGTACTTGGAGCAGGTTTAGTTTAGCAAATTACTTTGTGTATAGCATTAAAAAGGGCCATACGTTTAAATATGGGCCACATTTATTAGAACATTTTATGTTATTCTTTATTGATCTGCTCTTTTGTTGTACTGTATGCTTATTAATCTTAATTATATACTTGATAAATACAGAGTTGCAAATTGCAAATTTATTCATCATGCTCTGTAATTATGAGATTGTTAGGCCTCATGCACACAGGACATTTTGAAAACTCTCCTAATCTTTCCTCCTGGCAGCAGGGTTTTGGCAGAAAAAATGGCTTGTAAAAGTGTGTAAGGCGATAAGGCATGTTTTTAGGCGGTTGCGTTTACACACAACAATCGCTTGGTCATTAATTTATTTAATTGACCAGAATAATACAATATTCTGCCCATTGAAATTAAGCAATGCTCAAGTGCTAAATGCGCCTAGCATTTAGACGCCTTAACTACATGTTTAGACACATTAACAAGCGGCAAGCATTTTTTCTGCTGAAACGCCACTCCTCCTGCATACACTGGCAGTGGGCTTTTTTTTTGCCTCTAAAAGCCCTTGCCACTAAATGCTGCTAAAAGCTTATGTGTGCATGGACACATAGGCTAACATGCAGGGGAGTTTAGTGGCATGGAAAAAACCCCTAACACCTCTAGAAGAAGCTGCAAAAACGTCCAGTGTGCATGAGGCCTTATGGATAATTTGATAACCTATATACGTAGGTGTTTTATAAGCATCTATGTCTGACAGAAAAAGGAAAAATTTAAATCATGTGTAAAATAAAATTAGTTTTAAACAAAAATGCAGGGGAGCTTCTTTTTATTGGGTGTTGTACAGTGGTGAAGGTGTGAAGAAAATGTACATTTTATTCCTCCTTCCCTCTCCTTGGTATAATTGCTAAATAGTTTGGAACAAAAAAAAAACATTTTCAATGATGTCATGGAAGTGATTCCATTTTGCACTAGTATGAGCCTGCTGTCAGTCACCATAATATAATGGCAGGAGTGGGCACAGCTGCAAAGTATCTGAGGGTATCAAGCAAGAGTTCGGAATTGTGCTCTCCCATAGCAAGAAAAGCTCATGGGTTCACAAGTTATGTTTATTGATCACAACAGCTAATTATTTAAAATAAAAAAGCCTATGCACACAATATTTATTTTTGATTTTTTTCTTGTGATATTTGCTATGGGTGCCCATAGACATTAGGTAGCAATCTCCTTATCTGACCACTTTCATGCAGAAAGGGAAGACAAATTAACTTCTGTAAATTACCTGCAGAAGCCACTGGCTTATCCAGAGGAAGAGTAATACGACCGGTTGGAAATCCTTATAGGTTTTCTCCTGACTAACCAGTGCTGGGGATGTCTCAGTGAAATCAGGGGTCGACATTTGCAGACTATGCCACCGTGCAATCCCCTGAGACCTAGGAGTCGAGCTATACAAGGGGTTTGGTGGGTCCTGGAAACCTCCATGTATAGACCTAGTTCTAGGCAGGAGAGACATGCTACATTATCTATCATAACTGTTTGTACTTGTGCAATAGCTGAATAGGATTCCAAAGCATGCAGACATATGAACGTTTCTATTTTGAATTTAAATTTCCCTGCACATGGCTATCTATTTACTTCACCAACCTCTACTAAATCAGCCCATTAAGGAATATAGGCCTAGAAACAGGGGTAAACAGAGGATGGATAGGTTTCCTGGCAGATACATTTAAAATTTTTTTTTTTTTTTTTTTTTGACATATTTATTTAAAAAAGTGTTAAAATTATTATTTTTTTGTATTGCTTTCCAAAACCTTGAGAGGGGCCTTAGAGAAAATCTTAAAAGCAGGTATCAACTATGCTTTCCAAGAGAAACATTTCTTTCACTGAGTTTAAAGCTCCTAACATTAAAACTATATATACTGTGTGTGTGTTTAGGAACGAAAGGATGCCACGTTGTTTGATGGAAATGAAAATGATCAACCTACAGAGGGCTGAATTTAACCGCTTGCCGACCGCCGCAAGTAGATTTACTGCGGCGGTCAGCCCCTGCCAGGCAGAGTGACGTTAATTAACGTCACTAGCCTGGGAGGGTCTGGGGAGCGAGCACGCGCCCGCGGAGGCGCGCTCCCGCGCGGTCACGGACCCCCCCGCGCGTGTGACCAGCGGACCCGATGTCCGCCGGTCACTCGGCGATCGTCGGGGGAGAGGGAGAATGTCAGGCAGCTTGTGTAAACAAGCCACCTGTCATTCTCCTCGCTGTAAAGACACTGATCACACGGATCTAGTATGTAGATCCGTTGATCAGTGTCCTTACAGCTCAAGCCACAGCCAATCACAGTAGAAAGCACGCCCCTAGGGACACACACAGCCCCTCCCTCCCAAATAAAGTTAACCCCTTCACTGCCAGTGTATTTTTACAGTAACAGTGCATATGTATAGCACTGATTACTGTAGAAATGTCACTGGTAACCCCAAAAGTGTCAAAAATGTCAGTCAAGGGTCCGATCTGTCCGCCGCAATGTCGCAATACCGCAAAAAAAATCGCAGATCGCCGCCATTACGCGTTAAAAAAAAAAACAACAAAAATGACAAAAATCTTTCCCTTTGTTAGTAAACGCGATAACTTTTGCGCAAACCAATAAAAATACGCTTTTTGCGATTTTTTTTTACCAAACATAGGTAGGATAAAACAAATTGGCCGAAAATGTTAAAAAAATTTGATTTTTACATTTTTTTGGGGGGGAATTTCATATAAAAAATGTGAAAAATATTGCTATTTTTGCAAAATTGTCGCTCTTTTTTTGTTTATAGCGCGTGATCAAAAAATCGCACAGGTGATCAAATACCACCAAAAGAAAGCTCTGTTTGTGGGAAAAAAAGGACGTCAAATTCGTTTAGGTACAGCGTCGCACGACCGCGCAATTGTCCGTTAAAGTCACGCAGTGCCGAATCGCAAAATACCCCCTGGTCTTTTAGCAGGAAAATCCTCCGGGGCTTAAGTGGTTAAAGACACCCCAAAAATCTAAGTGAAAAAAATGATGTTACAGGCAGCAGAAACATTCTCCACGGCTTCTCCAGACCCTTTCACGTCTGCCACATGTGCTCAGGGGGATCCTGCTCTCATCTGTGAAAAGCACAGGGCACCAGTGGGGGATCTGCCAATTCTGGTGTTCAATGCCAAATGCCAATCAAGCTCCATGGTGTAGGGCAGTGAGCACATGGCCCATTAGAGGATGTCAGGCCCTCAGGCCACCCTCATGAAGTCTGTTTCTGATTGTTTGTTTGATCAGAGGCATTCACATTAGTGGCCTGCTAGAGGTCATGTTGTAGGGCTCTGGCAGTGATCATCCTGTTCCTTCTTGCACAAAGGAGCAGATACCAGTCCTGCTGATTTTAAGGTTTAGGACCTTCTATGGCCCTGTCCAGCTCTCCTAAATTAACTGCCTGTCTCCTAGAATCTCCTCCATGCTCTTGAGACTGTGCTGGGAGACACAGCAAACCTTCTGGCAATGAACCGTATTGATGTGCCATTCTGGAGGAGTTGGACTGCCTGTGAAACATCTATAGGGTCCAGGTATCCAGTAGTGACACTGACCCTATCCAAATGCAAAACAGTCAGAAAATATAAGCAGGAAAAAAAATGTAATTTGCCTCCACCTATAAAACAATTCCTGCTTCAGAGATTTTCTCATTGTTGCCCATCTAGTGCAACCAATTTTAATTTCATTAACACCAAAGCAGCTGAAATTGATTAACAACCCCCTCTGCTACTTAACTGGCCATATCAACATACCAGGAGTTTAATTGGCTTGATGCTATACTCTGATTAAAAAGTGTTCCTTTAATTTTTTTAAACAGTGTATGTATGTATGTATATGTGTATGTACTGTATGTATATATATATATATATATATATATATATATATATATATATATATTTATATATACACACACATACTAGGGATTGACCGATTATCAGCAAAGCCGATATATCAAGGGCCGATCTACACTTTCCCCGATATATTGGAATCGGCCCCTGAGGTTACCGATATTGCCAATATTTCGGGAAAGTGCTATACCGGAGTGATGCCTGCAGCTAGAGGCATTACCCCAGTACTGGCGTCCATAGCCGACGGTCAACTGTCTTGTAATGACAACCGATGTGGCTCAGAAGCCGCTCAGGCAGTCATTACAAGGAGCGATAGGGGACGTCCCCCCCCCTCCTGCCGCCTTCCGCCCGCCGAAGAGAAGACCCAATCAAAGCCGCATTCGGCTCTGATCGGGTCTCCATGTAAAAACCCGGAAGTGATGTCATGACACTTTTGGGTATTCGGTGCCAGATTTAAAAAAATGACAGCATTCAAACAGCCAAACTTGGCTGTTTTGAATGCTTTTAAGTGCAGAGGAGGGGTTTGGGGTCTTTTAGACCCCCAGATTCCTCCACAACAGTACCTGTCATGTGTAAAAATAAAACGTTTTTAAATGTACAAAAATATCGGCCAATATCGGCCGATACCGATATTCAATGGCCAAAATATCGGTATCGGCAACGAAAATCCAATATCGGTTGATCACTAATACACACACACACAGAATCTCACAAAAGTCAGTACACCCCTAAGTGGAAAGGTTCAAATTTGGCCCAAAGTGTCAATATTTTGTGTGCCCACTATTATTTTCCAGCACTGCCTTAACCCTCTTGGGCATGGAGTTCACCTGAGCTTCACAGGTTGCCACTGGTGTCCTCTTCCACTCCTCTATGACAACATTACGGAGCTGGTGGATGTTAGAGGCCTTCCGTTTGAGGATGCCCCACAGATGCGCAATAGAGTTTAGGTCTGGAGACATGCTAAGCCAGTCCATCATCTTTACCCACAGCTTCTTTAGCAAGGCAGTGGTCGTCTTGGGGATGTGTTCGGGGTTGTTACCATGTTGGAATACTGCCCTGCGGTCCAGTCTGCGAAGAGAGGGGATCATGCTCTGCTTTAGTATGTCTCAGTACATGTTGCCATTCATGGTTCCCTCAATGAACTCAACACACTCATGCAGCCCCAGACCATGGCACTCCCACCACCATGCTTGACTGTAGGCAAGACACACTTGTCTTTGTACTCCTCACCTGATTGCTGCCACACACGCTTGACACCATCTGAACTAAATAAGTTTAGCTTGGTCTCATCAGACCACAGGACATGGTTCCAGTAATCCATGTCCTTAGTCTGCTTTCCTTCAGCAAACTGTTTGTGGGCTTTCTTGTGCATCATCTTTAGAAGAGGCTTCCTTCTGTGATGACAGCCATGCAGACCAATTTGATGCAGTGTGCGGTATATGGTCTGAGCACTGACAGGCTGACCCCCCACCCCTTCAACCTCTGCAGCAATGCTGGCAACACTCATGCGTCTATTTCCCAAAGACAACCTCTGGATATGACGCTGAGCATGTGCATGTGTGTAAAGTATGATTGTAAAACATTTTACATTAGTGGGGTAATCATTTATAGCAAGGTCTACGGTTCTGTACAGCAAATATTTAAATACACATCAGCTAAAAAATTGTTTGTAAAACGTGAAGCTCTTCTTCAGAGTTATAACAGAGCCAGAGCAGCCCATGTAGCTACTATGGGGCCTGGGGTAAAAGGGGTCCCATTGGGGAAACTGTTAAGGAGAGAAAAACTCTTACATTTTCAGTATGAAAGGGCTGAAGTCAGACTTCAGGATCATCCCTAGTCACAGACCCCTTTCAGTGCAGTAAAAAGCATTTGTTTAGCTGGCTAACGGTGTGGATTTATTGCTATATTAACTTCTGTTACAAATGAATCCTTCATGCCTTATGCATTCGAGCATCCCAGAATGTTGTCTCAGCTAAAACTTTCTTAGACAACTTATATTATTATGGTTGCTGTTATTGTTGCTATTATAACTATAATTTTTATCCACAGCACTGGGCCCCTGTAGTGTAATGACTATGCTCACAGCTCTCTGGCTGCCTGCCCTTGATTTATGCATACTTTATATTAAAGGATCTTTATCCACAGCATACTTTATATTAAATTATTTTTATCCACAGCACTGGACCCCTGTAGCTGCATCCACCTAGGTAAGTATAAATGGGGGAAAACATTAAAACCTGTACTTCTCTTTTAGGAATGACACATATTTTCATGGTTGACACTGCAAACTGCTACAGATATGTTAGCCCCATCAAAATGTTGCTATGGGGCCCTATGGTTAGTAGTTACTCTTCATTCATAAAAACCTAGTGCATGATGATAAAATCCATATATTTATTCATACATAAAAATAGTATTTAAAAACACGATTCGAATATTTAAAGTGATATTAAAAGCTTGTTTTTTCCCCTAAAATAAAACCGGCACTGTCTGCTCCTTCGCTGTTCTGAGTGTTCCCATAGTAAGCCATGTGCTGTAGCGGAACCCATGTGGGCGTTCATAGACACACAGCCTGGCTCAGCCGTACTTCTACTCCCTCTCCGCTGGATTTGACTGACAGCGGTAGGATCCAATGGCTCCTGCTGCTCTCAGTATGTCCTGTGAGACTATGAAAAATAAGCAGCAGTGCTGCAGAGAGGCCCATCAATGGATTGAGAGAGCACTCAGGTAAGTGTTTAGGGAGGGGGAGAAAAGGAACAGCTAGTGGAAGTTTTTTTTTTACCTTAAAGAGGTTGTAAATTTGTACCTGTAAATTTGTACCTATAGGTAAGCCTTTAATAAGGCTTACCTATAGGTACTGTAAATATCTCCTAAACTTGCACCGTTTAAGAGGTATTTACTTTTAATGCAGCCGATTACGTCATCTGCGCATGCGCTTTGAAGGAATGGCCACCCGTTCCTTCAGAGCCCTATGCCGTGAATGGCGGCTCCCACGCGCATCCGTGGGAGTGATGTAATCGCGCCTCCGGCCAATCAGATGGCCGGAGGACGCGAACCAGGAAGCAGGACGGCTGAACATGTCGGCTGTCCTGTCGCTGTGTGGGCGGCATTGCGGAAGCTTCGTTCTAAGGTAAGTGTTTCATAATGAGCTACTATGCGATGTGTACTATCTCATTATGCCTTTTTTTGTGCAGGGTTTAATTCCTCTTTAATACAAAGAATGCATTCAAGTAAAAAAAGAAAAAAACATTTTGACTTTAGAAACATTTTAAAGTAACTTTTTTATTTTTTTTAACAGGTTTTCTCAACCACCTAAGGACCAGGCCTATTTCTGACACTTCTTGTTTACAAGTTAAAATCAGTAATTTTTGTTAGAAAATTACTTAGAACCCCCAAAAATGATATGTTTTTTTTTTTAGCAGAGACCCTAGAGAAAAAAATTAAGATCGTTGCAATACTTTGTCACACCGTATTTGTGCAGCAGTCTTACAAACGCAATTTAAAAAAAAAAAAAAAAATACACTTTTTTGAGTTAAAAAATAAGAAAGTCATAAAGTTGGCCAATTTTTTTGTATAACATGAAAAATAATGTTATGCTGAGTAAATAGATACCCAACATGTCATGCTTCAAAATTGCGCATGCTTTAAAAATTTACCAGTTACCAGTTTAGAGTTACAGCGGAGGTCTAGGGCTAGAATTATTGCTCTCGCTCTAATAATCGCGGCAATACCTCACATATGTGAGCGCGACTTGCATATGCGTTCGCTTCTGTTCGCGAGCTTGGTGGGCCGGGGTGCTTTACATTTTTTTTCTCATTTATTTTACCTTTTATATTTACACTGTCCCTCTAAAAAAAGTTTTTTTTTTATCACTTTTATTCCTATTACAAGGAATGTAAACAGGTCCTCTTTATTGTGAGATCTTGGGTCAAAAATACCTCAGCTCTCACATCTTAAAAGCAAAAAAAAAAAAAATTTTTTTTTTTTACAGCATGAAAAGAAAGGCCCTTTAAGGCCATTGGGAGGAAGCAACGTGCACATCGCTGGATTGCGCTGGGGCTCAGATATGTATAACTGGGGGGCTGCTGCGCCATGAAGGTTAATTTTACCTTCATACATAGAATGCAAAAACCTTGAACCTTTAGTACCAGTTTAAAGTGGAGTTCCAACCAAAAGTGGAATTTCCGCTCATCTGCTTCCTCCCTCTCTCCGGTGTCACATTTGGCACCTTTCAGGGGGCAGAGGGGAACAGGTACCTGTTTTTGACAGGTACCCTTCCCCACTCCTGGGAGACAGTGCTGCCGCCATGCTGTCCCTCTGAAATTCGGCCCCCCTCCTTTCCCCGCTGCCGAGCCAACTAGAATGTGCTTGCGCAGTAGGGAACCGGCTGTTAAGCTGAAAGGCTTCACTGACGGTTTCCCTTAGAACGAATGGCGGCGGCAGCAGCAACCGGCAGCCAATCCAAAAATCGGATGGGGTGCTGACATTGTGGGCTCCCTGGACAAGTAAGTGTCTATATATTAGAAGTCCGCTGCTACAGTATTTGTAACTGCTTACTTTTAATTTTTATTTTCCCTGGCTGGAACACCGCTTTACTGTTAGTGCTATAAAAAAAAAAATGAAGAAAAAATATATACCCTAAAAAGCTGTCTATCTCATCAGTCATAAATTCAGTAATAAAATCATGAATAAAATATTATTGTGTATCAGAATAAAAATGTAACTGTGAAATTATCAAATATTTAAAATATTATCATATAAAACACAGAAAACTCATCAACGCTGGCTTAGTGGTTAGCACTTAGTGTTTAGTCCCTGGTTTATATCCTAGTTGGGACACTATTTGTATGGAGCTTGTATGCTCTTGCTGTGCTTGCATCAGTTTCCTTTGGATACTTCAGTTTCCTCTGTCACTCCAAAGATTTTTTAGGTTAATTGTCTCCCGTCTAAATTGGCCCCAGTATGTGTATGTACGTATGCAAGATAGGGACCTTTGATTGTAAGCTCCTTGAGGGCAAGAATTAATGTGAATACTATGTTAAGCAGTGTGTAAATTATCTGCGCTATATAATTAAGTATAGTAAATAATTAAAACAGAATTGCTCTAGTGCTAAAATATATTGAAGTGTAAAGCCATATAGTGTCCATAGGTGGCAGCAACTTGCTACATTTCCCCATAGTTTATTGCTTACTAATGCCAGTATAAAAGGATACACTGTAATTGATGGCAATAGTAGTTAATAGCAACATTTTATCACAAAAGGATGTCCCTGTGGGAAACATTATAGTAATCATAAAAGGCTATGTTCACACCTGTCTTTTTTTCTTTCCGAAAAGATAAATAGAATTCTCACATGAAAAAAAAAATCAATCCAGAATATAACTACTTTCTAGTTCCTCGTTTAGGTATATTATTATTATTATACTATATATTGTTTTCATTTTGAACAGAGCAGGGGAGGGTTAAAACACTGTCAGGTTTTATATTGTCATCTGTGTCTCATTGGGGAGATTTCTCTTGACTTCCTGCCTTGGAAGGTGTCTTTCTAAGGTGAGGGAATGTTGTAAACCGCTGCACTTTTTTTTTTTTTTTACCTGCAAGTCAAAGCCATAACGTGCTAGTATACAATGCATACTAACACATTATGTTAAACTTATCTGAAAATGAAGCGTTCCAGGGATGCAATGCCATCACTAGAGGCAGCATCCATCTCTACCTGGTCTTCGTTCCAGGCTTTGTGACTGGCTGGAGCCGTGATGACGTCACTCCCGCGCATGCGCGTGGGAGCCGCCAGTAACGGCACACTGTGCTGAAGAAATGGCACGGGTGGCCCATTCCTTAAGAGCGCATGCGACAGTAATGTAACTGGCTGCTAGCTCAGTAAATATCTCCTAAACCGTGCAGGTTTAGGAGGTATTTACACTACCTATAGATAAGCCGTAATACAGGCTTACCTATAGGTAAAACTTAAAGATGGAAGTTTATTTCCTTCCATCCACTCGTTACAACCAAGGTATACAGAATAACATCTCTGATTGTTCAACACATCGAACCTTGACAACAGCAGAAGACCATATCTGGTTCCACTTCTGTCAGCTAAGAACAGGAAACTGAGGCTACAATTCACACAAAATTCAACAAAATTGGACAATAGAAGGCTGGAAAAACGTTGCCTGGTCTGTCGAGTCTCCATTTCACCTGACATTCAGATGGTAGGGTCAGAATTTGGTGTAAACTACATGACAGCATGGATCCATCCTGCCTTGTATCCACGGTTCAGGCTGGTTGTGTAATGGTGTGGGGGGATATTTTCTTGGTACACTTTGGGCCTCTTATTACCAACTGAGCATCGTTTCAATGTCACGGCCTAGCTGAGTATAGTTGCTGACCATGTCCATCCCTTTATGAATAAAGTGTACCCACCTTCTGATGACTCCTTCCAGCAGGTTAATGCACCATGTCACAAAGCTCAAACTGGATTCCTTCAACACGACAATGATGTCACTATACTCCAATGGCCTCCACAGTCACCTGATCTCAATCCAATAGAGTACCTTTGGGAAGTGGTGAAACGGGAGATTCGCATCATGGATGTGCAGCCAACAAATTTGCAGCAACTGTGTGATGCTATCGTGTCAATATGGACCAGAATCGCTGAGGAATTTTTCCAATTCCTTGTTGAATCTATGCCACAAAGAAAACAGATCAGCCACTCAACATGCATGCTTTGCACTGAATGCTTTGCATTTTCTGCATGCATGCAAAGTGTTTTCTGATTGGATGAGGTGGAGAGGAGAGGCAAGGTGGTGATTTTACACTCTCCATCTCATCCAATCAGAGAATGCTTTGCATTCATTCGGAAAATTCAAAGCACTCTGTGAATGGCACCCGTATTTACAATGCATCAGGTCATCAGCTCAGTATAGGAGCCAGAAGGAAGTGTAGATCATTGAAGTAGCCATGTCTACTTTGGTAATTTCCAGCTTCCAGGGGCATCGGCCAGATATGGAATATCGAATGGAATATACATAAGTCCAAGCTAGAACAATGTAACTATATATAACATACGGAAGCCTGAAATTATTCTATAATTCTATAAGCCAGAGTTTTGTGTAATTTTAATAGTTTTTCTATAGTAGATTACTCTAATAGTCGGTTATACCATAACAAGATCCATACAGACAAAAGGGATGATGATCTGAGTTACCTTTAAAAATCAGGATGTCTGAGAATTTCCTACACTACAGTATACTGGATCTCTCTGTGCCTTGTGTTTTCTTTTTAATAAATCTCTCTAAGGAAGTCATGAATGACACAAAAAAAAAGAAAACTGAAACCTATATCCAATGGAAACCCTAGGTAAACATCATTATATGCTTAAATGGGAGGAGGCCATTGGAAAAGAGTTGTCTTTAGCTGCACCCTTTGAAGGGAGAATGCATATAAAGTGCTCTTCTTTTGGTATATGACCCCTGTCCCGCCTCTACCCTTCGGCCTCAGGCCGCTGTTGACGTTGTTGTAGAGGTCGTGGTACTCTGCTCCATATCTACCGGCAATGCCCACTTTTGATTCCCTACTGAAGATTGGTCCAGGACCTTCTCCAGAGCCTTTTTGAGGTAGATATTTTGCCCCAAGGTACTTCTCTTGGGTCTTCTGCTCAATAGCCTGCCTAAGTTAGCTAAGAAATTACCGCTTTATATTCTTACAGCTGCTAGGTGTCTTATAGCCCCCCAGTGGAAGAGGCAAATGACTACCCTAAAAATGTAGAAACATTGCAGTCTCTTACAGCCCATCTCCCCGACTGGGTTAAAGGCATAATGCGATATGGGAGCCCTGACACTTGCGGGAAGACCCCCCATAAATGTCTAATATCTTTTTGTCTGCATTAATAAGAAGCTCTTATCCTCCCCAGGAGCGTTGACTTCAGTTGTCTACTATATCTCTGACTTCTTTTTATTTTCTATTATGTCTTCTGTTTTAGTTGTTGGTGTTTTTAAACTGTTTTCAAGGACTCTGTGAATTGTCGAGGGCTCTTGTAATAAGGCTGCTAAACTTAGGCTGGTCCCTCCTGGGACTGTCCCCGACTGATGATCTTTCCGAAGCCAGATAGCCTAATAATTAAGTTAAAATGTATCATTGTAAATTACAATGCTATGCAGTTGCAACACTTTTATTTTTCATTGTTTATTGGTGTTATTGCGCATCGGACTGTCGTGAACGTCATCAGATGTCCTTGTTAGATTTTTTATTTTCTTCTCTCCTTTGTTCTGTTGTATGTTGGAAACAACAATCTAATAAAAATTGTCAATTGAAAAAAAAAGAAAAAAACAAACAAAAACAACCTGACAATGGTCCCCCCCCCCCCCACTGGGTCCTCTCTTTCCCGCTGCGTCCTCTCCCCGGGTCCTCTCTCTCCCACTGGGTCCTCTCCCCCCCTCTCACTGGGTCATCTCTCCCCCCACTGGGTCCTCCCTCTCCCGCTGGGTCCTCTACCCCCACTGGGTCCTCTCTCTCCCGCTGGGTCCTCTCCCCCCACTGGGTCCTCTCCCCCCACTGGGTCCTCTCTCTCCCGCTGGGTCCTCTCCCCCCCTTTCACTGGGTCACCCCCCCCCCACTGGGTCCTCTCTCCCCCCACTGGGTCCCCCCCCTCAATGGGTTATCTCTCCCCCCACTGGGTCCTCCTTCTCCCTGTGGGTCATCCCCCCCCCTCTCACTGGGTTGTCTCTCCCCCCACTGGGTCCTCCCTCTCCCGCTGGATCCCCCCCCCCTCTCACCGGGTCGTCTTTCCCCCCACTGGGTCCTCCCTCTCCCGCTGGTTCCTCCCCCCTCTCACCGGGTCGTCTTTCCCCCCACTGGGTCCTCCCTCTCCTGCTGGATCCTCTTTCCCCCTCTCACTGGGTCATCTCCCCCCCCCACTGGGTCCTCTCCCCCCCTCTCACAGGGTCTTCTCTCCCCCCACTGTGTCCTCTCTCTCCCGCTGGATCCTCTCCCCCCCCTCTCACCGGGTCGTCTCTCCCCCCACTGGGTCCTCCCTCTCCTGCTGGATCCTCTTTCCCCCTCTCACTGGGTCCTTTCTCCCCCCCCCCCCCCACTGGGTCCTCTCTCTCCCGCTAGGTCCTCTCCCCCCTCTCACTCGGTCATCTCCCCCCCCCCACTTGGTCCTCCCTCTGCTGGGTCCTCTCCCCCCCATGTTTTCTCTGGACATACACATTAAGCCACCAATTGCCAGGTAAGAAGGGAGTTGGGATGGAGTAAACATAATGTTAATGAACTGATTAATCAAGCAGACACATGGCTACGTACATGAATACCCTACTAAGAGATGATCTGCTTTCCTACAGCACGGTGACACAAAATGAAACTACACAATGCTTTGCCACTTGACCCGAAAAAAAAACAAAGTGAAACTCTAGAAGAAAGGGTTAGTCCACAACAAATGGAGAGGTGCCACATCCCGAAATTCAAAATATAAAAAAAGGGCTATCCCCTGAGGGGTTGGGACTTTTCAGGCACTCATAATAAACAGAAAAGGGTTGTATAAAAAAGTAAAACTCTCCGGGCTGTGTGGAGAGTGTACGGTCAGAGGGTGTACCGCTGAGCTGCCAGGAGGGGGCGTAGTGGAGTGCACAATGTAATGAAGTGGCCTGAGCGGGGGAAGCGGATTAGTGTCATCCGGAGACAGCAGGAAGCCGCGCTGTAGGTCAGAAGAGATGAGAAGGGAAGGGACTGCTAACAGGTAGGAAGGGACTGCAGGAAAGACCGGAGACCGAGCAGATACAAGGACACTTGTCCCGACAGATCAGAGCGGAGTTGTCCTAGAACTGGTTTACCATTGGCGAACCTTCCAGAGAAGTGTAACAAATATACAAGGGAGGAGGTGTCCTAGTACTGGGGGAGGTAGGGGTTAATTGTCCTGGAAATGAGGACAGTAGTAGTTAATTGTCATGGAATTGGGGACAGTAGCATTTAATTGTCCTGGAATTGGGGATAGTAGTAGTTAATTGTCCTAGAATTGGGGACAGTAGGTAATTGTCCTAGAATTGGGGACAGTAGGTAATTGTCCTAGAATTGGGGACAGTAGCACTTCATTATCCTGGAATTGGGGACAGGAGTACTTCATTATCCTGGAATTGAGGACAGTAGTAATTGTTCTGGAATTGGGGACAGTAGTAGTTCATTATCCTGGAATTGAGGACACTAGTACTTCATTAGCCTGGAATTGGGGACAGTAGTACTTCATTATCCTGGAATTGGGGACAGTAATACTTCATTATCCTGGAATTGGGGACAGTAGTACTTCATTATCCTGGAATTGGGGACAGTAGTACTTCATTATCCTGGAATTGGGGACAGTAGTACTTCATTATCCTGGAATTGGGGACAGTAGTACTTCATTATCCTGGAATTGGGGACAGTAGTACTTCATTATCCTGGAATTGGGGATAGTAGTACTTCATTATCCTGGAATTGGGGACACTAGTACTTTACTTTCCTGGAATTGGGGACAGTAGTAGCTAATTGTCTTGTAATTGGGGACAGTAGTAGCTAATTGTCCTGGAATTGGGGACAGTAGTAGTTCATTATCCTGGAATTGGGGACAGGAGCATATCCGTTGTCCTTGAAGTGTTGACAGTAGTAGCCAATTGTCCTGGAATTGGGCACAGTAGTGGTTTATTATCCTGGAATTGGGGACAGTTGCAATAAATTATTTTGAAACTGGGGACAGCAGAAGATCAATTGTCCTGGAATTTGGACAGTAGCAGTAAATTATCCTGTGATTGGGTAGAGTAGCAGATCTGTTGTCCTGAGATTGGGAACAGTAGTAGATCAATGTTCTGGGATCAAGGACAGTTGTAGTAAATTGTCCTGGAATTGGGGACAGAAGCAGTAAATTATTTTGAATTTGGGAACAGAACAGGACATTATCCTGTGATTGGGCTGAGTAGCAGATCCATTATCCTGGAAGTGCTAATAGTAGAAGTAGATTGTCCTGGAATTGGGGACAGTTGTAGTAAATTGTCCTGGAATTGGGGACAGAAGCAGTAAATTATTTTGGATTTGGGAACAGAACAGGACATTATCCTGTGATTGGGCTGAGTAGCAGATCCATTATCCTGGAAGTGCTAATAGTAGAAGTAGATTGTCCTGGAATTGGGGACAGTAGAAATAAATTGTCCTGGAATTGGGGACAGTAGAAATAAATTGTCCTGGAATTGGGGACAGTTGCAGTGAATTATTTTGATATTCGGGACAGAAGCAGTAAATTATCCTGTGATTGGGCAGAGTAGCAGATCAGTTGTTCTAGAATTGGGAGCAGTAGTAGATCAGTGTTCTGGAACCAAGGACAGTAGTAGTGACTTGTCCTTGAACTGGGATTAGCAGTAAATTGTTGATATACTGGGGTTGGTAGCAGTGAGTTGTCCCAGTATTGGGGAAATGTAGTGAAAGTAGCAGTGATGTGACCAGATACTGCAGAACAGTTGCAGTAGAATTCCTTCTATTGGGGAGATCACTAGGAAAGTATACCCAAGTCTTGATAAGGGGAAGGAGAACACAGATAATAAAAGCCTTCCCAGTCCTCTAAGGTGGGAGGAATCACTCAGGGTATTGGAGATCTCAGTGGGTTTAGCTGCAATGAAGGAATAGGCTGTCTTTGAGTTTGGGCCTGGGGTAGATAAGTGGAGTTGTTTAGGACCACAGTGTAGATTATCAGTAGTGTTAGAACTGGAAAGTTCTATTAGGTAAAGCAGTTCCATCCATTTTTGCTTGCAGTCCTTGTAGCACCAAGATGAAGAAGTTATGGGGAGATACCATTAGAATTAGATGACATGGAAGGGCAGGAGCAGTGTGGAGATGGATTAGAGAAGCACAGAAAAGGAGAGCCGGAAGTCAGACAAATGACAGAACCGGAGAGAACTGAAACCAAGTCAGCTCCTACTGGTGTAAGTAATAGTCAGTCACGCTCCATGAGGGACATGGACACCAAGCTATGTGACTGTGGGGTAAAACCCAAACAAATACACAGGGACTATCAGGTAAAGAGAAGAATGGAGTTAGAATGGGGTTCATGTGATTCTGAAGTT
Organism: Pelophylax lessonae; assembly: GCF_965119305.1. NCBI lineage: Eukaryota > Metazoa > Chordata > Amphibia > Anura > Ranidae > Pelophylax > Pelophylax lessonae. Next base: position 230,872,240 of record NC_138773.1, read on the forward strand.
GGGGGGAGGGTGGGGTATGCAGGCAGTAACACAGAAAACCACACAAATAATGATAGAGAACAACAATTGGAAAGGGATCCAGCTAGCTATAGCACAGTGAAGGGTAATAGGAGTCCAGAGAGCCGTGGGAAGGGGTGTCTGCGCCATTGTAGAACAAATGTGATGGAAAATGATCCACTACCTTGTAAAAGAACAGACAAGGCTGGTGATCTTTCTGGGTGCAGAATGAACAATACAAGCAGTCATTCCACTGACACAACAGCAAGTCAAGTGGTTGGGGATTCATCTCAATGCATGGCATGGCAACCTAGAATTGGAGAGATGTCAGGTGATCTTTGGCCAGCAGAACATGAAGACCCCGATGACAGTCTATGTGAATGCAGTGGTGGAGAGTCGTATGAACAGCTTCCAGACTTAAGTCGCTTAGGAATCTCCTCTACCATGGACTATATGGCGCATTATCCTTATGAAGATTGCAGTTCAACTGAATTTGTCATGATGTCTGACTTTGTGGCTGCTGAAGAAACTCAGGTATTGATGGCAGATTTATTTCCAGTATAAATTGCTAGAACACATATAGGGGATGTATTTATAAAATTCTTACATAGCAATTTGCACAATGAAAGTGCATGTACATTTGTTTTCTGTGAATAGGGAAAAATAAAATTAATAGGATGTGCAGGATGAATATTTACCGTTATATATTTTTTTATTAGTTTAAAATAGAAAATACCATATTTAGCTATTAGATAGTGCCAGGTATTAAAGGAAATTTCTATGATACTTAATGCCATCTAGTGGCCAAATGCAGTATTTTCTGTTTAAATAAATACAAGAAATCTTCCTCCAGCACAGGAAAAAGTCTGCTACCATTTGTTTTGTTGCACAATTTGTACAAAATGTACATGCACTTTCACTGAGTAAATTGCTATGCAGATTTTTTACAAATATACTCCATAGTGTTTAGTGATTTCTCAGAAACTTGCTATTTTTATCTTGGTGTTTTTAAACAATGTATATGTTGATAAGAAAATCTCCTAGTAACTCCAGATGCATTTTTTGGATAGGGTGTTGAAGGGTTAGAACCTCTGCCAGGTATGTTATCTTGCTGAGAAGATTTTATTTCCATCCTGCCCCAGTGATAACATTGTCATCGGCAGAGGAAGTGAGGGAAAATCTCAAGCTGGCACACAGAAAGTAGCAAAAAGCTGACAGGGATACTAATCTTTAGGGCTGAAACTAACGATTATTTAATATTGTTTTGATTAATTCAGGATCCTGCTTTACTTAAACGCAGAACCCTTTGGACCACTGATATTGGAGATATAGATAGTGATCAATGGGACATGGCCCTGGAGTCTCTTCCAGTTGGGTCAGTATTGGCTTCCCATAAACTTTCCCAACTATTTATCCTGCACAGAATGTATCGAATGCCTACTAAACTAATTTGATTGGGGCCAGAGGGATCTCCCCTATGCTCAAAATGTACAGTCCACAAAAGAGACTTTATACATATGATATGGCTTTGCCCAAAACTTACATGATATTGGGCAGAGGTTATGCAGACTATTTCTGATTTAGGCCAAGCACCTATACCTCTCACCCTGCTGGTGTGTCTGTTGGGTGCAATCGATGCTGAAATGTATCCAAAAGGTATTTATATCATGGTAACCAGATTATTATACCTTGCTAGGAAGTTGATTGCCTGATTTTGGTTGGCATCTACTGCATAGTTGCCAACATTTGAAAAAAATTTCCAGGGACACTTTGCAGCACAGCTATCAATGATTACCACACCCACTTCCATGAAGCTCCGCCCACTCTGCATAATTAATCTCCGCCTACTTGTCATCAGATTATGGGGTCTACTCAATAAAGAGAGAATTACAGGAAATTGAAAAGGGAGGTGCACATATAATGAATTATATCATAAGTGACACATGCTCATTGAAAACACTTACATTACCCTCCCTTAAGGCTGACATTTAAATTTAAACTGGTTCTTTCAATATATGCTTTTCCAAGTTTTAATGTATACCAATATTTTTGTAAGTGAAACCTTGCACTCATAAATCCTATGTTTGTGTTGATGTCGGCCCGCAACCAATTTTTTTCCGGGCACCGGCTGCCGGTAACGGGCATTTACAGATAGCCGGGACAAATTAAATTACCCGGGACATGGCCCTATTTCCTGGGACTGTCCCTGCAAAATGGGACAGTTGGCAGGTATGCTACTGTGCCTACTATGGCCTAGTGGGTTTCCTATGTTAACTCTATCCTTCTTAGGGAACAATTACCCTATCGCCATCGTAATGCAGTCAAAAAATGTAACCTGGTCTGGCAAAACTGGCTAGATAATCCTAGCCTTGCCCCTCCACAACTAGTGGTGGATAGATTGTTACGAATTTAAACCCACCAAAAGAATTAGTGATGTTTGCCTGAGCTTAGAACTTTTCTTATGTTCTATATCGGCGTAGTTAAACTGATATCTTGAGCAGATATCCATTAACAAGCTCGGGTGCTTTGATTAGTCCATTTTGTTTTCTGTCTTTGCACAAAAAACTGCATTTGTGTTACATATCCGGTGACTGACTTTTATTTTTCTGTCTATGTATGTAATACTGTGTGCAATAATTGCGTTCTGATTGATCTGTATATCATATTAATGCACTGTACACCGTACAGTGCATTCTTGTCAATAATAACATTTTTGATTAAAAATAATATTATTATGATTATTTGGATAAAAACGTCAAAAAAATTTGGTGTATAATTTAGATAATATGTAAAGTTAAAATAAAAAGAGGATTTAATTCTTGAATATCTATATGCAATTGTAAATAATCAGCTATATGCTTAGGGAACAAAACATCTAATCCATCCTGAGAATAACAGACATAAGAGATATACTATTACAGGTTGAATCTGGTACATATCCTCAGACTCAGAGATCAAAATTTTTATTTAAAGAAAAAATAAAACACTATAGACTTTCAGACAGGATTGTAATATAAATATATGTTCTATATAAAATAAGTGCGCTGTCCCCTAACAAATCACCTATGACATAAAAATCATATATGGAATACGTGCAAAACATAAGAATCAATAATTATTCATCTACTGTTATAGCAAACAATGATAGAATCTGTCATATGAAATGAATCAATACAAAATTGAATAAAGTTCTGAGTACTGCTACATACAGAGCTTTTTTCTCAACCGTGCCAAGTGTAAAATCAACATGTGACAATCACCATGGTTGAACTGATGTACGTTATCTCACAAAAGTGAGTACACCACTAACATTTTTGTAAATATTTTATTATATCTTTTCATGTGACAACACTGAAGAAATGACACTTTGCTACAATGTAAAGTAGTGAGTGTGCAGCTTGTATAACAGTGTAAATTTGCTGTCCCCTCAAATACCTCAGCACACAGCCATTACTGTCTAAACCGCTGGCAACAAAAGTGAGTACACCCCTAAGTGAAAATGTCCAAATTGGGCCCAAAGTGTCAATATTTTGTGTGGCTACCATCATTTTCCAGCACTGCCTTAACCCTCTTTGGCATGGAGTTCATCAGAGCTTCACAGGTTGCCACTGGAGTCCTCTTCCACTCCTCCCTGACAACATCACAGAGCTGATATCGTCTTAAAGGTGTTGTTGGGATCGTTATCATGTTGGCATACTGCCCTGCGGCCCAGTCTCCGAAGGGAGGGATCATGTTCTGCTTCAGTATGTCACAGTACATGTTGGCATTCGTGGTAGAGCAGCGCCATTACCCACTTCTTTTGGCACACTCTCACGTGCACTCAACTTCTTTGGTCGACCATGGCGAGGCCTGTTCTGAGTGGAACCTGTCCTGTATGGTTTTGGCCACCGTGCTGCAGCTCAGTTTCAGGGTCTTGGCAATCTTCTTATATCCTAGGCCATCTTTATGTAGAGCAACAATTCTTTTTTTCAGACTCTCAGAGAGTTCTTTGCCATGAGGTGCCATGTTGAACTTCCAATGACCAGTATGAGAGAGTGAGAGCAATAACCCCAAATTTAACACCCCTGCTCCCCATTGACACTTGAAACCTTGTAACACTAATGAGTGATATGACACCGTGGAGGGAAAATGGCTAATTGGGCCCAATTTGGCCTTTTTTACTAAGGCGTGTACTCACTTTTGTTGCCAGCGGTTTAGACATTAATGGCTGTGTTTTATTTTGAGGGTACAGCAAATTTATGCTTATACAAGCTGTACACTCACTACTTTACATTGTAGCAAAGTGTCATTTCTTCAGTGTTGTCACATGAAAATAAAATAAAATGTTTACAAAAATGTGAGGGGTGTACTCACTTTTGTGAGATACTGTATATAGACAAAAATCAAACTGTGAAACTTAAAGGAAAAAGGTGCTCCGTGCTGAATATGGTAGTGTCTGTTGAGAGAGATTCTCCACTCATCCACCTTTGTGCTCATATGTACAGAGAAGCTGCTTACCAGAACCACTGATCCCAAAAGGGATCAAAAACGCTCTAAGGCATACTCCCAACTTCCCTGCTAACGAGGAAGTTGCAGTCCCTGTTTCATACAACGCTCGTTTATCTTCTCTGTTATGTGAGTACCTTTTTTATTAAATAAAGCAGATTATTTTACAATACTTCACTATATGAGGCTCTTCTCCTTCTATATGGTCCGGACCTTCCCTTAATATATTACTGGATGCTGATGTTACCTGATGTCATACCGATCCCATTGAGCATACCATATATCCTTGAGAGATGATCTAATCGGATGACCAAAGCCACCGGTACCAGGGCCCCTACCTGACAGGATTTAACCCCTGAATCATATCACGCTTGTTACCCCTGTAGGGCTACATAGCTCTGGTGAGTGCGGGCATTTCTGAGGGGGGAGCACTTATTTCCTCACCTGCACATCCAGATTGGATCACCTCAAGATTCACCCAATTGATCTTTTGGACTTTATATCAACAATCACTCTATGGACTCTTGCTAATTAATTCTTTATCACCCCAGTCACTTATCCCTTCATTAGTTATTTTTACCCATCACTAATCAAGTTTGGTTGCCTTAATTGTGTAAGCAGTTGCATATACACTGGGTTACGTTGCACCAGTCACTTTATTATTAATTTTCTATTAATTAACTCTTTTTTTTTTTTCCAACAAACTCTTTATATTACCTCACATTATTTACGGTTACTTATTCACTGTGGAATAATAGGATATGCCACCAACTGACCTATTTATTTTATCCATCTACCTCATATTGCACTTTGTGTCACGTTTTTCTTATATGTATATGGCTATTAATTATAGTACACCCAGATAACATGTGATAAAGGACACCTCCCACAGAGCACTTTATATTCATACTTATATATATATTTTCAATCCTTGCACTGCATTATAGCACTTTGTTGCACCTTTGGCACCTATATTGATTTATGTCTGTACATTTTGAGTAGATGTAATGTGATGATGTAATGAGGTATTATTACTTTATGACTTTTTTTTCTGTTTAGAGTTTTTGGTTTGTTTGACCTTGTTCAGACATATTAACATAAGCAGCTCCATCTACTTCATACCCCCCTTTTTCTCATACTCCCAGAGGAAGTTCACTCCCGGCTACTCCACATGGCTCAGGCAGATAAAACCATTCAGCTCTGTTTAAGGTAAATGTGTTAAAAGCAAGGAGGAGAGATCATAGTGCAACATACATAAGATTTTAGATGTATTGTACTTGCAGATAGAGTAAAATCTTAGGCGTGTAAAACATCCACAGTGCATGGCTGTGACTCTGTTTATTCGGCTCGTGCACGTTGACGTCATCACTAGCTCCGCCCGACGCGTTAACCCTAAACAGGCATCATCTGGCACTTTTTCCTATTTTTTATTGATTCATTTATTATCACAGATTCTGTCATTATTTAATATTACAGTAGATTCATGATTATTGTTTCTTATGTTTTGCACGTATTCCATATATGATTTTTTATGTCATAAGGTGATTTGTTAGGGGACAGCGCACTTACTTTCTATATAATATTGTTTTAGTAGCGTATTCACTACTTCGGGTGCAGCAGTCCAGCCGAGCGTGAACCTACCCCCCTTCCCTAATATAATATTATGCATGACGTACTCCCTTGTCATAGGCAGGTATCTTGATTCAAACTACCTGCGTTTGCTGTATCCTATACTGACTGTACATAAATACATTTTGCTTTCAAATATTTTAATTTTAGTTCAATTTTCTAATCCTTAGTGGGGTCAAATTGTTAGTTTTCGACCACAGTGGCAGTGAAAACTTGAAGGAGCAGAATGGAAAACGTTTCTCGATCAAACTAATTTTTGGACAGTGTATGTGGTTTTCGTTCAGAAATTACATTCATTTTAAAATTGAATGTTAAAAGCAAGTCACATTTTTGAACAACATTGGTCCATTCATCGAATCTACCAAGAATTTTCATATTGATATTCTCCTCAAAAAAATAGGTACGTGTATGGCCAGTATAAGAAATTTAGCAGCAGCGTCATGCTTTTTTTATCACTTGTCATGATGAGGTTAAAAATAAATAAAATTACTACTAAAAGGGGTTAAAGTATTTGTAAAGGCTGAAGGTTTTTGCATGAAGGTAAAAAAAACTTCTCTGCGTAGCAGCAGCACCCCCCCCCCCCCCATACTTACCTGAGCCCAATCTTCCTCCAGCGATGTGCACAAGAGCCTCGGCTCTCACAGGACTCTCCCTCCTCATTGTCTAAGAGAGTGAACCAATAAGGAGTGAGAGGGGGAGGGCCGAGCTGCAGCTCTGTGCGTGAATGGACAGGACACCCAGTGCCTCAGCTCAGGAATGAGCCTGCTCGGGTGCCCCCATTGCAAGCTGCTTGCCCAGGGGGCACATGGCAGGAGGGAGGTGCCAGGAGCATCGGTGGGGGATCCGAGAAGAGGGGGATCAGGGCTGCTCCGTGCAGAAACACTGCACAGAACAGGTAAACATTACATGTTTGTTATTTTTCAAAAAAAGTTTTGGACTTTAACCACTTAAGCCCCGGAAGATTTTACCCCCTTCCTGACCAGGGGGTTTTTTTGCAATTTTTTATTTTTTTTTACTGCGTGACTTTAACGGACAATTGCGCGGTCGTGCGACGCTGTACCTAAACGAATTTCATGTCTTTTTTTCCCACAAACAGAGCTTTCTTTTGGTGGTATTTGATCACCTGTACGATTTTTTGATCATGCGCTATAAACAAAAAAAGAGCGTAAATTTTGCAAAAATAACAATATTTTTCACTTTTTTTTTATATGAAATTCCCTCCCCAAAAAATGTAAAAAATAACATTTTTTAACATTTTCGGCCAATTTGTTTTATGCTACATATGTTTGGTAAAAAAAAAAAAAAAAATCGCAAAAAAGCGTATTTTGATTGGTTTGCGCAAAATTTATCGCGTTTACTAACAAAGGGAAAGATTTTTGTCATTTTTGGTGTTTTTTTTTTTTAACGAGTAATGGCGGCGATCTGCGTTTTTTTTTTTTTTTGCGGTACTGCGACATTGCGGCGGACAGATCGGACCCTTGACTGACATTTTTGACACTTTTGGGGGTACCAGTGACATTACTGCAGTAATCAGTGCTATACATATGCACTGTTACTGTAAAAATGACACTGGCAGGGAAGGGGTTAACTGTATTGGACAGGGAGGGGTTAAGTGTGTCCTAGGGGCGTGCTTCTAACTGTAGTGGGACATGTCTCCTATTGTAAAAACAGAGATCAACGGTTCTACATAGTAGAACCGTCTGATCTCCATTTTTACACAGGGGAGAATGACAGGCGGCTTGTTTACATAAGCCGCTCGCCTTTCTCCCGCTCTACCGACGATCGTAGTGTGACCGGCGGACATCGGGTCTGCCGGTCACACGCCCGCACTCCTCTGTGAACGAGCCTCAGCGGGCGCGTGCCTCAGCGGGCGCGCGCTCGCCCGCTATTGGCTCAAAACCCGGTGACAGGCTAGTGACGTAGATCTACGTCACTCTGCCTGGCCGGGGCTGACTGCCGCAGTAAATATACTGTGCGCAGTCGGCAACCGGTTAATAAAACCCTCATTTATACTGTGAAACAGTAAAAGTTATAATATATATAAATATATATCTTAGATCTCATATATATACAGTATAATACAGTGGGTACGGAAAGTATTCAGACCCCCTTAAATTTTTCACTCTTTGTTATATTGCAGCCATTTGCCAAATCATTTAAGTTCATTCTTCTTCCTCATGAATGTACACATAGCACCCCATACTGACAGAAAAACACAGAATTGTTGACATTGTTGCAGATTTATTAAAAAAGAAAAACTGAAATATCACATGGTCCTAAGTATTCAGACCCTTTGCTGTGACACTCATATATTTAACTCAGGTGCTTTCCATTTCTTCTGATCATCCTTGAGATGGTTCTACACCTTCATTTGAGTCCAGCTGTGTTTGATTATACTGATTGGACTTGATTAGGAAAGCCACACACCTGTCTATATAAGACCTTCCAGATCACAATGCATGTCAGAGCAAATGAGAATCATGAGGTCAAAGGAACTGCCTGAAGAGCTCAGAGACAGAATTGTGGCAAGGCACAGATCTGGCCAAGGTTACAAAAATATTTCTGCTGCACTTAAGGTTCCTAAGAGCACAGTGGCCTCCATAATCCTCAAATGGAAGATGTTTGGGACGACCAGAACCCTTCCTAGAGCTGGCCGTCCGGCCAAACTGAGCTATCGGGGGAGAAGAGCCTTGGTGAGAGAGGTAAAGAAGAACCCAAAGATCACTGTGGCTGAGCTCCAGAGATGCAGTCAGGAGATGGGACAAAGTTGTAGAAAGTCAACCATCACTGCAGCCCTCCACCAGTCGGGGCTTTATGGCAGAGTGGCCCGACGGAAGCCTCTCCTCAGTGTAAGACACATTAAAGCCCGCATGGAGTTTGCTAAAAAACACCTGAAGGACTCCAAGATGGTGAGAAATAAGATTCTCTGGTCTGATGAGACCAAAATAGAACTTTTTGGCCTTAATTCTAAGCGGTATGTGTGGAGAAAACCAGGCACTGCTCATCACCTGTCCAATACAGTCCCAACAGTGAAGCATGGTGGTGGCAGCATCATGCTGTGGGGGTGTTTTTCAGCTGCAGGGACAGGACGACTGGTTGCAATCGAGGGGAAAGATGAATGCGGCCAAGTACAGGGATATCCTGGACAAAAACCTTCTCCAGAGCGCTCTGGAACTCAGACTGGGCCAAAGGTTTACCTTCCAACAAGACAATGACCCTAAGCACACAGCTAAAATAACGAAGGAGTGGCTTCACAACAACTCCGTGACTGTTCTTGAATGGCCCAGCCAGAGCCCTGACTTAAACCCAATTGAGCATCTCTGGAGAGACCTAAAAATGGCTGTCCACCAACGTTTACCATCCAACCTGATAGAACTGGAGAGGATCTGCAAGGAGGAATGGCAGAGGATCCCCAAATCCAGGTGTGAAAGACTTGTTGCATCTTTCCCAAAAAGACTCCTGGCTGTATTAGATCAAAAGGGGGCTTCTACTAAATACTGAGCAAAGGGTCTGAATACTTAGGACCATGTGATATTTCAGTTTTTCTTTTTTAATAAATCTGCAACAATGTCAACAATTCTGTGTTTTTCTGTCAGTATGGGGTGCTATGTGTACATTCATGAGGAAGAAGAATGAACTTAAATGATTTTAGCAAATGGCTGCAATATAACAAAGAGTGAAAAATTTAAGGGGGTCTGAATACTTTCCGTACCCACTGTATATATATATATATATATATATATATATATATTAATAAACCCCAAAGTCCCAGAGAGTCAGAAATGAAGCTTCATGAAGGGTTGGGGGTAGAATATAAATCTTTTATCTTTTAACCACTTAAGCCCCGGAAGATTTTACCCCCTTCCTGACCAGGGGGTATTTTGCGATTCGGCACTGCGTGACTTTAACGGACAATTGCGCGGTCGTGCGATGCTGTACCTAAACAAATTTGACGGCCTTTTTTCCCCACAAACAGAGCTTTCTTTTGGTGGTATTTGATCACCTGTGCGATTTTTTGATCATGCGCTATAAGCAAAAAAAGAGTGTCAATTTTGCAAAAATAACAATATTTTTCAAATTTTTTTATATGAAATTCCCAAAAAAAGAAATGTAAAAATCTAATTTTTTTAACCTTTTCGGCCAATTTGTTTTATGCTACATATGTTTGGTAAAAAAAAAATCGCAAAAAGCGTATTTTGATTGGTTTGCGCAAAAGTTATCGCGTTTACTAACAAAGGGAAAGATTTTTGTCATTTTTGTTGTTTTTTTTTTTTAACGCGTAATGGCGGCGATCTGAGATTTTTTCGCGGTACTGCCGCTCACACACGCGGGGGGGTCCGTGACCGCGCGGGCTCGCTCCCCAGAGCCTCACAGGCTAGTGACGTACCCATACGTCACTTTGCCTGTGAGGGGGCTGACCGCCACAGTATATGTACTTGCGGCGGTCGGCAAGTGGTTAAGTATAGGTGGTCCCCGGGTTACAAATACGCTAGGTTCTGTTGGTTTGGGAACAGGTAAATTTTTTAGGTGTAGCTCCAGCCAAATAAATAATTTTTATGTTTTTTTGGAAAGCACAGGAAAGGGTTAACATCCCTGAAAGATTTGTTTTGCTGTCTTTGCCCCTGTTCAGAAGATTTCACCTTACTTTATGTCCCTGTGACAATTAGATTTTGAAAATTTTGGGTTGTTAGGGAAACAAGGATTGGTGATAAAGCTTCAATGGTGACTAGGGATGCACCGATCCGATATTCGGATCGGATATCGGCGCCGATATGGCCATAATAGCTGGATCGGAGGATTGGTAAAATTAACAGATCCACGGGCCGATCCGGTTTTGCTCTTTACATAGCTGAGAGGGAGCAGAGAACAGCTGTCAAAGAAGAAGAAATAAAAAAAAAGAGCCTCCTGCAAATGCCTGTCAGTCTCCCAGTTAAGTAAACACAATGATTACAATGTATCTTTTCGTTCCATCTGCGGAGGAGAGAAGTTTAACCTCTTAAGTGCAGAATTGTTATAGGGTATCTGCCGATACCGATACCGATCCGGGAGTATTATTTTGTTATAAGCTCACAAAACAGTACTTCCGGATCGGACTCGGGAACGGCGATTTCACAAAGCAAAAGATCGGCATCGGGATCAGCACCAAAAAAGTCGGATCGGTGCATCCCTAATGGTGACCCTAGCATAGGGAACAAAATTTTCAGCGAAAGGGAATTTTAAAAAGACACGCGTCCATTCACTAAAATTAGAAGAGAAGCGGATCAACCCTAAACTGCGTAAAGGTTCCTTTACCGTCAGAGCGGTATGTGGAATTCTCTTCCACAAGCAGTGTTATTGATAGTTTCAAAAAACTATTAGATGGGCATCTTAACGACCACAACATACAGGGGTATACGAAGTACTATTAACAGCAAACACACACACACTCATCATAGGTTTGACTGGATGGGGTGGTGTCTTTTTTCAAAATCACTAATCATGTACCCTTTTTCCCATGAAAACTCTTGTTTGTAACCCAGGGACTGCCTGTTGTACTAAAGGAGACTTTTTTGCTTGGATATAATAATTTTAGGTATAATGCACTATACTAGTAAACTTTTAGTTTTATTGAAATTGTAATGCCTTTTATTACCTCCAGTCTTTCAGCCTCCACCTTCTCTGGGTTCAAATGCTGATCTTCCCTGCACAGAGCCCTTAGTGCCCATTCACACTACCGCGACTTGTCAGGCGACTGGTCAGCCTGACAAGTCGTGGTCCATTCAGTGCTACGGGAACCTGTAGGGTTCCTGTAGTACTTCAGGGTGACATCGGAGCGACTTGCATTGACATTCATTATATGAAGTCCGTGCCGAAGTCGCGGTGCACGCGAATTCACAGGTCGCCCCCGAAGTCATGCCACGGTAGTGTGAACCGGCACTTAAAGTGATTGTAAACATTGGATTTTTTTTTTCTTAAACAAACATGTCATACTTACCATGTTTGTTTAAGCCCAGATCCTCCTCTTCTGGGATCCCCTGCCAACACTTCTGGCTCCTCCTGCCTTCAGAGTGCCCCTATAGCAAGCAATACAGTATAGTATAGAGTGCCCCTATAGCAGTGATGGCGAACCTTGGCACCCCAGATGTTTTGGAACCTATTTCCCATGACGCTCTTGCACTCTGCAGTGTAGTTGAGCATCATGGGAAATGTAGTTCCAAAACATCTGGGGTGCCAAGGTTCACCATCACTGCCCTATAGCAAGGTAAAAAAAACTTCTGCATTTAGAACAGGGCTTGACAAGTTTGCTTTGAATCTAGGAGCCAGTTTTCTTTTTTTTTAACTAACAAAGTTTTATTTTCAATGACAAAATTCCTTCTCTTATGTAGCTCTGATGTGTATCTTTACAGATGCTCAACACAGGTTTACACACCGTTATTATGCCTCTCAGCTTTTGCCTATTAACCTTCTTCAGAACACAGTGGATGGATGAAGAGGCATTGGCTTTTGGCATATTTACTCTTCTATCTGTTGGGCTTTAAACTTCCCACCCACCACACATCCAGGGCTACCTTAATAGTATCATAGGAGCCTAGGCAAAGTAATGCACTGGGGCCCCTACAAGCCTGCCATAATTTACCCACTACTACTTACCGAATGCAACCTTCTCAAATAAAAGGGTCCGTGCTGCAGCATTTAGAGCAGGGTGGATAAAAATTGAAAAGGAGCTTAGTTATGTAGCACATATATATATTCTGCAATATTTACATTTTTGGTAAACTCATTTATTGAATCCAAGCTGAGATAACATGCACTGCATTGATGCATTCACACAATTTCACACTAATTACCAGTAAGAATGAGTCCTTACTTTTAAAGAGCACCTGTCATTTCAGATCCATCATGACAGTGCCTGTTAGTGGGCATCACCTGCTGCCACCACGTCCCTCATCTTGTTGTGTCACTGCCACATCACCAGCTGTCCCATTAAATTGAATGGGATTGTCGATAGGTAAACAGCGGGACAGAGATGACAGTTGCTCTTTAAAAATTTTGATTTAAATCAAGTTCATTTAAACAAAGCCTTTTTACTCGTGATTTAAATCAACTCCAGCCTGATTAATGGGGGTTAAAACAGGAGGTGAGGAGGCGACATATTTCCTCCTCAATGCCTATCAGTTGTCTCTGAAAAGAAATCAGTGTGTGGATTGTTTTTTAGGCTGCATTCACATGTCAGCGTTTGGATCGCGGGCAGAATCGCCTCGATTGTGCTCGCGTTCCGGAGATTATTGCAAACCGGGCCGCCTGTGCGTTGCCCGTGATTTGCAATAGCCCCCCAAACGCTGAGCGATGTTGCCGCGATTTCCGCCTGCCGAATCGCGGTAACATCGCGCAAAAAAAATCGCAGGACGCAATACGCTCCAAAGAAGCTCTTGTACTTTTTTGGGCGTAATGCGTCCCGCAATTTTTTTTGCGCGATGTTACCGCGATTCGGCAGGCGGAAATCGCGGCAACATCGCTCAGCGTTTGGGGGGCTATTACAAATCACGGGCAATGCACAGGCGTCCCGCGATTTGCAATAATCTCCGGATCGCGGGCGGAATCGCGCCACGATCCATACGCTGACATGTGAACGGAGCCTTAGGGAAGTGGAAGTCTTTTTCAGTCAGAGACCCAGAGCAGCAGAGGGGGGGTGGATTTGGTGAATTGTAAAGGGGGGGTATTTAGACTCACCAATTTTCCAGCCTTTAGTGTGTATGTATTCCAATTTGCCATCTGTACTGCACACCTTAACATACGTCAGTCTTAAAGCATTTGTTACCCTAAATTTAAAAAAAAATTTACCCTGTCTCTTTAAAGCATGTTATACAGCACAGTGCTTGTGTTTTGTCACTTAAATACCCCCCTTCCCCCCACCCCGTATCACCTTGTCTATCCTGCCTGGTTCTCTCCCCCATAAACTGACCACGGTTTATCATGGCATCTAAGCCCTGACACTGTGGTCAGTTTACGTGCCTCTGACATCTGAAGTTCTTCTCAGTCCTCTCCCCCCTTCCCTTCCTGCCTGTCAGCTTATGACAGTGCCCACCCCCTCCCCCTCCTGCTGCTATCATAACGTTATCATTTTCTGGCAATCCACTGTGTTAGATAATGCAATGCCTCCAGTGTCTGTGCTGTATTAAAAAAAAAAAATGCCCCTGTATACCTTAATTACAAGCGCCGCTCAGCGAACACTTGACCGGCCGCCTCTCTCATCCTCTCCTCTTCTCTTCCCGACTGACGTAAGCGGGGGGATTCCCGGCTCCTCCCGATGTACTTGTCAGATCAGGAGAGGGAATAGCAGCCGGTCAAGTGAGCGCCGAGCTGTGCTCGGAAATAAGGTATACAGGGGCATTTTTTTAAATAAAGCACAGATACTGGAGTGAAACTGAGAGGACCCTGCGCTTATGGAAAAAGTGCTTATGTGCAACAATATACTAGTGAAATGTGTAAAAAGCTGCTAGCTGCAGTGTAAAAGTGCTGGGTGCTCTTTTAAAATGTGTAAAATTGTGATTTGCAGCGCTGCTTAAATTGGTTTATAAATATATCAAAAAATTCATATAAAATAATTGAATAATGAAATACTTCATATAAATTAAATAATACAATACATAAAACTCATAAAGTGCTGTAGTGTTAGTGAAAATAAATAAATTACTCAGTGTCCATTATGTCATCGTGTTTCCGTGATGAATCTTTTCACTTGAAATCATACAGGTGCTAAAGTGCTTGATTTGTGCTTTGTTCGGGGTCTCCCCCTTTGGTTATCTACTCACCGCTAGATGGTAGTTTTCAGGCATGTAAGGATAGTTTTGCCCTGCTTCTCCGCTTGATGTGTGATTATTGCTGTGAGTATTGATTCCTCCCCGATGTCCTCATGAAAAGAAAGTCATTCATGGTGAAGATCGTTTAAAAAGGGGGTGTTTATTGGAAAAATAATGGGAATATACTCACAAACATAGTACAATATCATGCAAAAAATGAATGAATGAAGAGAGCGGCTCGGCGGCTGGCTGCTCCCGCAGCATCCACTACACCGGCCGGAGGTCACGTGATACGCTCGACCAATCACTAGACGCGTTTCAATGTGTAACACATCGTCCTCTGTAGCTGACTTGCAGAGCGTGCCACTGTGTTAAATATGTTAGGATTGCCACTCCTACTTTGTATTTGGTTTGTATCTGGTGGCATTGGGGTTTACATCCAGTTTAAATGTAGTCACCTATAACTGGAATCCACTAGTTGCATTACTGAAAACAGGATAGACAATAAAATCCAGACTGATCTATAATCAGAAATGACACTTTTCTTCATATGTCAGAAGGCAACATTAGCCATACAGTCCTAGGTAGCTTTGAAGGGTTAACCACATCCACAAGCAGGTGCAGAGGTGGAAAATGCCATTTGAAACAGCCTGCAGATTTAAAGTTGTAAAGAGTTAAACATTTAACCATTTAGGTAAGCATAATTTAAATGAAGCAGATTAGATAAGCACAGTCCTCCACTAGCATCCAAGGACACAGAGGATTAATTGCCAGAGAGTCTATATTGCAGATAACAGCGGGATAAGCAGCATGGGGTTTGCATTGAGAGACAGATTGTGAGGATCTCTCACCCACTCCAGGATATATGTAGCTAAATCCACCTGTGCTCTCCCCTGAAACCACAATCCAACCGGCCCTGATGGGGCCCCATGTGCACCTGGAGCCACAACACAGGAGGAGAGGTTAGGAGGAGAAGCTGATCAGCTCTCTCTCTTCCATCCATGCGCAAGAGAAGAGGGGAACTGTCAGTACAGGCTCTTGGCTGCTTGAGAGAGACACAGCCTGCAACCCCTAGGGTGAATAGGCTGATAAAAGCCCAGGCGCCAAGGTGGGATTTCTAGTTGCCAAACCCTGGTTTAGAATCAATTTAAATCACTTCCTTCTCCTGCCCAGGGCCACATGTCCCACAGGGCTTTGCTTCTCTCACATTCACAAATTCTCGGGCACATACTGACATGTATGAATGGTGTACTGAGCTGTATGTGTATTTCCTGATATGTAAACAAATAATGCATTCTATATTCAGGTCAACTATTTGGCTGACCAACTAATCGATTTTGAAAATAGCTGACAACTATTTTCATAATTGATTATGTTGATTAGTTTCAGCCCTACTAATCTTTCCCTAAACTAATACAAAAATAATGTTTTATTCTTGTCTGTGTCCCTATTGCAGATTTCCCCTCACTCCATGTCCTGGTAATATTGTCACCAGAACAGGAAATAAGAGGAAATCTCTCTGACTACTTAATTAGTCAGCCACTGCATCTTTCTATAGGACACAGTTAAAAGTCAGAAGCCAGTAGATAAAACCACACTAACCAGCAGTGAACATCGCAGACAGGTAAGTATTATTGTTCTTCTTCTTCAAGCTACCTCTACTTAAAGGATTAGTTTATCTTTTTGTAACATGTTACACCCATATTCAGGGTGTAAACGTGTAACATGTTTCTAAATGCACCGACCCCCGCACCCCTCCCAATCCCTAGTTTTGACAGCGAGGCACGGATCTTCTTCCCCCCCTTGCTATCACAATCTAGAAAAGACATAGCTCAGCGCAGCGCAGCACAGCGTCATTCATTCACAGTGTTCTGTGAATAGGAAAACTACAAGTACCGACAACCTTTGTGGCTGTCGGCTTGTAGTTCTCAATGAACTACAAGGGTGCTGTTGCGCTAGGTAGTTCATTGACCTTCCTATCAGAGTGTAACTGCTCCAAAACAATAAGGTGATACCACCCTTCTCCTGCGCTTAGAATCCAAGCTCCCCGACCACACACCACGGGACTTACAGCTGGCGTCTTGGATAGCTAGGTCTTGCAGCCCAAAGAGGACTGGGGTAGTCCAACGGTACTACAGGCAAAAAGAAACAAAGAAAAGGGCGCATCGACCTAGCGCATTATCCTCAATAATAGGCTTTATTTATGCAACATATAAAATGGCTACTCCCAAACACAGGTGTAAAAATGATCATAACAGGCTCAGTTGCTCCAGTTCCTGACACTGTTTTATTGTAGGGATGGTATTGGCCAGGTGATGAGCGGTGCCTGCTTTCCTCCAGACATGATGCTTGCCATTTAGGCCAAAGAGTTCAATCTTTGTTTTATCGGACCAGAGAATTTTGTTTTTCATGGTCTGAGAGTCCTTCAGGTCGGGCTGTCATGTGCCTTTTACTGAGGAGTTTCATATTTCTGGCCACTCTACCATACAGTCCTGATTGGTGGAGTGCCGCAGAGATTGTTGTACTTCTGGAAGGTTCTCCTCTCTATCAAGAAAAATGCTGGATCTCTGTTAGAATGACCATTGGGTTCTTGGTCACCTCCCTGACTAAGGCCCTTCTCCCCTGATCGCTCAGTTTGATTGGTTGGCCAGCTATAGGAAGAGTCCTGGTGGTTCCAAACTTCTTCCATTTACGGATGATGGATGCCACTGTGCTCATTGGGACTTTTAATGCAGCAGAAATTTTTTCTGTACCATTCCCCAGATCTGTGCCTCAATACAATCCTGTCTCAGAGGTCTACAGACAATTCCTTGGACTTCATGGCTTGGTTTGTGCTCTGACATGCATTGGTAACCGTGGAACCTTATATAGACAGATGTGTGCCTTTCCAAATCCTATCCAATCAACTGAATTTACCACAGGTGGGCTCCAATCAAGTTGTAGAAACAACTCTAAGGCCCCTTTCACACATACGGTTCAGTTCATCAGTTCAGTCACGTCAAAATGTATCAGTTTTCCAATCCGTTTTTCATCTGTTTTTCGTCAGTTGTTATCCGTTTTTCATCCGTTGTCATCCGTTTTTCATCCGTTGTCATCCATTTTTCGTCCGATCCGTTTTTTTGACGGATGAAAAATAGGGCATTCATCCGTTCAAAAAAACGGACATTGACAGAAGCGGATGAAAATGGATGTTAACGGATGATCATCCGTTGTCGTCCGTTTTTACATAGAGATACATTGATGCCCGTTTTTCATCCGCCAACGGATGGATGAAAAACGGACATAGTTACATAGTTAGTGAGGTTGAAAAAAGACATCAGTCCATCCAGTTCAACCTATGATGTGTGTGTGTGTTTGCTTTTAGCCGTACATTGTATACCCCTGTATGTTGTGGTCATTAAGGTGTCCATCTAACAGTTTTTTGAAACTATCAATGCTCCCTGCTTATACGACTGCTTGTGGAAGAGAATTCCACATCCTTACCGCTCTTACAGTGAAGAACCCCTTACGCACTTTAAGGTTAAACCGCCTTTCCTCTAGTTTTAGTGAGTGGCCACGTGTCTTATTGTATCTCCTTTCTCTGAATAGTTTGTTCCTTATGCTCGGGTCGCCAGTACAGTATTTGTACATTGATATCATATCCCCCCTCAATCGTCTCTTCTCCAGAGAGAATAAGTTCAGGGCTTGTAGTCTTTCTTCATAGCTGATGTCCTCCATCCCCCTAATTATTTTTGTTGCCCTTCTCTGGACTTTCTCCAGTTCCAGCACATCCTTTCTGAGGACCGGTGCCCAGAACCTGACAGCATACTCCAGATGTGGCCGGACCAGAGTCTTGTAGAGCGGGAGAATAATCTCTTTATTTCTGGAGTGAATCCCCTTTTTTATACATCCCAGTATTCTGTTGGCTTTGCTTGCGGCGGCCTGGCATTGCATGCCACTGCCAAGCCTGTTGTCTACCAGTACCCCCAGGTCCCTTTCCATCCTAGACTCACCCAGAGGTTCCCCCCCTAGCGAGTAGCTTGCTTTCTGGTTTTTGGCCCCCAAGTGCATTACTTTACATTTTTCAACATTAAATCTCATCTGCCATGTAGTTGCCCACTCCGTTATTTTGTTCAGGTCCGCTTGCAAGGTTTCCACATCCTGCTTAAACAGCATGTGTGAAAGGGGCCTAAGGATGATCAGTGGAAACAGGATGCACCAGAGCTCAATTTTCAGTGTCATGGCAAAGGCTGTGAATACTTATGTACATGTGATTTTTTTTGTTTTGTATTTTTAATAAATTTGCAAATATTTCAAACAAACTTCTTTCATGTTGCCATTATGGGGTATTGTTTGTAGATTTTTGAGGAGAATAATGAATTAAATCCATTTTGGAATAAGGCTGTAACATCACAAAATGTGGAAAAAGTGAAGTTCTGTGAATACTTTCCTGATGCACTGTATTAAAGGTTCCTAACAAAAAATAAATAAATAATACATGCATTTTTTTTTTTACCTGGAAAAAAATGTGCATTTATTATTTTTTTTGTAAAGGTGAACTTATGCTTTAGGCCCCTTTCACACATACGGTTCGTTTGTCCGTTTTTCATCCATCCGTTGACGGATGAAAAACGGACATCAATGCATCTCTATGTGACAACGGATGATCATCCGTTAACATCCGTTTTCATCCACTTCTGTCAATGTCCGTTTTTTTGAACGGATGAATGTCCTATTTTTCATCCGTCCAAAAAAAAACCGAATCGGGCGAAAAACGGATGTAAACGGACAAATGGTCCGGTTTTCATCCATTTTGCATTGGTAGTGGATGTAAAAAAACGGATGAAAAACGGACGAAAAACGGATGAAAAACTGACGAAAAATGGTTGAAAAATGGATGAAAAACTGATACATTTTGACGTGACTGAACTGATGAACTGAACGGACCGTATGTGTGAAAGAGGCCTTAAGCTTTTTTTTCCTTGTGACTTTGAAGCTTAAGGGCTCTTTCACACAGGCGGACCGTTCAGATCCGCCTGTCCTTTTTTTTGGCGGATCTGAACGGTCCCCCCATGCATCCCTATGGGGCAAATCTGGACGGATGGAAACCCTATTTACCATCCGTCCAGCGGATCGGATTGGATGAGAACGGACCGACGGTCCGTTCCCATCCGATTTCCCCCATAGAGATGCATGGGGAACTGACAGCTGTGTCTCCGCACACAGCGCCGAGACACAGCTGTCATTCTCCTGCTCAGTGGGGGATCGGCGGATCGATCCCCCGCTGAGAAAAAACGGACTCCGTTCCGATGGACGGAGTGTGTGAAATGGGCCTTAAGGTCAGAGGATTAGCATGAGTTTCAGGCAACTCATATTTTCAGAAGGATGTCAGCAAAGGTAGCGTTCTTATTTTGTTCAAGCTTTACAGGATGAAAATTACGTAAAATGGCCTCTTAGAAAAAAGAACCAATTTTCAGCCTCCAAGATTGCTAACTGATTTCAGGGCAGTAAGCTGGGCCTATTCAATCTCATTGTGGTTGATGTCAATATGCAGAAATTATTATACAGACCAGAAATCAAAGAATGGTAACTTTTTGGATTTTGGCTTCTCAGATAGACCTTTTTGATATGTGACCTGATTTTAGCTGAATTCTATACATCTAAATGATTTTTTTCTGCCTGTTTTCCCCGAACAGCTGAGTCTTTCCTATGGGGACAGGGTTTTCCTCCTGTCTGCAGTGACACCAGACTGGTGGTGGGTTGAACATAATGGTAATTGTGGGTATGTGCCAGCCAGTCATTTGCACAAAATAAACGATGAAGACGATGCAGAGGATGATGACCCGTGGCAGGACAAGGAGTATTATGGGAGCTACAAGACTTTGGTAAAATGCACTGTCCTTCCAGATCAGATCCTTTAGTCTGTACAAGCAGTCAGATTTTTCACTCCCATCTCTTTCATGCAGAAACTACACTTGGAGATGCTGTCTGACCAGCCTCGTACACAGACTTACAGAAATGTTATACTACAAAACAGTTCAGCACTGAAAGGAAAGCGAATCCTTGATCTGGGTTGTGGAACTGGAATAATAAGTTTTTTCTGTGCGCAGCTGGCACAGCCCAATGTTGTAAGTATTAGAGGAGTGTATAAGTGTGCACTGTGTTTCTGGTTTATTCATAAATGATTAACCACTTAAGCCCCGGAAGGTTTTACCCCCCTTAATGACCAGGCCAATTTTTGCGATTCGGCACTGCGTTAATTTAGCGGAAAATTGCGCGCCCATGCAGTGCTGTACCCAAATACAATTCATGTCGTTTTTTTTCCCCACAAATGGAGCTTTCTTTTGGTGGTATTTGATCACCTCTGCGGTTTTTAGATTTTGCACTATAAACAAAAAAAGAGCGTCAATTTTGAAAAAAAACGCCATATTTTTTACTTTCTGCTATAAAACATTCCTAATAAAAAAATGTAAAAAATTTAATTTTTTTATCAGTTTAGGCCAATTTGTATTCTGCTACATATTTTTTGGTAAACAAAAATCCCAAAAAACATATTTTAATTGGTTTGCGCAAAAGTTATAGCGCTTACAAACTACGGGATCGATTTTTGGACTTTTTTTATTTTAATTTTTTTTATTAGTAATGGCGGCGATCAGTGATTTTTAGCGAGACTGCGATATTGCGGCGGACAGATCGTCCGATCTAGCCCTAACTGACATTTTTGACACTTTTTGGGGACCAGTGACACTAATACAGTAATCAGTGTTAAATAATATGCACTGTTACTGTATAAATGACACTGGCAGGGAGTGGGTTAATACTGGGGGTGATCAAAGGGGTTAAATGTATGCCTAATGTGCTTGTTGACTGTGTGGGGGGATGGTTCTGTGACAGGCACAGAGAGATCGCAGTTTCAGTTTAGCTGAAACTGCTGATCTCTCCCTGCCTGTCTGACAGAAGATCCACCTGCTTTGTTTACATAAGCAGGCGGGTCTTCTCTCGGTTTCTCAGACAATCGCGGGAGGGCATCGGCAATCGCCGCTGCTCCTCCTGCAGCCCTCCTCCTGCTGTGTCTAAACACAGTGGGAGCGTGGCTCTGGCGGCGTGCGTGCTCCGCCGAAACCACATGCACGCAGTCACGTAGTACTATGTGACTGGATGCAACCGAGCCGTCCTGCCACAGTAAAAAGGCGGTCGGCAAGTGGTTAATAAGTAGTATACATTCAATAAAATTTGACTGTACAATGCCTATTAGATTTATGAACAACTATATAGCACGAGAACCTGTCTAAACCATCCAGTCAATTTTTTACATTAAGGCTCGGGTCACACTATTGCGATGCGGGAAGGCTGCGAATTCGCAGCCTTTTCCCGCATCGCACACGCACCCCCGGCAGTTCACACTGCCATATGCGATCCGCTGGGGGTGTCAATGTAATCTTAACGACACCCCCAGTTTGATCGCATATCGCAGTGCGATCGTGCAGTTCGCACAGGATGGGATCGCACAAGTGTGAACCGCTGTGCGATCCGATCCTGATGCGGCTGCAAAAATGCCTCCTGTGCGTGTTTGCACCGGGTGCGATGCGAATTTAGCCATACAAACTGTATGGCTAAACTCGCACCGCACAGCTGATCGCATGTAATGTCGGAGCAGTGCGCTCCGACATTACATGCGAACCCGGCACTCGCATGAGTGTGAACCGGGTCTAAGGCATACAATACATTACAACCAGCAGGAAAAAAAAAAAAAGAAACGATCCAACCAATCATTGAAAACCGCTTTACATAAACAAAGTAACCAGGCACTCATTCAACGGAACCCTTGTAGGAGTACCAAAATGGAAGAATATTGGGGTAGCTCCGGCCTATGATTCAGCAGCAAGCCTGACCAATCGAGGGGAAACAGAATTTCACTGAGGGGCTCAGGGATGGTTATGACAGTCTATGTATTACTAAATCAATTGGAGCAAGGCCTAGGGTGGCTAGCCAAGCCTCCCAAAGCTCCTTGAATTTCCCAGGGTACCCTCAATGAAGGTAGATTAATAGGCCATATTTCAAAATGGCCCCCATATTTCGCCTCCAATGCTTCAAAGTCGGGGGAATTTCTGATTTCCAATATAAGAAAATGGCTTTATGAGCCTGAAACAGTGCTTTGGAGAGTGCTTGCAATAAATGCACATCTTGTGCAACATTATCCAGGATTCCCAATATATACTGTTTTAAGTCAAGTGAGATGGTGGTGTGAAAACTGAGTTAAGTGTGGCAACAACTAGAGGTGTACCGAATGGAAAATTTGGTATCGGAACCAAAAATGCAGGATGCACTTGGCTGACAACCGAAAATGACACTTTTTGAAAAATATTTACATTTTTATATATAATTGTATTATATTTGACATTTTAATTAATATCTATTTAAATGAATATGAATTTCTCATCGGCCATTATTGGAACCTTTAGCGCAAAAAAAGCATAAAAGAAAATAGTATCCCCTTTTAAATCCTCTATAAGTCTTCACACTGGTCCACTGCACGTTTGGTCAGTTAAAAAAACGTACCTCCCTGTTGAAATGCATTAAAAAAGCAGCAAGAACGGATCAGTAACGCACCTGTGTTACATTTTTGATGTGGTTTTTGAATCACATGACCTTTGAAAAACACACCATTAGCACAGTACAATTGGGGCAAAAGCACTGTAAAATCGCAGCAAAATTTCTGTGAAATTGTGATAAAATCGCTGCAATATCTTTGGCAAAATTGACACGAATTAGCAGCAACATCACGCACATTTTCGATGTCATTATCGGCACCTATTTCTCTTATTGGCTAAATGCCAATCGCACCATTTTCGCACAGTATGTTTCAGTGGCCAAAATCTCAGTGCATCTCTAGCAACAAGAGATCCAGTCCATTATATCCATTTGGTATGGCACTCACATTGCACATGTAGTGGCATGGTTAGTTTTCCAGTTGTGAAAAATATTTATACAGAAAAAAAAAAAGCTGACATGGTATGGTTCAAAACAACCATTTAAATGCTTTCATTGTTTTATCTGCAGTAGAATTTTTCCAGAAACTTTTATTGTCTTCAGTGTGAATGCCCATTAGAGAAGGATTACTCTTACAGGTGGAATCTCTATATATTTTACTCTACATCGAGTTCAGCTGGGGAAGTGAGACAATGGCAGGGCTGAGATCCTAAAGTGCAGTTCCAGGCTAAAATGCAACAAGGTCCTAAACAATACAGCACCCCACAGCCCCTTGTTTTTGGATATTTTTTCTTTTTTTTGTCGTTTTGGTACCTTTTGTGTTCATTTTCAGGTGGACTTCTTCTGTCCTACCTCACCACGGCGAGATATGTAAATTCCATGATCCCCCCCCCCCCCCCCCGCTGCCTTGGGGGACCTGTGTGTGTCCTAGAAGACGATGGGACCATTTAGAAGGCTGTACTGCCAGTTTCCTTTACTAGCAATGCTGGCTCCTGCATCCGGAGCCGATGGGCGGATCAGCTTGGGGCTCCCTGGTTAGGTAAGTGTCCTTATCTTAAAGGCCAGCAGCTACAGTATTTGTAGCTGCGGGCTTTACAATTTTTTTCTCCCCCAGGCTGGAACTCCGCTTTAAACCATATAGTCAACAAGGTAAAAATAAGCTGAACTAAACAGATGAGAACCCACCGATAACCACATGTGCAGTATTTGGTTGGATGAGTCATGTGGTATCTGATTGGGCATGCTTCATTACTGCCTTAAAAGCTTTCTTAACTAAAGGGAATTATAAAAAGGTTATTTCATTAAGCTTAGATTCTCCAGTAGAGAAAAATAGGCATTTTGTACTGACTGAAAAATAATTTTCTCTAAGTCTGTTGAAGGACACGGGGTTCTGGAAACAACTAGATTATACTGCTGCCTACAGGGGGATTTGACCCTGGAAAACAGAACAGCTAAAGCCGTCTCATAACCAGCATTCTTAAGTTCCCTAGCAAAGTAGTACAAAGAGCCAATAGCCATAAACACAGAGGGGTAAAATCTGTGTTCCTGAATAGACTCTGAAAAAAGGATTTTCTGATGAGTACACAAAATTATATTTCCTATAGGTATATAACAGGACACAGAAAACTTCCTATGCATGACTACATGGCATATGCTGCAGCCTTCAGGTTAATGGAGATTGCCAAAAAAAAAAAGGAATCCCCACCCATATTCTACATAACTCCTCCCAGCTCAGCTTAGCCTCAGTTTCTAGCTGTTGTTAGGCGAGTGATGTACCTCCCTATGTGTATCTGAAGATTTTATTTCCCTTAATTCCTGGCCGGTTCCAAACACCCCTGACCAGGTAGAGGAGGGTTTGATTGTTTGCTACAGACAGTAGGTCAAGAGGGACTGTACCCTCACCCTGCATGCAAGAGTGGGGATGGCTTGTAATGCAGCTGGTTAGCACTGGATCCTGCAGGCAACAATCTTCAGGGTATGGTGTTCCATGTAAGTAGGCTGGCAGGCTGCTGTACAGGTCCAGGGAAGTGTTACCACAGAGAGAGAGAGTCAAGTCCTTGAAGGAAGTCGCAGACAACTGACTTTGCAGAGTGGTGAACAGAGACTACAAACTGGACTTCCGCTTTTTTTCCCCTCCATGATTTATACTCAGTGGTATCTTCAGATCCACAAGAGCGTTTTTCTTGGCATCTCTGCAAGGGCTGCTCTCCCAGGGGATATTTGCATCTGCTTCAGAGGGGGAAGAGGTTTTATTGCTTTTCGTCCAGTTCCCAAGCCAAACTGAGATATTTGGTCTATTCTGGACTTCAGGGGTCTCAACAAGTTCCTGAATGTATAGATATCCAGGATGAAATCCACCCTATCAGTGATTGCTTTGCTTCATCATGGGGACTTCCTGTTGTCAGCGGAGATATCAAGGTTGCTCACCTGCACATCCCAATTTTCCTGCCTCGCCAATAGTTTGTGTGATTTACAGGGGAGCATCGCCACTATCAGTTTGTGGCAATGCCTTTTGGCTTGTTCACAGCCCCCAGAGTGTGTAAGAAAGTGTTAAGTCTGGTTTTGGGGTCATTGAGGACCCAAGGTAATTCCTTTTTGGGGTACCTGAATGATCAGCTTCTCAGGAAGCAATCGGCTCTGAAACTGAGGACCAATGCCCAGCAGCTGATAGAGGTTCTGCAAAAGGTTCAGTTGGCTGTGGAACCTTTAGAAGTAATTGGTGTACTTCTGGAGGTTTAGTCCTCAACATGGTACAGGCAAAAGTACTGTTTTTGAGGGAGTAATGCCTGTCTCTTTGATCCTAGGTGGAGTCTCTGAGGTCATTGAAAAGTCCCTCTGGCAAGCATTGCAATGATTGGAAAGATGGTAGCCACAGTTCCTTATGCCCAGTTTTACTCCAAAGCTCTTGAGTTCAATATAAATGACCCGAAGAACTTGTCAGTTCTGGAGTGGTTGATATACCCGCAGATGCTGGGAATTCCTTCCACCTGATGAACTGGAAGGTCTTGATGATGGATGCAAGCCAACTGGACTGGGGAGGTGTTTTGGAGAACCTCTTGGTTCAGGGAATGCAGTCACCAAAAGTGTGGACGTGGTCCAATGTGCACATTCAGGTGTGGAGAATTGGCAGGTGGGATTGTCAAATGTGGATGTCTTTTTCTGTCCAAATTCAAACTGGACAGGTTTGTGTTCTTTACCAGGGGTCCTTAGGGGTTTGCAGTAGATGCCCTGATGACTCCATGGCATCAGTTTTGTTGGATCTATGCCTTCCCTCCAATGCAGCTTCTTCCTTGCTTGTTGTGTAGAATAAAGATCAAGGACATTTTTGTAATTTTGATCAGACCTGCTTGAACAAGAAGAGTGTGGTATGAAGACCTCTTATAACTCTTGGCAGACAAGCCATGGGCTCTTCCGGAATTGGCAGATTTGCTGATTGTTGAAGCCCAAGTTTTCAGGTATAGGGATGTTTCTGACTTTGTAATTCTTACTTTCTTCAAGGTAAGAAACTCATACTTTCCTGGAGGTCATTATCATACATGGCATGAGGCTCATAAAATGCATCTCCAGTCTTCTCCAGAAGATGTCTCTGGCTTTAGGTGCCATTAAGTGACAGATCCTAGCTTTTGCCATTCTGTTTCTGAAACCCCTTTTGTCTCATTTTTGTCTTTATGCAGGTTGTCAAGTGAATTGTTCCATATTAGCGGGCCCCCTTGTATCCTTGGGGATCTTTTTTAGTCTTGTCAATTTTTCAGACTCCTCCTTTTGAACTTTTCCAAAAGATTCCTTTGTTGCTACCTTTTGGTCTTTTTGGTTGCTATTACTTCAGCTTACAGGATCTGAGAGTTATCTGCACTTTCCTGCAGGGAACCCTTCATGCTTCACCTTGATAAGGGGGTGTTGAGGCTGTAGTCCTCACCTTCTCACCAAAAGTTGTTTCTTTGTTCCAAGTGAATTAGAACCTAATCCCAAGGAGAAGGTGCTTTTTACTCTTTGGATGTAATTTAAAGGATAAGTTCACCTTACAAAAAAAATAATAAATGCACATTTTTTTTGCAGGTAAAAAAAAGATGCATTTATTTCTTTTGTTAGGAGTCTGTAAAGCATTGCACCCATGCATATAGACATTAAAGTGTTACTAAACCCACAACAGTAAAATCAGTCTGCACAGTATATGCAATAAAGCATGCTTGTTATACTCACGGTGGAACCTAAGGGGTTATTCCTCTGCATTGTATAAAAGGCTGCTTACTCTTGTATGCACAGATCCTCCCTTCTTCCACTGACTCCAAAACATGTCCGGATAAGACAGAGCCTTTGGAGTCAGGCTGCACATGTTCAGTTAGGTGTGTATTGCTAGAGAGGTTTTTTTTTTCTTGGGAGAGTGCATGTGATCAGCACAGGGCCAATCAGCACTGTCCAGACATATCCAGACAGAGGGTCTGGAGCCCTGCAGCCTCATAGGATAGCTCAGTGCAGTATGAAAACTCCTACCACAAGCTTCACCAGGAACAGAAAGAAGTCACAAGACTGCTATGTATTGCCGATGAGAAAAGGTATTAGGCAGTTTATATTTACTAAAATAATTTCCATGTTCTGTGTACTGTGGGAGACCAGATATAGTGAATGCAGGTCCTGAGCTTAGTAACACTTTAAGTATCCAAATATCTATGCTAGCACCAACAAGATGGTGACAATATTGTGTAAAAGTTGCTCATATAACACCAGTGTCCATTCGTTATAGCTTTCAAATAATGTGCTACTGTGCCACCTTTCCAACAATACTCAGTGCTCCACTTCCTTGTGAAATACTTGCTCAACTTCATTGTTGGCCCATATACAATTATAGATCTCAAACATTTAATCATGGTCTATTGGTCTTTTCTTTTTGGATCCAACTCTTGGACCTAGGCTTAATTCATGTATAGATCCCTTTAAGGAACCAGACTTCGATGCCAGCAACCAGAAGTGATGCTCAAATAAGGACAGAAACTGCCAATAATGTGATACCATTTGAAAATCTAAAATCGTCTCTATTGATTAAAAGGTACTCGCAATGTGTATAAAATTAGCAGGCAATGTTAAACCCCACTAAAGGGATGAATACTCTTCCTCTCGCCACACTTCCGGTTCCACTCTCTGGACTGGAAGTGGCGTCACTCGGCTCCGCCTGACGTGTTGCATCACAGATCATGCTACTTCCTCAGGGTATCAAGCTTTCTTTGTTCAAGTCTGTAAAGCTTCTACCTGGTCTTCTCTTTACACGTTTTCTAAGTTCTACCAGGTTCATGTCCCTGCGGATGCCAGTTTTGGGTGAAGGATCATGTTGCCAGCTTTGTAGCAGGGTTACCCTCTATTCTGTTTTTGGGTTTGGGCATGTTTGGCCTTGTTGCTGTGTTGCCAGCCCTTTGTTCAGTGCTTTTGGGCTCTTAGGCTGGCCATGGATGGTTTTATTCTCGTCCAGGTTAGGCAGAAACCAGCTGAGATTTGAACCCTGTGTGAGCAGGCTGAATGTACCAAGTTGATCGATCAACTTGGGTACAACTAGCCTGCCGGATTCACTTGCCATTATTGCTAGCGTCTGCTATAGCTGCTAGCAATAATTCCCTCCTACCAAGCAATTGTCTGCTCCCGGCGGGTAGAAGGAGAAGCTGGCCCTGCCGACAGCAGACAATTGCTCGGTAGAAGGGATTCCCCTGTCAGCACGGTCTGTGTTGTGGGGAATCGTGTGAATTTCTTTCCTGCAATCTGTGGTTGCAGGAAAGAAATTCGCACTGCCTATGGCCTACCTAATGAAGATAAAGTACTCTGTGTCTTGTGATGTACGATTAAGAGATTAGGATTTTTGGTTTACCTGTAAAATTATTTTCTTAGAGTACATGACAGGACACAGAGATCCCTCCCCTATTGTCTGTTCTTCATTGCCTGCTACAAAATGGGTTTCGCTGAGCTGGAAGAAGTTATGCCTGGGCGGGATTGCTGTCTTTTTTTTGGCCGGTGTGCTTTCACCTGAAGGTGACAACATTCCCAAGTAGTGATGAATAGAGTTAGGCGAATGGTTCAAGCTAAACTTTTGCTACAAATGCCTGTATGCCCTGCAGTGCACTCTGCGCTGCACAGTGCATTTGAAGCCCTGATTGGGCAAAGCTTTGCCCATTCAGGGTGCAGTGTATAGCTGGTTGTTAAGGAACGGGCCGTGAACCTGGGCGCGGCATCCTTAACAACCAATGAGTCATCAGCTGTCAATGGGCTTCACTGCTGACAGCTAAAAAAAATAAAAGTGAAAAATAAAACGGCGTGGGGGTCCCCCCCCAAAATCCATAACAGACTCATACTCGAGCACACAGCATGGCAGGCCAGGCACTCTCCCTCCTCCCCCCCCCCCTCCTGAACCATACCAGGCCACATACCCTCAACATGTTGATAGGGACAAGGGCCTCATACCCACAACCCCCCCCGGTGTGGTTGTGGGGGTCTGCAGGCAGGGGGCTTATTGGATCCCCCCCACATGTAATTGAGTATGGGACACATAGTACTCCTACCCATTCACCAAAAATGTGTCAAAGTAATAAAAATACAGACCGTTTTTGACAATTCCTTTATTAAAAATAAAGCTTCCCCCGATGTAAATCCATTGTCAATCATGACACCACTGCCCCTGCCCGGACCCAAAAAAAGAAAAAAAAATCTCCCCGCCGTCAACTAAGGCAAACCGCCGAATGCCTGGTTTGACATTGCTTATATAAGTAAGTTGGTGGCACTGCCCCCCCTGTGACGTCGCCGATCATTGCATGCTGGGTTGGTGCCACCAGGTGTTGACACCAGGTGGTCCTACCCTTAAGCCCCGTACACACACACAGATCGTCGTCATACAAATGTTCGTCTTTTCTCCCCGGGATGTCGGTGTCTGTTGAAAAGTGCAAAGACAGCACAAGGACAGCACAAGAATTTTGTCCGCAGACTTCAGCTGACTGCAGAAGTGATGTCATGTGATGGTTAACTTTCCCTGTGTTTTTTATTTTCTGAGCATGCCCAGTCTTGCAAATCTGCGGTCTGTCGGCTGATTTCTGTACTGACAGGCGAACAATCGTCCGTTCTGGTGTCTGCAGACAAAAATTTTCATGTTTGCAAGAAAGACTCTTGTCCGCGGATTGTGTGCAGACAGCTGTCGGAGGCACCATACTAACACGCGTACAATCGGCAGATCTTTCGTCCGCCGACGTTTGTATGACGACGATCTGTGTGTGTGTACGGGGCTTTACCTATATAAGAACTGTCAAACGGCAAGCCAGGCATTCAGCGGCTTGTCCTAGTTGACTGTGGAGCAATTTTTTTTTTTTCAGGTACAGCGACGAGCCGGGTGTTGTGATTGATGATGGTCTTACATCGGGGTAAACTGTCTTTTCTTTTTTAATAAAGAAATAGTCAAAAACTGTCTCTGTGTTTTTATTACTTTTCAACACTTTTTTGATGAATAGGTAGGGGTACCCCATACTTATTCACAAGGGGGGTGGGATCTGGGGGTATCCATATTCCGATAACCCCCCTACCCGCAGACCCCACAACCACAGCCCGGGGTTGTGGGAATGAGGCCCTTGTCCCTATTACATGGCAGACACCCCCCCCATGTTGAGGGCATGTGGCCTAGTATGGCTTGTTCCCCCCTGGCCCCCTCCTTCCCTCATTTTTCTATTGCCATGGTATTGTATAGCCGACAATTTAAATGTAATTTCATTCATTTTTTTTGCTGCAGCATGTTCTATACATGCTACAGATGCGCCACTTTACACTGTGTCCCTCAATGGATGAGGGATAAATTTATGTTGCATGTTTGTGTATGAAAAAATAAAAACAGCATTGTCTTCTTTACAGGTGTATGCGGTAGAAGCAAGCGATATTGCAGAACAAACAAGTAGGTTAGTTAAAGAAAATGGATTCTCCGGAATAGTTAAGGTTATACGTCAGAGGGCAGAAGAGTTGAAATTACCATCCAGAGTCGATGTCCTTGTGTCTGAGTGGATGGGAACCTGTTTGGTGGTATGATAGTACTTTCATTTTTCTGAAGATTTTACACCTTATTTTTTATTGTTGCCCCTAATCTTTAAATCCTTATTCTTTATTCTCTGCACCTAATTTGGTTCATGCTTATAACAGATCTTAGTAGATCATTACCAGAACTGTCTAAATACTAGTGAGCAGGGCTAAGAAATTACAGTAGACACCTACATTTTGGAATTTATTTCCAAGGAAGTCAGTTGATGCTTATCTTGCCTAGTGCCCGAAGTTACATTTTATTGAAGCTTTCCACCAAGAGCAGAACTTAACAAATGAGGATGTTATGGCACCAAAACCTGTTTAGATACTTTATTCTGCTGGAACACAGTTTAATTTAGGGCTGCCCTAAAATGATAGTAACAAAAGACACATATTAATGCAACTCTTCATTCATTAATACATCATATTATTTATTAAAGAGTCAGTGTAGGTTTTTGAATTTGACTTGTTATGAGTCTGTTGCAATTCCCTATATACCCAGACTGGGAAAGGATGAAGCAGAACAAGTAACTAATCATGAGCTAACCAGGAGCTTGCTAATGGGAGGAGAGAGCAGAGTGACAGAAAGATGGGCTTGTCAATCTGCTGCTTCTTTTCTCAATGTCCAGTCACTGGCTAGGAAAGTGACAAGACCTGAAGGTGTTAACTGCAGCAGGGAAAAATATGGTTCCTTTAAAAGCCTGTGCTGTGTGGCAGAGCTATATATATCTTAGAACTTCATATATAGAATTACAAAAAATCCTTTGCCAGGTCAAACAGTGCTCGTATATTTTTGTGATCTGTTTATTGACTGTTGCATGGGGTTCAGTTTTAACTGGACCAAATTAGTATATATAATAATAGTATATATTCCTAACCTGTACATGGGACACAACCATCCACTGCTACTGATTATGTTACAGGAAATCTTTAATTCAACATAAATGACTACATACGAGGTTCCCTCATTAAAATCAGTTTGGCTTTTTTCTTTTTTGAATGTACCTTATGTCAATTTTACATGTACTTTGCCTTTTTGTGCTCCTGTTGTATATGACTACTGCATTTCTCCTTCAATAAAACAAGTTAAAAAAAAAAAAATCAGTTTGGCTAAAAGAGAGAGAACAGAATTCGGCTCCCTCGTGGACCAAATACAAAGATGGCCTACAAAAAATCTTTAGTGTTAACCCAGGCTGTATAACTTGTACATCATTTGGCAGGACCAAGTAAATACACCTCTTTTGGAAAAGGTGAAAACTAAAAAGCTCAACAATTGATGGTTCTACGACGAATAAGGAAACAATTTGGCAGATTTTTTGTGAGGTCTCTGAAATAAACTTTCTTACGCTCTTACATCCCACACCTGTCCTCTCCCAGAGGCAGAAACTGCATACCTCAAAAGACATGGCCTACTGCTTTTGAGAAAATCATTGACAGAAAACAAGAGATAATCCTCAATTACCTAACCCACTCTGGCATACCAAAAATCTCGTGCCAAACCAGGGACTCCATGGAGATGGAAATCTCCAAGGACAGCTTCTTGACGGTATTCAAAACCATGCAAACAGGAAAAGCCCCAGGATCAGACAACCTCACCCTGCAATATTACAAGACATTTAAGTTGTATAATTACATTTTCAAAACCCACCCAATAACTAAGAATTACCGTATTTATCGTCGTATAACACGTACCTTAATTTTATGAGCGGAGTTTCAGGAAACAATTTACATTTTAAATAAAACTTTGAAGCAAAATAAGGATCAGTGCCCATCAATGCAACCTTATCAGTGCCCATCTCCTATTGCCCATAATTTCAGCCTAATCTGTGCCCATATGCAGCCTGATCGGTGCCCACCATTGCAGCCTGATAAGTGCCTATATGCATCCTGATATATGCCCATATGCAGCCCGAACTATGTCCATATGCAGCTTGATCTGTGCCCATATGCAGCCTTGCTATTTCCCATATGCAGCCTCATCTTTGCCCATATGCAGCCTTGCCATTGCCCATCATTGCAGCCTGATCTGTTCCCAGATGCAGCCTTACCATTGCCCATCATTGTAGCCTGATCTGTGCCCATATGCAGCCTTTGAGCCTGATCTGTGCCAGATTGCAGAGGGATCTCCTGTGTACTCGGCGCTCACAGTCACACACAGTCCTGACTCCTTGGCTGGCTCTTATGATAGACAGAACACTGGTCCAATGCCGGAACATGTGACATCAATCCTAAGAGCCGGTCCAGGAGGCGGAACTGCGTACACAGGAGATCCCTCTGTAATCTGGTACAGATCAGGCTGCACTGATGGGCAATAGCAAGTCTGCATATGGGCACAGAACAGGCTGCAATGATTGGCAATGGCAAGGCTTTATATGGACACATATGCCCCCCCCCCCCCCCTCCAGTTCTCACATAGCAAGGCTTCCCTCGATGGGCACCCAACAGTAGCTCAAACCATAGAAATACAGTAAAGAGCACCAGACCAAAAAGGGATAAAAAAAAGTCCAACAAAATTTAAAGGTTGGTAACGCTGATGGATAGTTTTATAGGACTTTTTTATTACCAACAACAGGCAGCCGCTCCTGCGCCAACCGCTGTAGGTATACGTCGGTCACGCGCAGGCAGCTGATGGGCGATCGCGTGCCACCGCCGCCGCGCTCCCACCCCCGCCCCGATGCATGGGCCAGGCAGCTCCGATTGCTGCCTGACATCCACGATCGCTCCCCGCTGAGAGAGAAGAACAGTCAGCTGTTGTTAACACAGCTGATTGTTCTTCTCCCTGGAATGATCACAGAGCTCCTGTGATCCTTCTATATAGGAACACAGGTCTCTGTGATCATTTCACAAGCCACGCCCCCCAATTAGAAACATGCCCCCAAAATGTAACCCCTTGATCACCCACAGTGTTAACCCCTTCCTTGCCAGTGTCATTATTACAGTAACTGTGCATATTTTTAGCACTGATTACTGTAGTAATGTCACTGGTCCCCCCAAAAGTGTCAAAAATGTCAGTCAGGGGTCCGATCTGTCGCTGCAATGTCGCAGTCCCGCAAAAAATCGCAGATCGCCGCCATTACTAGTACCAAAAAAAATGACATAAATCTTTCCCGTAGTTAGTAGACATAATAACTTTTGCGCAACTTTTTTACCAAAAATATGTAGCAGAAAACAAATTGGCCTAAAATGTTAAAAAATTTTGATTTTTTTACATTTTTTTGGGGGGAATGTTATATAGCAGAATGTGAAAAATATTGTTTTTTTTATCAGAATTGTTGCTATTTTTTTGATTATAGCGCAAAAAACAAAAATTGCACAGGTGATCAAATACAGTAAAACCTTGGTTTGAGAGTAACTTGGTTTAAGAGCGCTTTGCAAGACAAGCACAATTTTCAAATAAATTTTGACTTGATATACAAGCGATGTCTTGATATACAAGTAGCCTCAAGTCACAGCTGAGTATAAAAGAGAAGAGAGGCGCCTCTAAGTGTAGCAATATGGTTACATGTAATGAAGGTTCAACATTTAGCAACTCACATGGTTGATGATTGGAACAGGCACATCTAAGGATGCAGGCATCAGGGGTCAAGCTGTCCACATAGACCATCCTCCGCACCGTCCTCTACGTCCTCCCTTCCATGCTGCCCCTCGCTTTCAGATCGCTTTACTGCAGGGTGGTCTTCCCGGTCAGGATTACAAACTGGCAGCCAGTGGTGCAGAAGATAGTCTTTGTGGACAGCTTTACCCCGGATGCTGCATACTTAGATGTGCCTCTTTTATACATCAACCATGTGAGTTGCTAAATGTTGTACCTTCATTAAATGGAGCCATATTGCTACACTTAGAGGCGCCTCTCTTCTCTTTGATACTCTGTAGCTCCTGCTGGATTTTGCTTCCAATCCCCTTGTGGAAGCGGCTATTTGTGGATGGACATTTTATGGTAACACAACCTATCGCAATGCTATAATCTTTTTATATGGACTATAAACTGAAGGATTTATGAATAACTGGTTGTGGAACGAATCATCTGAGTTTCCATTATTTCTTATGGGGAAATTCGCTTTGATATAAGAGTGCTTTGGATAACAAGCATCCTTCCGGAACGAATTATGCTCGCAAGCCAAGGTTTTACTGTACCACCAAAAGAAAGCTCTATTTGTGTGAAAAAAAGGACATCAATTTTATATAGGTACAGCATCGCACGCCCGCGCAATTGTCCGTTAAAATAACGCAGTGCTGAATCGCAAAATATGGCCTGGTCATTAAGGGGGCAAATCCTTCCGGTCCACAAGTGGTTAAAATTATCTTGGACTCTTTCATTCAGTTTTGGTCTGACGCTCCTCCATGCAATTCTGTGGTATAGGAAATGGTCCCACGGATGCCCTCCATGCCCACATCTTAGCCATCCCAAAAGACCCTTCCCAGTGTGAAGCTGTAGGCCAATCTCCCTTCTTAAAATCTTTACAAAACTCTTGCCCAACCGCCATATTGCTTTTTAAACCATGATTATCCATCAGGACCAAACTGACCCAGCAGGGAAACGAGACAATGGGGTGGATTTACTAAAGGCAAATATACTGTATACCGCAAGTGCACTTGCTCCTGAGCTTAGTAAATGAGGTAAAGCTTCTTTCCTGGCTCTGCTTAATGCCATCAAGGCTGGGGGTCAACTCCGCCCCCTTGACCCCTATAGGACATTCCTGAATGGAAGCATTAAAAGGCAGTACTTGATGCAGGTGTTCTAATTCGCTCCGAACGTCCTGATATTTTTTTCTGTATGTCTCTGCCGGTGGTCCCGAGGTGGAAGGTCCTCTTGTTGGTTGTAAATCCCCTTGAGATTGGACACTCCTGGTGCCGGAATATGGCAGTCACATAACATGCTGAAAGCCTTTTTATTGTATGTACGATGGCAGCCATCCTGGGTTCTCTCTCTCTTCCCTCTCTCTACTTTTAGGTTGGGTATGGTTATGGTGGCAGAGCGTGCGTTTCACGCTGGTTAGAGGCCTTGCATCTGACATTTAGCTCCCATTGGTGGAGTGGGCTGGCTGGGCGGCCCTCACCTCTTCTCCTCCCAGGTTCTGTGGCTCTCCTGTGTTCCACCAGGGGTGGCGTGAGACGATGATGTCATTGCTCGGCTTCTGATTGGCGGATTCCTGGGGTCAGAAGAGGGCGAGGGAATTTATTCCCCTTTGTTTCTCGTTCAGAAACCGTCAGGCAAGTGGCTCCCCATTTGGGACCTCAAATACCTGAACTCTTTTCTCAAGCAGGAAACCTTTTGCATGGAATCGATCAAGACCATATCCTCAGTGATGCGGAGAGGTGATTGGATGATATCTATAGATCTCGAGAGAGCCTATTTTTACATCCTGGTGACCAGAGCGCATCAACGATTCCTCAGGTTTCACTTCAAAGGCAACCATTTCCAGTTCAGATGTCTACCTTTTGGTCTAAATTTGGCCCGAGGACCTTTTCAAAGGTCCTAGTGACGGTTATTGCCTTTTTTTGCGAGAAAGGCATTTGCATATTTCATTTTTTGAACAATGTCCTTGTATTGGTGCAGTCCAAGAGTCTTTTCGTGAACTACCTGGACCGAGTCATAAAAGCCCTGACTGAGTTTGGTTGGAGCCATCTCATCCCATTCCAGAACCTCATTTACCTGGGTTTGGCTTTCAACACAGTCCAGTATAAGATTTTCCTTCCAGAAGACAATGTCTATCGAGTCTGTGCATAGGCTGTAGAAATAATGTCTTCAATCGTGGTCACAGTTCGCCGGGGCATGAGTTTCTTGGGACTCCTAACAGCTTGTATCCCGGTGGTGCCTTGGGCACAGTGGCACATGAGGAGATTTCAGTTCTGCCTCCTGAGCCTGTGGCATTGCGGTTCTCTCCAGATTCCTCGCTTTGTTTCCAACAACCTTCTGTGGTGGACCAGGAAAAGCAAACTCTCTCTGGGCAGGCCCATTAACCCTGGAAAGTGGATCACGATTACTTTGGATGCCAGTCTCCGAGGGTGGAGGGCTCATTGTCTGGACCTGAAAGCGCAAGGGGCATGGTACCATTGTTTGCCGTGCTCCTTGAATCCCCTAGAGCTGAATGCAGCCAAGGAGGCGCTCAAGACATTTTCGCCTGTAATCCAGGACAGGAGAGTCAAGCTTCTTATGGACAACATAACAGCTGTTTTGTACATTGTGAAGCAGGGGGGCACAAGGAGTCTTCAGATTCTCCAGATTACAGCAGAAATCTTCTCATTTGCCGAAGCCCACTTGCTGGACCTATCTGCATTGTATCTTCTGGGCCCTCAGAATACCCTGGCAGACCAACTGAGCTGAAAGTTCTCAAGCCACACAGAGTGGATGCTGAATCAGAAATATCTAGCGGAGATTTTCGCTCAGTGGGGGGGTACCCGAGATAGATTTAATGGCGACACTGTTCAACTGTCAGGTACCTCATATTTTCTCCTGCTTCTTCTATCCACAAGCTTTAGCCCAAGATGCATGCTCTCTCTCAGAAATGGCAAGTTTATCTCAAGTCATTACTAAAGATCATGGAAGGAATGGCAGTTATTATGATGGCTCCATTCTGGCCAAGGAGGCTATAGTATTCCTTTTTTATCACCTGGCGGCGTGTCCTCCAATCAGACTGCCTTGAGCCAGAGACCTTCTCCAACCCGGCCCGCTTGGCCTGGACTGTGTGGAATTTGAGAAAGACAAACTGCAAGTCCTGAACCTCTCTGACTCAGTAATGTCCACCCTTCTTATTAACCAGGAAGAATTCTACCAAAGCCAATTATTACAGAGTGTGGCAGAGATTCAAAGCCTTTTCTGTTCAACGGGGGTTTTCTTTCTGTTCCCCCACAGTGGCTAATATACTGGATTTCCTACAGTCTGGCCTTGATGCAAGACTAAGCTACAACACCCTTACAGTTCAGGTGTCAGCATTTTCAGCCCTTAGTGATACACTATGGTCAAAGGAGTCTCTGGTGGTCCGATTCCTGCAGTCAGCAATCAAGATTTGCCTGCCTATTAGTTTTGAGTGGGTTGCTGAAGTCACCCTTGTTCCCGGATTCAGACAGTCCATTATAGTACCTCATTTTAAAGACAGTATTTTTGACAGACTTAACCTCAGCTAGACGAGTCTCGGACATTGCTGCTTTCTGCTGCAAAGAACTATACTGCACCTTCTTCCCGGATAGCGTGGTGTTGCGGCCTTGCCTGAGTTTCCTTCCTAAAGTCTCATCAGATTTCCATTTTCATTGGGAATCAGTCCTTCTGTCCTTTTCACCTTGATGGCATGACGCAGAGCCATGAAAACTGAAAATATTTACCAATACTCACCATCATTTTCCTTTCATGGCTCTGCGTCATACCAGCACATTCCCTCCCTAGTCCGTCGCAAGCTCTTTAGAGAACACCTGCACCAGATACTGCCTGCCTTTTATGCTTCTATTCAGGAGTGTCCTATAGGATTCAAGGGGCGAAGTTGACCTGCAGTCTTGATGGCATGACGCAGAGCCAGAAAAGGAAAACTACGGTAAGTATTGGTAACAATTTTCCGTTCTTTGCAAAGAATACTCAAAAGAAAAAAAAAAAAAAAACTTTCTTAGTTTCTGTTCTAAAATTTTGCAAATAAGTCATTTTTCTTCTTCAATGATATGCACTGATGAGGCGGTACTGATACGCTTGCACTGATAATCAGTGCATGCCCCAAGCAGGAATCGTGGCGTGGGAGGACGTCCCAGAGCTGGAGAGCTGCACTGTAGCTGTCTTTTCAGCTATTGCGTAGACAGGAAGGGGTTAAAGAGGATATGACATTATTTTCCATTTTTCTTTTTTTAATTCTTTTCATTGGGACGGCGATATATACTGTATATGTGTGTGTGTGTGTATGTATGTAATATATATATAACACACACTAAGACACACAGTGCATTGATCTATAATTCCCCTCCTGTCCCGCCACACCAATCCCGCGCTGCTGTCGGGGCCCCACTACAGGAGGTTTGCTGATACCCCCCTATTGGTGACCCTGGATATAGTGTAATATGGCAGATCTATATAAAGAATAAAAAAAAAACATAAATGGCTACTCTATTAACTCCTAAAAATTATTTAAAACATGTTGATTAGTAGATTTAATCCATGTGAATTAAAAAAAACTACAGTACCTCTTTTGTGATCTAGCCAACTCCTTTGTTTCACCTCCTTAGCCACCCCTGCACTGATTAGTACACGACTTTCTTCCAATCTGTAACCTGTCTTACTTTATTTTGTGCCCTCCCATTTCACATTTTCTTTTTCATCTGCAGTTTGAATTCATGTTGGAATCCGTTCTTCTAGCTCGTGACCTGTGGCTGGAAGAGTGTGGAATAATGTGGCCGAGTACTGCATCTATTCACATGGTTCCATGCAGTGCAGAGAAGGAATATGGCACCAAGGTTCTCTTCTGGGACTCTCCCTATGGGCTCGACTTCAAGATGTTAAAGTATGTGTGACTGTACATACCTCTAAGACTTTTCCCCACCAATCTGTCTACTCTGTGTATGGATTTCCTGTCAAAAACTCATAACAATTGATTACATACACTATTGAAATACTAATATGTTTGTTTTAGGCCTTATTCACACAGGTGTACCGATCCTCACATCCGTTTGAAGGGCCATTTTCAGCTGCCCGGGATGCATAGGTGTTCTGTGCAGAGGTGTGCAGGTCCTTGCAGGCAACTGACAGTCATTGATTTTAACAGGCTGCCTGTGCATTCCGGGGGTATGAAGAGGGCCCTTTGCATGGGCGTATGGACAGGTACATCTGTGCCTTACCTGACAAAGGATTCATCATTGTCTACAGTTTTCTTCCTTTGACTGCAGCAATCTGGCCAGCGATCCTAAGCCTGGCTTTTGGAGTGAGACATGTGGAACCTGCTGGATCAGACATTGTGGGGATAGCTTGGAAATGGGTTACCTCACTGGGTTCCTTGTAGGGCAGTTTCCAGACTCTTTGCTGGTAACGTTAGCTGCAGAACGCTTTCCAGGTTTAGAGCCATTTGCATTGTCTCTATGCTTACCAATTCTCTGAAGACCCACTTTGTGAGTAGGCTGGTTGAGACCGTAATCAGGAACAACTTCAACCACAGAGGTCGCTGATTGAATTAAAATTCCCTGCTTTCTACTAGTTTCCACAGTAAAATTAACTCTGTAGGACTGAGCACTGATGTTATCTGCTGAATGGAGTGTTTTGCACACTGCAAACTCTTTCCCATTATACAGTGTCACAGAATCATCTTTCCACTGCTGATCCCACTGACAAGGAGGCATGTGTAACTTTGATCTGTTTCTGCTGCTTGCATACAGTGGCTTTGGTAATTTCTGGCCATCTGATCCTCACCTGCTACCAGCTATCCTGGTTTGGTAAGTACATGAGGACTTGCCTCTTAACTTAAGCCTTACGTTTAACGCATTATCGCCTTGTTGTCGTAACATGTCTAATTCTAGGCACAGGGTGGGGGGTACTGTCCTAGGTGCCCCCAGCTTACACTCTACTATTGGCCTGCTTACAGCATGCCTAGTGATGGTGTTGATGTCTGCAGATTGGAATAAATTTTCCCCTCTGCTCCTTAAGTACATTCGGACATAAGAGTCCTTTTCCGCTCTGTCTGGTGTGGCCAGCTGCTTAACCATTTTGGCTGAGGTTTTTACTATAGTCATGTAAGACTGTTTTGCCCCAGTCAACCAGTTATTTGCAGACCGTGACAACAGATGCCACAAGCACACTCCTGCACCTTTTGCAAATTATCTATCTGATTTGCCTTTGTCCTTAAAGAATACTGAGCCACCAGCCGCTGAGACTGTCTGATTGTGAGTTGCTCCAGTCTTTGACTGGTGAGCTTCCCCCTGGGGAGTCACAGTCCACTGTTATTATTGTTATTACCTTTATAGCTCCCAAGGCCGCAAAGACTCCCCTTGCACCCACATTTCTATTTTCTTCATGGAAGTTAGAAACACCCTGAATAAAATTATTTTGGGTGAAATGTTGCATGACCACATAATAGTTGTCTTAAATATCACAGTACTAAAAAATGGTCTGGTAATGAAGGGGTATTACAGGCTTGTACTCGTGGTTAAGGACCCAGTTGATCTCAGCAGTTGATTGCTTTTCCATAGAACTCTCGCTGCCGTGCCCAGCCTTTCACCTTATCCTGGCTGTGATTTTACTTTGCCAAACCATGGCCGACTGGTCAAAATATCTTAAGAGATTTTACCACTGTTACAGTTTATCCCTCGGTTGTTGATGGCACCTTGTTTAAAGTTCTGGACTGAGCACATCTCAGCCTACGCCCGCCTTAATTGCGGACTTCATAGAGAAGATAGCGCTGCCCCAAATCTCCCCTGCCCAACTACAGCTGCTTAATGTTCCTTTTACCACCGCTGAAATCACTAAAGCCATGCTTTCTCTCCCTAGCAGCAAATCCCCGGGACCAGACGGGTTCACGGGGGACTACTACAGAACTTTCCATGCCCTTCTGGCCCCGCATTTGGAGCGAGTTTTCAACGCTGCTGTTGCCTCTTCAAACTTCCCTTCTGAAATGTTATCTGCATTAATTGTAACGATTCCGAAGCCAGGGAAGGATCCCACGAGTCCACAGAACTTCCGCCCCATCTCACTCTTAAACAACGATCTTAAACTCTATGCCAAACTCATTGCTGGTAGACTAACTGATGATCTTATCCACCGCGACCAATCAGGTTTTACGAAAAATAGGCAATCGTCTGATGCTACTAGGCGTATGGTGAATATCATACACCTGGCCAATCCTCAGCAGACGCCTTCCCTCCTGTTGGTGTTAGAAGCCGAGAAGGCGTTTGACAGGGTCAACTGGGACTACTTGTCCCAGACTCTGTCCGCCTTTGGCTTTCAGGGCCCTATTCTCTCGGCCATATTGGCCCTTTACATGTCTCCCTCCGCCCGGGTGTACACCTCTGGCGTGCTTTCCGCCCCCTTTACTATCTCCAGTGGCACGCGCCAGGGGTGCCCGCTCTCCCGACTGATCTTTAATCTCGTAATGGAGCCCCTGGCAGCACTGATCCGCTCCAGTCTGTTTGCGGACTATGTCATTGTGATGCTGACTAATGTGGAATCCTCCCTGGCTTCGGTTCAATCGGTTCTTCATCTGTTCAATCAAGTCTCCTTCTATAAGGTGAATGAATCCAAGTCTCAGATCCTGGACTTAGGGGTCTCCCCGACCATACGACGGAAACTCGGATCATCCCTACCATATGTCTGGAGCTCGGAAGGCATTAAATACTTGGGTGTTATTCTAACGCCAAAAAAAGAATGACCTACTGCGAGCAAACTTTACCTCCTTCTTATCTACTCTACACTCCAGACTCCAGACAATGGCTAGAGTTGAACTCTCGTGGTTGGGTAGACTGGCTGCGTTTAAGATGGTGCTTCTCTCTCAACTGCTCTACCTATTCTGCACTGTTACCTCACAGATGGGCAGGGGATGTGGGACATGTCCATATCAAAGACTATTATTTGGCCGCGATTCTGACTCAGGTGAAGGCTTGGTTCCCGGGTTCCACAACGACTCCTTGGCTACAACTAGAAAAATCACAAATACCTGGGGGTGACTTACATGGCTACCTGCTGGCAAGCCGCTTTCTGAAGTCCAGCTCTCTCCCCCTGTTCCCTACTATACAGGCAGGGGTCTCTGCCTGGGCTCGCCTAGTAAACCTGTCTGACCCCCACGGACCAACTACTCCTATCCCTCTGTCCGTGACTAGTGTCTCCCACATCATCCCCGACCTCTGCATTGCCCATTGGGTAAGGCGGGGGATCACCACACTCGACCATCTCAGGATAGGCCCACCACACAGACCTTTCGTGCTCTACAACTTGCTTACCGCCTTTGCCACCAAGACTATTACCAATACCTACAAATTTCACACTTCCTTCAAGCCCACCCTACCACAACCATTACACTTCCTTTCTGCATTGCTCAATACTTTCATACACCATCTACCAAAACCAAGGGCATTAATTTATTTTACACTGCACTCAATCACAAGAATATCTTTACTAAGTCCACTCCGGTTCTCCACTGGGAAAGAGACTTTGGTACCACTCACGACCCACGGATTTGGGAGCTGGCACTGTCACACACATATTCGGCGACTAAATGCACCAACTTCTGGGAACTCACCCACAAAATCCTCTTGCGGTGGTACCTCACCCCACAGAGGATTGCCAAATTTTCTGCAACAGCCTCCCCGGAGTGTTGGAGGAACTGTGGCAGAGAAGGCTCCCTGATTCATATGCTCTGGTCCTGCCCTCGCCTGAGTGGCTTCTGGCTGGACATCTTTGACCTAGCCAGCAAGATCACGGGCATCACGGTACCCAGTTCCCCTGACATGGCCCTTTGTTCTTTGGGAATAGATGTAATGCCCCCACAACTCCGTACGCTTTACACGCACATCCTCTTGGCGGCCAGGTTAACAATAGTCAGACACTGGAAGGATGCTTCCCCCCCCCCCCCCGGCTCTGAAAGCGGTCATAGCTGCTGTGCAACTGCATGCCACCTGCGAACTAATGTTCGCGTCCGCTAATGACAGGCTAGACAGGGCGATGGCTCAATGGGAACCCTGGAAAACATGGTTTTCTTCTCATTCAAAGCAGTAGTTTCTGTGGTTGCTATTCTTCCCTCTTTGCTTTCTCTACTGTCCCCCTTTTTCTTTTCTCTCTCCTTGTTCTTTTGCCTGTTGCTTCTCCCCTGCTCCCACCCTATTACCCCCTCCCCCCTCCTTCTTCTTCTCATATGTAACGTTTTTTGCAGTGTTGTTCTATAACACAGCCGACCTGGAACGAGGTATGCTGTACTGATGTTCTTGTTGCATTGTTGACCTCCTCTGGTCGTGAGCCCTGGATGGCCCTGAGGGAGTTATAGCTGGTCTACTGTTTTGACTGCTACTAAATATACTATATATTGCCTTACTCGAGTGCCTCATCAGGCTTTACTGCATGTTACTGCTTGACACACGTCACTGTTGTATCAGTGTA
The DNA here is from genome assembly GCF_965119305.1 of Pelophylax lessonae. Lineage (NCBI taxonomy): Eukaryota > Metazoa > Chordata > Amphibia > Anura > Ranidae > Pelophylax > Pelophylax lessonae. Next base: position 230,916,679 of record NC_138773.1, read on the forward strand.
TTGCCACCCTCTTATGTTTCTATGTTCTGTTATATGTTGTTTCAGTTAAACCAATATTGAACCTAAAGTTCTGGACTGAGGAACCTGTGTGTAAGAAGAGTTTGAGCCACCAAAAAACAACATCCCATTGAATGTACTCTTGATTGCTTTATCAAGTATGCATTTGGTGGCAAGAGTACCCATTTTCCTCAGCAGAAGCTTAAGGATCAGACTGCAAAGTCTTTTCCCTGTTTAGAAATGTTTTGCAAGTTTCTCCACTCTTGCATCCTCCACAATTTGGATCACATAAGCTTGTCTTACCCAGTCCCTCCAAAAGATCTGTCAAACCTCTCAGCGCAAACAGAATATTTTTTAAGCCTCAATATGGGAACTCCCTGTATCTAAAAAGGGAGTCAATAAAAGTCCTTTGGGAAAATTCCATAAAAAGTTTCACTTGTATTAACTACTGCAGCACTATGAGGGTATTGGAGCCTCTTGCAAACTGTGAAGATAAATAGGACAGGAAGGCGCAGCCATCTAAGTGTATCTATTTCTTGGTAAAAACACATATGATAAAAATGATAGCACTCACTAAGTTGGAAAGTGGGCATGCATAGTTCTCATCCTCCTCCCGACAAAACAGATGACAATCTTATGGATCCCATAAAGTGTATCGAGGTCTGCTTGCTGCTGCGTCTGGTGAATTCACCAATGGCTGGTCTGTGTAGGATGCTTCTGTAAGCAGGCAGCTCTGGATCTGCACGAATAAGAGTAAACCTCAAGGGGCAATATCAGGAGGCATCAGCCGGACCGGCTAGCATGCAGGGGGAGGAAACAATGCAGCCTGGAGCTGTAACCAGCAGTGTGCAGGCTGGAACGCAAGCCAGAACAGGAATGGTATCAAACCGGCGTTGGGCCATGGTGGCGTCACAAAGTGGGCGGTAAGGTGGACGGCAACATGTTTCGGAGCCTTCGTTTCGGACCCATTCGTCAGACCAATTTTTTTGTTTATACAAACAAACACACACATCAGGAGTGCCTACATACAAAAGGTTGGATTACTCTACAAATTTTACATAGCAACATGCATGCTGGAGTTAGTGTAATAATTCTAGGGCCATTATTCACAGTTCACTACAAACTGATGACTCATAGAAGCTTTTTAACTTTGCCTATGGAAAACTTTGGGTGCTGAAGTTTGTTGTTTCACAGGTGCATGCAATTTTAAAGCTTGATATGTTAGCTATTTGTTTACTCTGAGCAACCTTATCTTTTATATTTTAGCAATAAATTGGGTAATACATTGTTTTAAAATGAACTTTAGTGTATTTTATCGCAAATGTGTGCTTGATAAACCACTGTGCTAATATCATGTGACATAATACTTTGAAACTACCCTCATTTTATTCTACAGGGTCTCTTCTTTCAGAAAATATTTGGTAGGTTTACCTAATCTTCAGGCCTAAAAGATGCAAGATGCTGCTAGTGCGAAAGGGTTAAACCTTAGTAATCAGAAATTATTGTGCCTGCACAATGCTTGTAAATTATAGTTTAGAACTGGCTAAAATCAGTTGCATTCTTTGGAATAATTGTATTCCCATTGCAGGCCTATGGCTGTACAAGAGTTCCTGTCAAAACCAAATCCTGACTATGTGCTAAACCCTGTGGATTGTCTGTCCGAGCCCTGCGTCTTGCTTAACATAAATATGAAGACTCTCAAAATTGAAGAGCTAGAGGTGAGTATCATTTTGTTAAATCCTAATCAATGCAAGAACTAAATGTCACCATGTCGTTAGACTTTTCACAAGGCCCATATACTGTTTGTTAACATTTAAATTGTTGTTGAAAGGATGTGTTAATAGGAGGCTGAATGAATAAAAAAAAACAGATTCCTCCAATTCACACAAATGAGTGGATGGAGGGATCGGCTGTCGCAAAACACTGCAGCCACTGATTGACAAACAATTTTCCAGCTTTTCTCTTCAACAAAAGTCAATTGAACCATCGACTTCTGTCGAGCATGGAATGGCCGCACCCTGATCGAAAAGCATGCCTTACATTATACAATTTTCTTATTCAATTTCCTTGGATTTACCTTCTATGTAGTGCAAAGGCCTACCTGATTGCATGCAAATAAAAAGTGTTTAGGTTTGACCCTCTATTATAGGGTTTTGGTAAATCTAAATTTTAAATTTTCCATGTAAATTGTATAATGTATGGCCAGCCTTACTCTGTGCAAGCTATTAAACTCTAAAGATTATGTGTATATGAACAGCTGCTGTTGAGGTGTATTGACTCCCAGAAATGAAATATTGTGACAAGAGTATTTTAGATATATTGTAATGTTAACTGTCCATGTTTGTACTATATGGTATTTTATTTAATGAAAGTTTACCAGATTGAAAAAGAACTGTAAAGATAACTGAGATAGCAGACGTCTCACTATATATAGCATTCTTCTTGCTTTTTATACATCACTTATAGGACCTTTGAAATAGCTTCACGTTGTTCATCTGCTAACTCAAAGTGATATTGCTGTATACTTGTGCTGAATAATTTGTAACCATGGCACAAATATTCCCATCTTTGCAAAGTCATGTTGCTTTAATAAAACCTCTAATTTTCGCTATGACCTCAGTCACCAATTTACAAGAATATTTGTCGCACATACACATCAATGCATTACAAAGAAGGAGGTCAATGCTAAAGTAAGGCTGTTCTAACAAAGCTTAGCACAACAATAAGTATTACTGCTAATTGTGTTCCGTTTGGTTTTTTGGCTGTGTACCCTTTGTGCATTCTAAGATCAATGCATGTCAGATGTGCTATGTGTGTGTTCAGTGTGTGGATGGAAGCCCTACAAAGTTTGCATGACAACAAAGGCAGAAAGAAACAGAAATGGCCACATAGGAGAATGCAATGTTGCAAAGGAGAATTGGGGAGGGACCCTGAGGAGGGGAGCAGAGGGAGGAAGTTGGCGTATGAACGTGGAGAGCATAATGATGACCATACCGTGTACAGTCTCGATTAGATCTACCATCAATCACGAAGAGCAAAGGTCTACTTGATTTGATATAAATGCACTGATTTGTGTGAGATTGTCCATTGAAAACAGTTTTGGAAATTCTAATTGAGATTGTACAGAAAATGGCCAGCTTTAAAGTGGATGTATACCCTCTCCTATACCAAGTGGAGTGAACAGCCTCAGATGATACAGAGATGAGACAAATCTCCCTCCATAAGTTTTACATGTATATCTGCTGTCTTCAGCTTTCTATATTCTTTAGAAAGTGCACATCGTGTTACATTTTTTTTTCTTATTCAGCAGTGGGAGGGGAGTCTAGGCATTCACTGTGTGAGCTGATTGGAGGAGAGGAACACCCCCCCCCGCCACATAGGCAGAGGAATGAAGAAACTTGCAGTACTGTGCTGTGAATAGACAAGCTCTCTGCTTATCGGTCTCTAAGTTACCTCCCCGACACAATTTTCCAGCTGCTTTCATCGCCTGTGTCAGAGCGCTTGTCAGAAGTTATCATGCAGATAACAGAGGAACGGAGCAGCAGAAAGGCAGGGGACTTAGGGCTTTGGAGAGAGATAGGTAAACAATACAGATATATGTGCCCAGGTCAGATTTCATGAATGGGATTTACATCCACTTTAGGCTTCAGGGAGTTGGTGCATGTTCACTGAGTGTGTAAAGATACAGGAGGCAAGAACCCTCTAATGCTGCTGATAGAAAAAAAAAAACCCTACTTTATTTCTATAGTACATTATGAATGTATTGTGACAATTTCTGTCTTTTAGCGAATGAGCGGTCCCTTTGCATTCCATGTGAAGCGTGATGGTATACTCCATGGTTTCACTTCTTGGTTCAGTGTCCAGTTCCAGAACATTGAAAACCAGGGGCATGTAGAACTGCATACAGGTCCCTTCAACTCGTAAGTCAAATATAGCAAACATCCAAGTTTATATGCATCTCTGAATAGATATTAAACTAATACTTATAACCTGTTCAAAGTATTAATATCAATTCATGAATGTTCTGTTAGAGTAGGTAGACCTATTAAACTGTATGTAGATTGAAAAACAGGATTTGTGGAATGAGACTGCAAGTGTTGAGATCTGACCATTATTAGTACCCAAAGTTGAACTAAACTCTCACCAACAACCTTTTATTTTATCCCCCCCCCCCCCCCTCCACAAAAGATATTCTTCTATTTATTTTTTTTGCTTTGTGCACTTCTGGGTTTCTGACCTAGACTGGGCCTCGCTGCCTCCTGGAATAGCGAAGTCACAGCTATCCCAGAAGGCAGTGTGTTCCTAAGTGGAAACTATGCAGCATATTTGTGCGTGTGTGTGAACAAATGCTACCAGGCAGTATAGTGGCAATCTGGCAGAACATGGCAGCATTTTGCACACATGCAGAAATCCCAACGTGTGTGGGCTTATGTGCTGCTTATTTCTCCAAGGTCGGAGATACCTGGAAAACCCCGTGGAGCATGTGCCCACGCACCAGAGCTTTTAAGATTGCGGTGCAGGAGGCCATTCCTTCAGCAATTTAGTTCATTTTTATGCCCTGGTTCTTATTGATGCTACTTTTAAATCGTGCTACTTCACTTGAAATAGCACAATTTCAAAGTAGCAGGTCAGCGTGATTTCAGGTGCGACTTGAAAGACATTAAAGTCGCACCTGAAATTGGCAAAAGAAGCACAAGAACTACTTTTGCAAATCGGTTTGGCGCCGCAAAGTCATGTTGCATGGATTGACGACAGTAGGCTGCGACTTGTCATGCAATTTGACCTGTGAAATCGCATGACAAATCTCTCCAATGTGAAAGAGGGCTTAGGCCTCTTGTAAATTTAGACCTGATTCGTAAAATCAGGATTTGTCCCAAGAGGAATTTCTGGGATTAAAGTTTCTTTCCTCACACCTTGGGAAGTGAACTTTTAGCCCTTAACCACTTATCGCATTCTAACGTACCGGTATGTCGGTACACTTTGTGGGGTTATACTGGGATGATGCCTCTAGTTAGAGGCATCATCCCGGTACCATGGTTTGAAGCCGACGGTAACGACCGATGCGGCTCAGGAGCCACTCGATCGTTACCCGGGGGGGCGGGAGGGGACGTCCCCCCCCCCTCCCGCGGCTTTGCTCGGGGCTCCCGTCCCCACGTCCGCCGGCTGGATGGAGTCCCGATGAATGCCGGAAACGGCATTGATCGGGTCTCTGATGACGTAACCCAGAGGCGGCGTCCATGACGTCACTTCCGGGTTACTGTGCTGCAAAAGGCGGCAAATTTGAAAAATGGCTGTATGCAAAAATGCTGTTTTCGGCGTTTTGCATACAGGGAAGTGTAGTGGAGGGGTCTAGGGTCTTTTAGACCTTCGATCCCTCCATAAAGTGTACCTGTCACTACATATTGGTGTCACAAGGGATGTTTAAAAAATAAATAGGAAAAAAAAAAAAAAAATTTAGCCGTCACCGTTAGCTCGCGCACAAAAAAAAACGTATACGCAAGTCGAGCCGCGAATGAAATCGCTGTTCAAACCCCACATGTGAGGTATCGCCGTGATCGCCAGAGCGTGGACAATAATTTTAAAAAAAGAGCTACACTCTACCTCTAAACTGGTAACCGTTAAATAAATTTAAAGCGTCGCAGATTGAGAGCTCTATTGACCGTAGTTTGTCGTCATCCCACGGGGGGGGCGCAATTTTAAACTGTAACATGTTGGGTATCTATTTACTCGGCGTGACATCATCTTTCACACTATACAAAAAAAAATGGGCTAACTTTACTGTTTAGTATTTTTTAAATGCAGTGAAATTTGATTTTTCAAATTTTTTCCAAAAAAATGGCGTTTTAAAAGACCGCTGCGCAAATACCGCGTGACAAACATTTTTGCAATGACCGACATTTTATTCTCCAGAGTCTTTGCTAAAAAAATATATATAATGTTTGGGGGTTCTAAGTAGTTTTCTAGGAAAAAATACTGGTTTTAACTTGTAAACAAAAAGTGTCTGAAATAGGGCTGGGGCTTAAGTGGTTAACATCATGGAGATCCCAATTATCCTTAGGACAGAACATTTGATTGATCTGGAGGAGCCCATGGAGCATCTGCCAGGAGTTTGATCAGGTTAAAATACCACATCCACCTGGACCAGACTTGATTTCAAGGGTGGAAAAGCACAGAATAGATCCAACGTTGTAGAGACAACCAAATAGAATGAAGCTCCAGAATGTTGATCAATACTAGGCCCACACAGCCCACTCATAAAGTAGTTTTCAGAGACTGGATCACCCAAGAGGCTGTGCTACTGTTGTGAACCTGGAAAGTGCTCTCCAGCGACCTAAAACCGTACACAAAGGTCTGGAAGGAGCCACAAGCATCACATTCCAGGCAGGTGCTACAGTCGTCCAGTCCATTGGGTTATGGGTACGGCCTTCAAAGCTGTTGTTGAAGATATGTCATTCTGAATAGCTGCATGAGAGACCAGCTCAAGCAGCATGTAGATTAAAGCCTCGTACACACGCAACGAATTTCCGCCGACCGGTCGTCCGTCTTTTGTCCAGAGTGGTGTCTGTTGGTTGGAATGTGCTCTAGACTGCACACGAATTTTCCCGCACGACAGAATTCTACTTCAGAAGTGATGTCATGTGTTGGATTGCTTTCTTTGTGTTCTTTCATCTCTGAACATGCCTAGTCTTGCTCATAAGATTTTTCCCCATCGAAATCTGTACTAACGAAAATCGGATGTGTTTTGACAGTCAACAAAAATTATATAGCCTGCACACCAGGATTTTTTCGGCCGAAAAGTCGGAGTCGGTTGTCGGAAGCACCATACTAACAAGCCGAAAATCGGCAGATCGGTCGTCGGACGAAATTTTCCCGGCCGAATTTCTACTCGTGTGTACGAGGCTTTAGTCCGGATTGAAAAAAATAAAAAAAGGCAAACACTAGATTGTTCCGCATTTCCACCTACCCATATCAAATGGGTTTTTCTATCTAATGGTCCATAGGGACGCTAAGTTAACCCTATTACACTGTCCAATACCTGGCTTATACGCATCACAGCAGAAGCTGGCCACATATCTTTTAATTGCGGCTAAAAGGTTATAGTTCAGGCCTGGAGGATCCAACACGTAGCCCCTTCCAGGGGGTTTAGACACATATGACTGCCATGATGCTCATGAACGAATGTTAGTATTGTGAATGATTCACATGTCAAGGTTTCAGAACCATGGATCAATTATGAGTTGCCTTATTCCAATTGACCTGTTTGAGCCTTGTCTTAATGCTCCCTTTGGGGCTCCTGAGTCACCCCCTTCCTCTCTCTCCCACTGTCACTTACCTATTACCCTCTTTTCAGGTTTTTCTGCTTCCCTCACCTATTTTCTAGTTCCTTACTGTTCCTGTTCACGCCGTCGCCACCTATGGGGTGGGTTGCAGGAGAAGAGCGCCCCCCCGGCAACATGGTGTTTTTGCAGTTTTTATTTCTCAGTATCATCCCCTAATTTCAGACTTTTGTCATTTTGGTTAGTGTAACTGTGATCTTTATTGCTCATTTGTAACTTTTATCCATTCGGCTAGTAAAACAATCAAAATGGTTATTGGTAGAGAAAATGCATTGATCCACCTAAGACACTAGCAAAAATAATACTCCTGTAAGCAGCACTATAACCCAAGTGTCTCTGAGATCTGTTCCTACTTGGTAAAAGCCAAAAAAAAAACATTTATTTTTTGTTTTGATACAGTAGACAATGGTTAGAACAGTTTATCATTTGTCATGTACGTTGGTGAACTTCCCCTTCTTTCACAAGTGAAATACACACCTCTACAAAGTGAGAGAAAATCCCCTGACGCCAGAATAGTTGTTCTCAGTTAAATATTTCCCCTTGATGTCTGTTCCGGTGACAACTTTATAATTTTGGATTTCCCATCACTTTCTGACAATGGTCAACAGAACAGATAAAGTGGATCTTCCCAGGAGGGAAATGGCAATAAAAATGTGATAGTGATTCCAATTCTTCCCCACTCCATTCAAAAGTAGAAAAAAAAAATGGTTTTGTATACACTAATCCTGGTTAGATTAAATACAGTTGTGCTCATAAGTTTACATACCTTGGCCGAATTTATTTCTTGGCCATTTTTCAGAGAATATGAATGATAACACAAAAACTTTTCTTTCACTCATGGTTAGTGTTTGGCTGAAGCTATTTATTATCAATCAACTGTGTTTACTCTTTTTAAATCGTTATGACAACAGAAACTACCTAAATGACCCTGATGAAAAGTTTACATACCCTGTTGATTTTGGCCTGATAACACGCACACAAGTTGACACAAAGGGGTTTGAATGGCTATTAACCACTTCAGCCCCGCCCACCGCAGTTTTACTGCGGCAGGCAGGCGCTCCTGGGCAAAGTGACGTAGTACTACGTCACTCGCTCATGAGACTCTAGGGGGCGAGCGCGCGGCCCACTCCTGCCCATTAGCTGGGGAGCGTGTGACCGGTGGCTCTGCCACTCGCAATCTCCCGCAGCAGAGAGAGAGAGAGAGAGGACAGACGGCTGATGTAAACACAGCCTTCTGTCATTCTCCCTGAAGTGATCACAGAGGCTATGTGATCCTGCTATATAGGATCGCACGTCTCTGTGATTACTTCACAAGCCATGCCCCTAGGGACACATTAAACCCCTTGATCACCAGTACAGTTACCCCCTTCCGTGCCAGTGTCATTTTTACAGTAACAGTGCATATTTTTTAGCACTGATTACTGTAGTAATGTCACTGGTACCCCCAAAAGTGTCAAAAATGTCAGTTAGGGGTCCGATCTGTCCGCCGCAAAGTCGCAGTCCCACAAAAAAAAAAAAAAATCGCAGATCGCCGCCATTACTAGTAAAAAAAAATAAAATAAAAATGACAAAATCATTCCCGTAGTTAGTAAACGCAATAACTTTTGCGCAAACCAATCAAAATACGCTTTTTGCGATTTTTTTTTTTTTTACCAAAAATATGTAGCAGAAAAATTGGCCTAAAATGTTAAAAAATTGAAATTTTTACATTTTGTTTTTGAGAATTTCATATAAAAAAATTTGAAAAATATTGTTATTTTTTCAAAATTGTCGCTCTTTTTTTGTTTATAGCGCAAAAAAATAAAAATCGCACAGGTGATGAAATACCACCAAAAGAAAGTTCTGTTTGTGGAAAAAAAGGATGTCAATTACGTTTGGGTACAGCCTCGCACGACCGCGCAATTGTCCATTAAATTCATGCAGTGCCAAATCGCAAAATAGGGCCTTGTCATTAAGCATGCAAATCCTCCGGGGCTAAAGTGGTTAAAAGGTAACCATCCTCACCTGTGATCTGTTTGCTTGTAATTAGTGTGTGTGTATAAAAGGTCAATGAGTTTCTGGACTCCTGACCGACCCTTGCATCTTTCATCCAGTGCTGCACTGACATTTCTGGATTCCGAGTCATGGGGAAAGCAAAAGAATTGTCAAAGGATCTGCGGGAAAAGGTAGTTGAACTGTATAAAACAAGAAAGGGATAGAAAAAGATATTCAAGGAGTTGAGAATGCTAATCAACAGTGTTCAAACTCTAATCAAGGAGTGGAAAATGAGGGGTTCTGTTAAAACCAAACCACAGTCAGGTAGAGCAACTAAAATTTCAGCCACAACTGCCAGGAAAATTGTTCGGGATGCAAAGAAAAACCCACAAATAACTTCAGGTGAGATACAGGACTCTGAAAATATGTGGTGTGGCTGTTTCAAGATGCACAAAGGGAGGCATTTGAAGAAAGATGGGCTGCATGGTTGAGTCGCCAGCAGAGAGCCATTACTACACAAAATGCCACAAAGTATCCCACTTACAATATGCCAAACAGCACAGAGACAAGCCTCAAACCTTCTGGCACAAAGTCATTTGGAGTGATGAGACCAAAATTGAGCTTTTTGGCCACAACTACACACACACACTACATTTGGAGAGGAGTCAACAAGGCCTATGATGAAAGGTACACCATTCCTACTGTGAAACACGGAGGTGGATCACTGATGTTTTGGGGATGTGTGAGCTACAAAGACACAGGAAATTTGGTCAGAATTGATGGCAAGATGAATGCAGTATGTTATCAAAAAATACTGGAGGAAAAATTGCATTCATCAGCCCGGAAGCTGTGCATGGGACGTACTTGGACATTCCAACATGATCCTCAACACAAGGCCAAGTCGATCTGTCATTGGCTACAGCAGAATATAGTGAAGGTTCTGGAGTGGCCATCTCAGTCTCCTGACCTCTATATATCATCGAGTCACTCTGGGAAGATCTCAAACGTGCACTTCATGCAAGACAGCCAACAAATTTACAGGAACTGGAGGCTTTTTGCCAGGAAGAATGGGCAGCTTTACCATCTGAGAAGATAAAGAGCATCGTCCACAAATACCACAAGAGACTTCAAGCTGTCATTGATTTTAAAGGGGGCAATACACGGTATTAAGAGCTGGGGTATGTAAACTTTTGATCAGGATCATTTGGGTAGTTTCTGTTGTCATTATGATTTAAAAAGAGTAAACACAGTTGATTGATATTAAATGGCTACAGCCAAACACTAACCATGAGTTATTTGTGTTATCATTCATGTAAAATGTAAAATAAGGTTGTAGCGCTAAAAATGGTGATAAAAGTGACAAATATTCCAAAAATAAAATGTAGAATATTGTATGTGACAATTATGTCACATACATATGAAATAAGTTACAATGTTTAAACAAACAATAGTGACAGAATAATAATAATTCAGTCCATAGGAAGTCTTTTAAAATAAATCCACAATTGTGCTGATATTCAGTGCCGGAATATCTAAATAAACACTCCTCCACCAGTGATCCTTCACCAAAAATAGGAATGCACACTCACCAGACCGATATGCTGCCTGATCAAGACAGCTACTACGTTTTAGTGTAATATATCGGGTCTTGAGCGGAGCCAGACAAATGGGGGTTCACACCAGAGGATATCTCCTCCAATACTCCAGCACAGCAGGTGTAAATCAGCAGACATAGGAGAGAACAAATCTTACCATAGTGTAGTATTTATTTAAAACAAAGGCATGACAAGCAACTTTAAAAACTTGGTAAAAACATCTGATAATGATCCAAATAGTTATTCATATTCTCTAAAAAATGGCCAAGAAACTAATTCTGCCAGGGTATGTAAACTTATGAGCACAACTGTATAACTAGTCACATGCTGGTCTAAGTTTATTGTTGGAAATAAAATTGTCCTTTCTGAAAATGTTCCCTGGTTGTGCAACAATGAATTATCGAAGAGGTAAAGCAGGAGAAAACTTGCACGGTTTGAAATATGCATCATGCATTTAAGTGCAACTGTAAATTTTTTTTTTTCTTACAAGGTTTGTATACAGTACAGAAGGTTTATAACTTCTCTCATGTTTTTATTAGAAATATCTTAACCCCTCAACACCGATGTAACGCAAATTTGCGTCCTTTCGGGTTCAAGGGGTTGTATTCCTGCACCTACAAGCATCACCCTGGTATCGTTTTTTAAAGTGGACTGTCCGCTTTCTTGTGATAACAACCAATGCAGCTAAGCAGCCACTAGGTTATCACAAGCAGCAGGAGGGAATGTCCCCCCCCCCCCGCCGCCTGGCCAGAGTCCTGAACAAAGCTGGATTCGGATATAGACACTCAAAAGTGATGTCATGACACTTAGAAATTTGGTGTTTTGAATGCTTTTACGTGTAAAGGAGGGATTTGGGGTCATATATATATATATATATATATACACACACACACACAGTATATTTTCATGTGACAACACTGAAGAAATGTCACTTTGCTACAATGTAAAGTAGTGTACAGCTTGTATACCAGTGTAAATTTGCTGTCCCCTCAAAATAACTCAACACCCCAAAAGGTAAAATGTCCAAATTGGGCCCAATTAGCCATTTTCCCTCCCTGGTGTCATGTGACTTGTTACAAGGTCTCAGGTGTGAATGGTGAGCAGGTGTGTTAAATTTGGTGTTATCACTCTCCCTCTCTCATACTGGTCACTGGAAGTTCAACATGGCACCTCATGGCAAAGAACTCTCTGAGGATCTGAAAAAAAGATTTTTTGTTCTACATAAAGATGGCCTAGGCTATAAAAAGATTGCCAAGACCCTGAAACTGAGCTGCAGCACGGTGGCCAAGACCACACAGTGATCTAACAGGACAGGTTCCACTCAGAACAGGCCTCGCCATGGTTGGCCAAAGAAGTTGAGGGCACGTGCTCAGCGCCATATCCAGAGGTTATCTTTGGGAAATAGACGTATATGAGTACTGCCAGCATTGCCGCAGAGGTTGAAGGGGTGGGGGTCAGCCTGTCAGTGCTAAGACCAATACGCCGCACACTGCTTTAAATTGGTCTGCATAGCTGTCATCCTAGAAGGAAGCGTTTTCTAAAGATGATGCACAAGTAAGCCTGCAAACAGTTTGCTGAAGACAAGCAGACTAAGGACATGGATTACTGGAACCATGTCCTGTGGTCTGATGATAAACTTATTTGATTCAGATGGTGTCAAGCGTGTGGCGGCAACCGGGGCAGCATGAGGGCTCTTGGAGCTACAGTTGAGGGACCATGAATGCCAACATTTACTGTGACTTACTGAAGCAGAGCATGATCCCCTCTCTTCAGAGACTGGGTGGCAGGGCAGTATTCCAACATAACAACTCCAAACACACCTCCAAGACGACCACTGCCTTGCTAAAGAAGCGGAGGGGAAAGATGATGGACTGGCCAAGCATGTTTACAGACCTAAACTCTATTGAGCATCTGTGGGGCATCTTCAAACAGAAGGTGGAGGAGCGCAAGGTGTCTAACATCCACCAGCTCTGTGATGTCGTCATGGAGGGTGGAAGAGGACCCCTGTGGCAACCTGTGAAGCTCTGGTGAACTTCATGCTCAAGAGGGTTAAGGCAGTGCTGGAAAATAATGGTGGCCACACAAAATTTTGACAATCGGACCTTTTGACTTAGAGGTGTACTCACTTTTGTTGCCAGCTGTTTAGACATTAAATGGCTGTGTGTTGAGTTATCTTGAGGGGACAGTAAATTTACGCTGTTATACAAGCTGTATACCCACTACTTTACATTGTAGCAAAGTGTCATTTCAGTGCTATCACATGAAAAGATATTAAATATTTACAAAAATGTGAGGGGTGTACTCACTTTTGTGAGATACTGTGGGGTGTGTGTGTGTGTGTGTATATATATATATATATATATATATACATACATACATACATACACACACACCATAGTTTGTAGATAACTTTCACACAGACTAAATAATATACACAAATTTGGGTTATTTTTACCAAAGCAACGTAGCAGACTATATTTTGGCCTAAATTTGCAACATCAATTCCAAAAAAGTTGGTGCACTGTGTAAAATCTACATAAAAACAGAAATCTTATAAAATCATATTTTATTAACAATAGCAAACATATCAAATGTTTAAACTTAGAAAATGTACTATTTTAAGAAAAAAAATAAGGTCATTTTAAAATTGATGTCAGTAACACATCTCCAAGACGTTGTGCCAGGGCAACAAAAAGCTGGCAAAGTAAGTGGTACTTACCACTTAAAACCCCGTTGCTTTTGTTGGGTGCTACAATCTGCCAAGCGCGACCTATTTAATTAAGTGGGGCCACCCTGCAAGCGCCCTACAACTGCATGCTTCTGCGGGGTCCAAGGGGTTAAAGCAGGTGGTGAGAAAGCAACACACTGCTACCTGCTTTAACTCCTTGTTTGCTGTACTGCACAAGACTGCAGGGCACTTGCAGAGAGGCCTCATTTATTTGAATGGGTCATGCTTGGCGGGTGCTACACCGACCAACCATGACGGGGCACATAACTCTTGCTGCAGGTGCGACGTGTACACCCCTGGCCACTGCAACTAAAGGGGGTGCAGTTGGGGTCAGGTGTGATAAAAACACGTTTCAACTATGAGGTTTTACCACCCCCAACTGCAAATGTAAATTAACCCTTACTGTTCTAAGCCCCCCTAGAAGGTTGCTTTCACACTGATGTGCTGCGGGTTACCTGCACTTTTCTGGGTTAGCAGTGCTTTTCCATAGACTTCTATTATATCCTGCACATGTGGTGCGCTTTCAAAACGTAGACCAAACCTGCAGGATAGAATAGAAGTTTATGGATAAGTGTAGCCAACCCGCAGGTACACTGCACTGCACCAGCGATGTGGGTAAACCGCAGCACATCAGTGTGAAAGCAGCCCTATACTATTATGCCCAGTGTAGTGCTTCTCACTGACCTGAAGATCTCCTTTCCTGCTGATGACACCAATCTAAAGACCACTATCAGGGGATAAGAGGTGGAGTGCAGTTGGTATCACTCTGCATGGGACCGGAACCAGTATAACAGAGGAGGCATCAGCTTATGCGGCTCTTGCTCTCTACTACAGCTCCAATTTTACAAGTAGTCCCTCTGCATTGCACTCTTTGATGCACTGAGATGGCGGGTCAGCAAGCCCAGACCACAATCTACCAGTCACCTGGTTGGGATCTACTGGTTGCTGACCCCCTAGCTGAAGTATATAATATCATCATCAAAAGATTCAGAAACTGTGCACAAGGGACAAGGTTAAAACGCAATACTGGTGGTCTTCGGGCCCTCAGACGGCACTGCGCTAAAAAGAGGCACGATTCTTTAACCGCTTGCCGACCGCCCACCACAGATATACTGCTGTGCAAAATCACGTAGATCTGTGTTTAGACACAGCGGGAGGCGGGCTGCGGGAGGAGCGGCGGCAATTGCCGCCAGCTTCCCGCAATCGTCAGAGAAACTGACAGAGGACCTGTCTGCTTATGTAAACAAAGCAGGCGAGTCTTCTGTCACACAAGCAGGGAGAGATCAGGAGTTTCAGCTTAGCTGAAACCCTGATCTCTCTGTGCCTGTCAGAGCCCCCCCCCCCCAGTCAGTAATCACATTTAGGCATACATTAACCCCTTTAATCACCCCCAATGTTAATCCCTTCCCTGCCAGTGTCATTTATACAGTAATAGTGCATAATATTTAGCACTGATTACTGTATTAATGTCACTGGTCCCCAATAAGTCTAAAAAATATCAGTTAGGACTCTGTTCTGACCGCCGCAATGTCGCAATCCCGCTAAAAATCGCTGATCGCCGCCATTACAAATAAAAACAAAAAAAATAGTAAAAAGTCCAAAAATCTATCCCGTAGTTTGTAAACGCTATAAGTTTTGCACAAACCAATTAAAATACGCTTTTTGGGATTTTTTTTACCAAAAATATGTAGCAGAATAAAAATTATCCTCTGCATTGTTAATCCTCTGCATAGTGTATAAAGGCTGCGTGATCCTGTCTCTCTGATCCTCCTCCTCTTCCACTGACTCCAATCCATCTCCTGATAGAACAGAAGCTAGGGGCCAAGCTGCACATGCTCAGTTTAGTGTGTAATGCTAGAGATTTTTTTTTTTCTCTTGGGAGAGTTAATTTGATCAGCATAGGGCCAATCAGCACTATCCAGACAGAGGGTCAGGGGTTCTGCGGTCGTATAGGACAATCAGGGGAGAATGAAAACTCCTCCTACAAGCTTTAACCAGACACTGATAGAAGTTACAAGACTGCTATATACTGCTGATGAAAAGAGGAATTTAGCAGTTTATATTTACTAAAACGAATGCATTTCCGTGTACTATGGGAGACCAGATATGGTGAATGCAGGGTCCTGGGTTAAGTAAACACTTTAATCTCAATGTGCTGTTAATTGTAAACTACCTATTATATTTTAAGCTTTAAAAGGAAACAATATCTTGTCATTAAGTGGCATGATGTGTAATGACTAATCCTAGATATGTTCACTTTCAAAGAAAGTCTTTAAGGCTTTTGTAAAAATTGATTACTATTTTTGTTGGTGTCAGTACTAAGTCACAATTTGCAAATAGATGGACACATGTCGGACTGTGCGTGCTTAATAGTAAATGTTTCCAATATGTCAATACCTGAGGATGACATCAGTCTATGAGGCCTTTTTAGAAAGCAGTGAATGTGACTTTCAAAAACATTCACTGTGGGGAAACCATCCCCGTCATTTAAAACACATGCACCTGGAAGATTTACTTGAAGAGAATGTCTGATTCAATGCATTATAAAAATGTGTCTCATGTATGTCATCCAATGCTTGTGAATGCAAGTGAAGTATATAGGTCCCTATTTTATCATATTTAGATTCATGCACTCCAAACCCACATCATTTTTATTTACTGCATGCTTTATATTGGGTATATTTGTTTTCTAAGGCTCACTCACTGGAAACACACACTCTTTATGCTGGATGAACCAATACGGATTCACAAAGGAGACAGGGTTGAGGGCTCTGCAGTATTCATCAGGAATCCTTTTTGGAGACGTCACTTATCTGTCACACTCAACTGGTCTGTTACTGCAGAATCAGCAACAACCGCACATAATGTGAGTACTTAACACCATAATGAATTGTGCATGAAAATGTCTGAAGGGAGCATTTTATGGGTTGCCTCCAGCAACCAAATTCTTTCCTGCATGAAAAGGGAGGAAGCCGATTGGCTGTTATCGGTAATACAGTTGTCCCTTCAGACATATGTCCACTCTCAATGCTGCATTAGGTTAGTAATATTCTATGTTTCTTTTGTTGATAGGTTGGCTGCAAGGTATTTCCAATATGGAGATGAATTTCTTTCGGAGTTGCTGAAGATGTTTCTTATAATGAAGAGGATACAAGCTGTGTTAGACTGTAATTCACTTGCATTTCAAATATATTACCTGGCAGATAATGACAGGCAATGTATAATTGACTGGCTGGTATGAAACTAATAGTATAATCTTGCCATATCTGCCAAACTAAATGCAGCGATAGGTCTGTTGTTAAAACAGATGATCTGTTTTTGTTTCTCAAAACCATTGCCTTCTGTGACACAGCTAGCTTGTCTATAATACGGCTTCTAGCCCCTGCTAAATTTTCCATAGTTATCTATAGAATACTTCAGGTATAGGCATCACCACTGCTGTATATAGAACACAGATTGTTACCATGATGGTAAAGTTAGGATCTCACTTCAACAAAGACACTATTTTGGGTAGACTTGTACTATACACACCAGGGGTCTCCAAACTTTTGCCCTTTGCTTGCCCTTTTCTGGCCCTTGGGGTACTATTCCTCCTACTGACACCAACAATAGGGGCATAATTCTTGCCACTGACACCAAAAACAGAGGACTATTCCACTGCTAGTAATGATGGGCATCCTCCCACCTTCTGACACCAATGATGGGGCATTATTCCTTCTACTTGCACCAATGATGGGACAATATTTCTACCACTTGCGCCAATGATAGGGCATTATTTTTCCCACTGACACCATTGATGGTGCACTATTCCTCACATTGATATGGCACTATTTCTTTCTTGCACCAGTGATGTGGCACTATTCCACCCACTCACACCAATGAGGGGCACTATTTCTGTCACTGACACCAATGATGGGGCACTATTCCTCACACTAAAGATTTGGCATTGTTTACGCCCACTGACACCAGGATATTTTCTACTCCTACTGGCAACAGTCTGGCCCCCCTAAAGTCTGAATGACAGTAAACTGGCTCTTTGTTTAGAATGTTTGGAGACCCCTACTATAACCATGCACTGCAAGAGATAAAAAAAACAAGAAGTAACACAAAACACCTTTTTAAAATGTTTAATGTGCTTTTTATCTTTTTGTAATATCACAGGTAACTGTCGGGCTCCTTAGTGCGTAATGATTTTTTTTTTTTTCGTTGTTTTCATTTTTTGCTATAAAAACTACAGTGTTAAAATTGAAGTGGGTCTCTTCCCCTCATCTTCCTGACCACAGGGGCATGTCCATTAGCCTGATGCACTTAATAAATTATACTGTTTATGTACATAATTACATTCCGTTCAGTGATGTGAAGTGAAGTAGCAGCTCACTTAGGGCTGGTGAACATTCACACTTTGGACAGGTCCACCTTGGCTCAGGGGGAAGGCATGATCACCCCCATGAATTATATATATAAAAAAATGTATGTGCTCAGATTCAAGAAATCCGGAGATTCACATTATTGCATGAAATTGGGCTTTTGTAAGGCGACACAACACAGGGGGCAGGATGTATTGCTGCACAAAGAACAGCATTGAAGGGGGAGAGGAAGCTACATCCAGTGTCACAGTAAGAGGCAAAAATTCACTAGGTACATTCTCCTCTAGACATGTCTTGGCAATAAAAGGCCCCCTCCTCTCTCTGTGACTTGGAACATTCCCGGGTGGTGAGAAGACACATCGCCTGAGAAGGAAGACAGCAGCAATCCAGGACCTCGAATAATGGAAGTAATAGTCGGTCAGTCTCCTCTCTCAGCTCTTTCATTCCCCAGCACCCAGCGTGTCAAGGGTCAGGCAAGAAGCAACTTATCACCATCATTTCACATGTTATATGCCACATATATAGGATCAAGCTGATCAGCTAGAAATCCATCCCTAAGGTGCATGCGCTGCTTCTCTCCTCGAGAGTTGATAGGAATGACACCTGGGTCCACTATGACCACGACCCCTACAATCAGGTAGTGCTCCTCCAAGACTACGTTTGTCACAAGAGCCACCAGGTCCAGGGCCTCCTGCTCTGGCCCATCCAGCTCCAGTACAACCACCAATAGATTTGTCCATGTGAAGACCGCACTAAATAGACCAGAAAAGAACACAGTAAGTGGACTGGGCTCAAAAGAACAACGGCCTATCACAGCATGCTGATTGAGAACCTATTCATAGAATTAAAAACAAACTCACCATTCCGCAATATTTTTGTGAGATCGAATCACAGACGTTTCTATGTCAATGGGATGGTATCTCATACCTCGTAATTCCAATGTTTCATCGAGAGAACCAACCACGTACAAAGCATCATGCCTCTCTAGGAAAAGAACAGGGTTCACGATAAAAATTTTCTGTTTGTAATTGCACTTCTATTTTGTCCAGAGAATGATACAGTTTAGTAATAGGTTGTTAAATTATATTGTACATTTTCAACAGGCAAAGGGATCAAGAAATCCTTCATTTTTCTAAATGACATAAAAATTATCTGGCTGTTTTTGCTAAATCTTCCGCTTCTATTCTTAAAGCTGAACTCCAGCCTGATATAAAAAGAAACAGAATGGCACTTGGCTGTGGACTGGTAGGAGCCAGTTAAGCTCTGCTGCTGCACTACATGTGTAATTGACAAGAAGAGATAGCAGAGCGAGCCAAGTGATGCCTTTAGTGTACTGCTGCTTTTACATTGATCAAATAGACTGGGGCTGTGTTCTTGACCAAGCTGTGCTGCTACAGTGTATGTTGAGGACATGGTTGTGCTGTCTGGAAGGGATGGTTGGATCACAACAGCATCCCAACAAAATTTTCTAGGTAAATCAGCTTATGTTGGGTATTTACCAAGTTGTCTGGTGTTCGGATTTAAAAATAAATCTCCACCAATCCAATGGTGGAATCTGGAAGTTTTCCTAGTAACGCTCACAAAACTGTCCCATAATCCCACTGCTGCTGACTGGCAGAGGTGTCCATCCCAGTTATACCCTGGCCTTGGATACACACTGAAAGTAACAATTGCCGAGGCCAAGCAAACTCAGAGATACCCTGCGAAACTAATCAAACAAGTGACAATGGAAGAACCATGCTGAATGGTGGTGGTAGGAGATAAGACAAACATTTCCTAATATTCTAACTTCATTACCTCCACTGGCATCTGTTAGCTCTGTTCTTCTGAGAAATCCAAGATATCCAGTCCGAGCCCACACAGTCTGAGTGTCCCCGAAGCTGAGCCGTGCATTAAAGTGATCAGCATGCAAAGCCTCCTCACCATACACAGTGTAATAACCATTGGCATTATGTGGGCTGCTCACCCAAACCTGTTTGAAACAAAATTGGCATTATTTCTTATTTTTTAAAAGAGAAAAAACCTAAAACATTTAGCTTAGGGAATGGTCAAGATTTCTGTATGTTGTTTGTGTCCTGTTGGGGAGATTTTTCTTCCACGTCCAGTCTCGGAAACACAACAGGAAGTATTAAGGAAATACCCTCTTACATTGCTCTCTATTGGAAGATTTCCACTCCCCTCCTGTTCTTCTGACAGCTCTAACATTTGGGTTCCCTATTGATTTCTGTACCAGAAATAATGATCACCACCACAAATTGAGAGCATGAATCCCCACCCCCCTCCACTTTTTTTTTTTACATACGCTACTTTATATGAATGACCATGTTTACTTACCTCCCCTAAATGAGAGTCTCCAAGTGGTCCTTTGGTCTCAGTATGTGCAATAATAACTTTCACCCCAGGAAGAATCTGTAAAGAAGCATAAAGGTACTGAGCTGGATACTTTTACACAGTACATAAGTGGTGAATACAGTTATTGGGGAAACCAATGTCCACCAAGTTTTTGCAAGGCTAAGCTGACCATAGTATACTTTTTAGGTTTTGCATCAAAGTGTGCAGGAATCTGAGTTTATTGTAAATTACTGCCTCCTTGTCCCTTCAAATTAATCAACAAGAAAAAAAAAAATCACATTCACATTTTAGAATAAAAAAAGTTTATAAACTGTGTGTACCAAATTCTACAGGGTTAGGTCTAAGCAGGAGTTTGGGGGTTTTTTAAGCTCTGTATCCTGGAGATAGTCCTGTAACAAAATTTTGTAAATTTGTCATGAAACTTATGACTGCTTCTACAAATGAGGAACAGGCATACAAATTAGTGCTGTCCAAATATACCATTATAAGGGTGAAAATTCCTAAAAGTATGAGGAACGGAAATCTGTCTATAAACAAATAGCAGAATATGCTACTTTATTGCTGTCTGTATTCAGGCATATCTTTGGACATTTTCCACACTTAGTTGCATCCAGCCTTAAATTATAGGCCATAACCCCAAAGACGGGCATCAGGAACTTGGTGTAAAGAGTCTCACCTTTCCAGATTCCATAAGTGGTAGACTGTGTGGGGAACCTCTCTCCACCAGGCGAACTCTTAACAGATAACCAAATTGATAATTAGACAAAAAAGGTATGGCTGATTATATACATATAAAAAATTAGAAGGGCAGAAGTTTTACCTGTCATGGCGTAGAGCCCGCATATCTACATAGACAGTGGTAGGGTCGGGACCAGCAGTGCCCTGTAAAAACAAAACAATTTATTCTTCTTTGCAAGCAATAGAATTATTCAAAAGGATTATGTGCTGGAGCTGCCATGCAGGTGAGAAGCTTTACACACACAAGTCTAAAAAGCACATGGTGTGTAATCTGGACAAACACAAAGCTTTTCTGTAATAACTATTACCTCCAATTCTCTCCTGTGTAGAGATTTCAATCATTACTGTAAACAACTTCTGTTTTAAAAGCTACCATCTTATGTTAAGGCCAACTCTACCACAAACGGATATTTCAGATTTGTATAGTTGCCGGTAGGCTCAATCACATGCTGGCTTTTTATGCATCTCATAATCTGCTGAACACATTCAAGGTACATCTAAACAAAAGGCATTCTGAGTCTTGTAGTTTGTTTCCTTTCTAAAGCAGTCACAGCCTGCAGAATTAGACTATTGGGCAGGCCAAACATGATTCATTTTATTTCCTTCAACCAGCGGATTGAACAAAAGAAAATTAATAAATTATCCCATCCACACATTCAAAGTGGATGGAGCTATTCCCCACAGTCAGCATACACTCATTAGCTCCGCCAGCTAGATATAGCCAGCGGCAATGATTGAGCAAAACATTTTCAACAGGCTGGTTATACAGAAGTTAAACAAGTGATCACCAGCCTGCCCATGAATGGATCCAAAAACTTGGACAGCCCCTGCTGAACCGGACAAATTTGGATCCATCTATTGCCAGTTTTACTGTTTGTGGGGAAGCATTAAATGATAAGCTCACCAAAAAAATTAAAATAATTACCTGCAAAAATATGTGCATTTGTTTTATTTTTTTTGGGAGCCTGGAAAGCATTGCATCCATGATCAGAAGATTATGCAGGCTCAGACTCATATGATCGTATCTTTTACGATCATTCAGTTACACACTTTCAATAAACTACCACAGTGCTCAACATCGCCGTAACAGTTCACTGCGAACAACAACCTGACAGCCGCAAAGGCTGTTGGTAGTTGTAGTTTCACATTCACAGAACACTGTAAATTAAGTGACGTGGCCAGGTGGGCGGAGCCCCGCATGACCCGGTGCATTCATAACATGTTACATCCATGTTCAGGGTGTAACATGTTATGAAAGGTGAACATATCCTTTAATCTCTTTACAGAGATCCTACATGCCCCCTACTGAGTCAGATCTACAGCTCTGCAATCTGCAAAGCTCATGCTCCCCGGCTAATTGGAGAGTTCGGGTTCTGACACTTCAGAGAGCACTGTTCCCCACAGAAAGCAAAGGTCCTTTTCTACAGCATGTTAGCAGACGGCCAGCTTTTCTTTTCCACCTGTGGCTGCTTTCTGAAGAAAGTAAACTGTAAAACTTTGCCCATCTTTTGTTTTTTCACACCTGGAATGTGTTTAGCGAATTTAACTTGAAAGTTAAATCTGACTTTATCACTTTCGATGTCGGACAATGGGAAGTGTTGCACATACTTGTGTGTATATCTGACAAGCCGGCTTCTGGCTGTCAGATGGAAGCAACCCAACAGCAATGTAGCAGCCAAATTGCTTCCAAGCGCCACACCTGCGCCCCTACAATGTGTCCTAGGCTGTGCATGTCCGGGACCGGCATGGTAGAGGGGAGGGAGCTGAGTGGACATGCATTTGCTCTACTCCCCTTCTTCCTGCTGACCCAGAAGTGACGTGTAAAACATCCCTTTTGAGTCCTTCTTTCACTTTGCATGGCCAGGAAGTCTGTGCTGCACTAGATTCATTGGAGCACAGGGGAGACTTTCGGGGTCTTTTAGACCCCGGATGTCTCATTAAAAAGGAACAAAAAAATGTTAGATAAAAAAAAAAAAGGTTTTAAAATTAAGTTACACCCAAGGCCATAAACACCCCCCCTCCCCAAAAAACATTTTTTGGAGACCCACCCCACCCCCACACTAACGTAAACATTTGAAACAGGAGAACCTATGCATGAAAACGTTGATTGCAATACCTCTGTTACATATCGCAGAGCACGCCGGAGTGAGAGCAATAGTTTTAGCACCAGATCTCCTCCGTAATGCTAAACTGATGACCTGTTAGGGGCTTGCAAAGCATTGCCTACAGAAAATATAGGGTACTGAAGTTTGTCACCATTTCAGGGGCGCACGCAAATTTAAGGTTCGTCATGTTAGGTATCTATTTACTTCGGCAAACTCCTCTTTTATATTTTTATCCAAAAATGCACAATTTATTGTGTTTGTGTGCCCTAAAATTAACCTAAGTGTATTTTGTATTGAAGTTCTGCACTTCCTAGACCTTTGTGATAATATTGTGCAACATAAAAAATTGGAACTACCACTATTTTATTCTCTAGGATAGTGGTTCTCAACTCCTGTCCTCATGACCCACTAACAGGCCAGATTTTAAAGTATTACATTGGGGAGATGCAGATTAGAATACTGCAATCACTGAGCAGCAAGTTATATCACCTGTGATGTATTTCATCTATCTTGCAAACCTGGCCTATTAGTGGGTCCTGAGGACAAGAGTTGAGAATCACTGCTCTAGGATGTCTGCTTTCAGAAAATTCATAATTTTTGGGGGGTTTTATGCAATCTTTAGGCCTAAAATTATTATTTTTTAAACATGTGCAAAAACTGTTTTGGCAGTGAAAGGGTTAAAGGGAAATCTTGCCACTGCGTCTCTGAAAGATAAAAGAAGCTGTCATGTGATACCAAATACCAGCATCTATCTGCAAGAACAATATCAGTTTTGGCTGCAGTTGGCCTTTAATGACTTCAGATCCCTCTGCAGTTCCTGTGCAGACACACACTTCTGTTGCACTGCCCAGCGGAGCCCAGAGCAAAGCACGCTGCACTTAGCATGTCAGCTTACATACATGCAGACACCATACCTGGTCAGCAAGCTTGCCCAGTCTGTTGGGCTGAAAGAGGAACCACAAAGAAAAGTGAGAAATGGAATGGTATGATAGCAAGAGCGGGAATAAAGAGGTTGAGGAACTCGTCTGAGCTCAGAAGTGAACATAACCTCCCCTTTATGAACATACATGAACTAAAATGATAAGCTTCATACAAAGCATATAAATTTCCATCACAGAACCCCTACCTGTAAACAGATGGCCACATTGACCCGACAGCCAAATGTGGTGCTGACAGCTCTGGTGGACAGTCCCAAGTCCTTGAATAACTTTGAGAACGACTGTGCAAGAGCGATACGTGGCCGTTCTTCTGCTACCACCATACATGTTCGCACGCAAGA
Source organism: Pelophylax lessonae (assembly GCF_965119305.1). Taxonomy (NCBI): domain Eukaryota; kingdom Metazoa; phylum Chordata; class Amphibia; order Anura; family Ranidae; genus Pelophylax; species Pelophylax lessonae. The sequence continues at coordinate 230,941,151 of NC_138773.1, forward strand.
CAGATTCACACCTCGTGACTGGGCAAGGGAAGGAGTAGATCAGGAAGGAAAATTAAGGATTAGAAAAATAATGGAGGACAAAAAAAAAAAAAAGGATAAATACATAACATGAGGAAAGCCTAAGGGAAGTGAAGAAGGAAATTAGGAAAGAAGAAAGTGGGTAAAAACTCAACTAGACATGTACTTAAATACCAACAGAGTATGTACCTTCAAGGTGCCCGTCTGTGTGCCCAGGCCTCTGGTACACATTTCCATGACAGAGTATGAGCAGAAGGTGACACGTACTTTGTACTGACTAACTGCACTAAGCCACAGGGATGCATTGCTCTCCAGCTCTAGAGGAGGCACGAGGATGGACTGGTGACCAGAATAAATGCTGCATAAATGGTAAAGGAATATTGTTAAAGAAGAACCTTGGTATAGTAGAAAAGCAAGTTATTCCTATAACACAAAGGAGTGTTAGAGATCACTAACTGCAACAAATTCACTTTTTTGTATCACTTCCTTGCAGTGGGCCATCAGTCAATATGCAGGTCAGAATCTAACATCTCTAAAACCCTTATATCATTAATAATTAATGGCACTGCTAGCATGATGCCTGTTTCTACACACATTCTCGGAATGCCAAGGTGTGAGTGCAACCTTAGTGACTACACTCATTTCTACACTGTATCCATGAAAGATGCCATGATTATCACACAGGGTAGACTGCCTTTGTTTATCTCCATTGCATGGTAGATTGGTTTTTCTAGTACTTTACACACAAGAAAGATAAGGATGTCTGTGCTTCCAGCTCACAGGAAAAACAAGCATGCTGCATTTCTCACAAAATCAACAGGCTATGGCCTCTTTTACACGGCCGCTCCGGCACTTTTTTTTTTTCACGGACACTGATGACACTTGTGCCATCCGCTCCGTATGTCCGCATATCATCCCATCTGTTTGCGGATGATATACGGACATAATGTATGTCTATGGGGATTGCGGATGTCAGCGGATGACACCGCTGACATCCGATTTTGCATCCGTTCTATTTTTTAAACTGAAGAAAAATAGGGTTCTGTTCCGTTCCAAAAAATGGAACAGAACTGAAAGGACACAAATCGGATGTCAACGGATGGTCCGCTGACATCCGCAATCCCATTGACATGCACATTATGTCCGTATATCACCCGCAAACGGATGGGGTGATTTACGGACATACGGACTGGCCGTGTGAAAGAGGCCATTTTCTTTACTTGCTAAAAATGTTTCTAACCTGAAAAAAAAAATGAAAACCAATGCAGCCACCACATCTAAAGACTTGTAAGCTGCAATATATCAAATTATTGTTTTCTTTTGAATATGCTTTAATTTGTTTTTTTATTTATATAGTTTAGAACTGTTCAACTACAACATGCTGAGAAGGAGAAATGATTAGGGCGAGAGAAGCCAATCAATATATGTTTTGAGAACCAGATTTTGTTACACAGATAAAGCAATCTGTTTCGATCAAAAAATGCAGCTTTGTCCCTTGACTATTTCACATGATTATTCAGCTGTGTAATATCTACTTATACAGGATATATGCAACAGGCAAAGAGGACGATTAATCAGAAATGAGGCCATTTACCTGCACAAACACCAAAGGGCAAATCCTAAACCACAGTATGGATCTAGGCAGATGGCAATTTGACGAGATGGGTACAACTCACATTGCAGCTTAATGGACCGACATAAGGCACTGCAGGCTGAATGAGACATCTAAGAGGAGAAAAAATAGCATATTTAGCTTATACATTATTATTAGAAAATGTATGTACAGGAAAAGTAAAAAGGTATAAATAGCGGAGTTGAAGGTTTAAATGTAGAAAAAGTCCAACTCATGACTATTATTATTTTAGCTCTAGATAGAGTGGAAAAGAGATACATTTTCTGTAAGGATTTTATTTCTTCCTGTGACCCCTTTAGAGAGATACTCCCTCACTTGCGGTCTTAGTGACACCTATATAAGAAATGGGTTAATTTGTCTCTATGACAAGAAAGCATGGACAGCTCTATTCCTTCCCTAAAGAGATTTCCTCTCACTCAGTTCTGGAGAAATAGTTTACCAGAGAATTGAGAAAATCTGCATTAGGGAGACTGACAAATGTATGCAGAGATTCTAGCATTCCTTTACCCAACTTAAGGCTAGGTTAACACTAGTGCGATGCCAGACATCGCATATGATTTGCACTGCTTTGCGGAGCACATGACATGCTGCGATGTCTGTACGATGCAAATTTAGCCATACAAACTGTATGGCTGAAATTTCATCGCATTCACACCGAAATGGTGCAGGACCCTTTTTTTGGACCGCACTGGAATGGGATTGCATGGATGTAAACACCCATACGATCCAAATCCCGTCTGATTTCACAGTTCGGACTGTGATCTGTGAACTGATTTGGGTGTGTCACTAACTTTACATTGACACCTGCAGCAGTTTGCAGAGAGCAGTGTGAACTGCCTGCCAGTGACATGCAATGTGGGAACCTGCACTGGTTCCTGCTTCGCACAAGTTTGAACCCGCTCTAAAGTGTATTTTCACTTTTGCAGTCAAATTTAAGAACATTTCTTACTTTTCAGATGTTTTCTTAAGCTAGCCATTGACAGTTCTAGGCTGGTTCAGCAGGGACTGGCTGCAATTCCAACCATGTATGGGCAGAATAATTGTACCCAAGTTAATTGATCGATCAACATGGTTACAACCTGCCTGTTGGCTTTTACATTCGATTATCGCTAGCGGCTATTAAAGCTCCTATCAGTAATCCCGGTCTTCTCCCAGCGGGGGCGGCTTCCCCCTCTGGGAGAACACAATGGTCCTCCATGAGGAAACCCAGGGTTGCAGAAAAGAAAATCACTCCGCCATTGGCTGGGTTTAGGAGAAGCTGTCATAGCTGACTGCAAGCATTTCACAGTGAGTCTTTCCAAATAGGAAGGATAATGACAGTCTGCATCTCTTCTCATTAACACACCATGCAAGATGCCCAGATTCTAAATCTTTAACCATTTGTCGGGACAGACAGTATTCATATGTGGATCACAACTGATAATGAGATCGGCCAGTACAATATAAACAGGGTTAATTATAGCAAACTGCTCCCCAGCCCCCTCATTAACAAAGAAAACAAAGTTGGAGTTTTCAGTGCTGGAGTTATCAGAAAAGAGCAAAGGTATACTACTATGTGAATGAGAACATGTAACAAATATAAAACAGACAGTAACTGAAGGAGCCTCTGACGGCAGTAACGTGTGGCATGAATTTTAATCCTTCCCCAATGTATCTCAAACTAAAACCACGTTTTGGCCATAGAAACACTTTAAAGTCCAACTTTGGGAAACCGAAAACCCTCCCATGGACTGGGGATGCATCTGCACTGCAAGGGTTAACTGCTCATTACTGCCCAGGGAAATGAAAAGCACTTTCACTTACCTAATCCTCCGCTTTCCTGACAGATGGCTTTCCCCTATGCTCTGCCAGTCCTCAGCACTCATGTCCAATGCAGGGCTATGGTCCCTTCATTCGTTTTGAGGATGTTACAGAAACCCAGAGCATAGGGGAGCAGAGGCGGCAGAGACCAGTCTACCAGCCTAGGAGGGACCTTCAGGAGCAGAGGACTCAGTTAACCCATGCAGTGCAGGCAAAGCCCAACATCAAGGAAGGATTTTTAGATTTCCTGGAGTTCAGCTTGAAATCAGCCCCCTTTCGATTTTTCCAATGAAAGAATACAAATAAAAGGTAAAAGGACTGACCACTAAAGTGTTAACATGAATCGGAATGTGGGATTAATCAGCAGGGATTATGGAATGGGGACCTTACAGCTGGTTTGTGTCATTTCTAGAACCACCGAGGTGGGTATACTGGTAAACCAACAAAACACGTATATCTTACTGTCCCACCTTCACTCCAGCCAGGATTCCGGTAGTAGACACACTGAAATCTAAATAAGCCAGAGTTTCCGGTGATGTTGGCCGAAACACACGTGCTATTTTCTTCTTGGGCATGTCTTCTGTAGAAACAAGTGAAAAGCAACAGCAAGCATTATTGATGACATATGCTGTCTTCCCCTCTGAACAGACAGGTACTTAGTATAAAAGGGTCTAATGATAAATACACATAACATGATATTCACAGCAACTTTCACAGTGAATAAAGGTAAATTATTTAAAAAGGAACATAGGGAATGATTTGCTCATGCACAATAAAGTTACAGGGTTGCTTTAATTCTGCTCCCTGCGGCTGCCTATGCTTACCTTACTACCCTTTTACTCTCTTTGCCCTTAGAATAGAATAGTGGAAGTTAATCTCTGGGTAAAACTCAAAGTTGGTCTTAGAGTTTATACAGGTCTGGAGACCCTTTCCCAATCCTCATGTGACAGTGCTGGGTGCTTGAGCAGCCAATCACTAAGCAAAAGCAATGTAATATGAAAAGGAAGAGGAGTGAGTCACATGCACTCCCACAAAAAAGTATTGGGTGAACAAAGATGTGAGACAGAAAATGGAATGTGAATATAATAAGCTGCAGGGGCATGCATGGACATGGCAATGGTTTACTTTAGGCTGTGCATAGTCTCACAATCCAGACGTTTTTAACAAGAATGGTTGATCTAAGAAGAAGCATGGACCAGCTCATGATAACCCACAACTATAGTTCTCAGGTACAAAGTAATTGGACAGGTAAAAAACATTACCAAATAGCTCTGCACTCTCCTCTATTCTGAGATAAGGTGGCAGCAGGACTATGTGACCCACAACAAAAATGACAGATGCTGCTCAAGGCTCCACCAGGTCCTCTTGCATGACAAACTACTAGGAGTGCTGAAAATGACAGCGCTTGTTCCAGCTTAAAACATTCGGCAGGGAAAGGAAGTCCTAAAAGTTTCACACACAGAAAAACCCTGTGAGGAGGTGTAGGACAGCCCCAGCTCAGATTCCAGCCAGGCCACCCCCCCCCCAACGCGTTTCGCTCTGCCCTCAGAGCTTAGTCACGGGAAACTCTGGGACTATGCTATGATGTGCGACTTTTAGGACTTCCTTCTTCTACCAGGACTATGCATTTACTCCTTTCTTCACCACTGCCTAAACTGGAAGACGTGTGTTATTAGACATTGCCAGTTCAGGTCAGAAGCTTATGGATGCATTTTAAACCATTTTCTGAGGTCAATAGCCAGCAGTATTTATACTGATACCGCCATTATACAAAAATACAATAAACCATAAAAATGGAAAAATGTCATTAATGAAACATTCATAGACACTCATGATAAAGGTGAACCAGTCCTGAAAAAAACAATGAACTAGCTCTTACCAAAATACAATACAAGAGCCTTTCCCAATAGGTTGCTAATGTGAGCATAGCTCTATAGGATTTTGGGGAACTGTTCAAGTGATGACCAATCTGAGGTATTGTATAGGCATGCAGCTTAGGACATCTAAATTCATAAAACAAGTTCATATAATGTTTGTTAAAACAGCGATTTTATTTTATTCTGATAACATTCATATACCTCAAAGATAACAAAAAAAAAATCAAAGATATAATAAAGATTCTATTGAAAGAGGATAAAATATTTACCAGTGTCTAGAATGGTTGGCCATGTTTTGACGTCTACAGCCGCAGCAGCTTCTTTTGACTTGAGCAAACGCATTATTGCTTGTGTAGTAAGAATACAGGCAGACTTACTAACCTGCATATAAGAAATATAGAGTGCTTGCTTACAAAGAAATTAACAATGAACTAAATACATTATCCATGCACACTGTATGCACCAACTTAAATCTCTATTCTATAGCCAAATAATCTTAAACCAAACCCGAACTGAGAGCGGGGAGGAGACTGCCCCTTTTTAAAACGCTTATTTTCCTGGCTGTAATACAGTTAGTGGCCTTGAACAAGCATGCAGATCAGGGGTCCTAAACTGCACCCTTGTTGGTGACTGTAAATGTACTACTACTATTAGGGCTCATTTACACCATACGTGCATTGAAACTGATGGGAAAGCTGCACAGATTTCACTTGCAGAGACATCAGTTTACTTTAGTTTTCATGCACGTCACTTATGTGTCCTATGCACACCAATGATGATGTCACGTCAGTTTTTTTTTTCTATGTGCAGAAAACTGCATACACATTGCAGTTTCCTGAGCAGAAAAAAATCTGCACGTTGTGGTGTGAACAGCGCACAGAGAACCATTGTTTTTTTTTTGTGCCCTTGCAGACCATGTGCAAAAAAAACTGATGTCTCTTCAGCTTGATGTAGACGAGACCTTAGGGCTCATTAACACCATACTGCATGAAACCTGATTGGAACTAATGGGAAAACTGACATCAGTTTCAATGCGCGTCAGTTAGGTTTCCTAGTCACACCAATGTTGACTTGACTTTAAAAGCTCTTCATTAAATTATTACAATTTTACTGATGCTTTGCAGAAGTTTTTAGTCTCAATGTTTCCATACAGCTTTACAATAGTGTTTGTGCAGTAAATGTTTCTGTCGAGGATTTTCAGACACTTGACTTATTGAAATGGAAAATACCAAAAGAGAAACAATGCTTGACTGAGGACAAAATAGTATACCAAACATAGAAGGCTACATTTACATGGGCCATGGGATGAGGGGAGTTTGTTGCGTTCAGAGGCAGCTAAATGCAGCCCTGGGATGTAGCTGCACTCTGTACTATGGCTGAATATAAATAGGCTGGTTAGCTGCTGCCAGAAACGCCCTACACACTAGTCTGCGTCCAAGGTCAGTAGGAGGCTCTATAAGCATGTAACTGCTGGGATGAGTGGTTACATGTGAACAGCAGTGCTGTCCATTTATCTGTACTGAGTACAAATCTGAGAGCTGCTGCTGGCAGCTGCTACTGTTCATACACAGTGTGCACACAGCATTTAGAACTGTCAGCAAGAATCTACTGCAGCTTCTGGCCACCTGTGTAACAATCAAGATGTGTACAACTAGGGATGCACCGATATATCTGGCGCCAAAAACTATCAGCCGAAAATAGGGTTATCAGCATTTTTACAATAGAAAAAAAAAATACCAATAATGGCATGCTGCATCCCACTGACTTCAATGCAAAATTGCCCCCCTCCCCGTTGACTTCAATGAAAAATCGCCCCACACGGACTTCAAAGAAAAATCACGTCCCATTGACTTCAACGCAAAATCGCGTCCTGTTGACTTCAACGCAAAAACGCTAGCCACAAAAATTACATTTAAAAAACAGTCCATTTCAGTTTTCGGCCAAGTGTTTCCTGAACTTTCGGTTTCAGTTTTGGCACCAGAATTTTCATTTCAGTGCACCACTATTATAAACACATGTCCATTGCCTTGAGCTGTCTTTTCCCATAAATGTATATAATCTAAGATATGTAGAAGGGAGTGACCTGCATAGGACACCCATGTGAAGAGGTAGCTCTGGCATTTTTAGAAACTACATATTTTGGATACATTTTCCAACTGAATCAAATGATTTTAAAATAAGATATTTTAAAAACTAAAAACTAACAGGTCTTCTTTATACCCAGCCTATGACTGAACAATTCAGTTAGGTTGCACTCACCTCAACAATCATCTTGACGGTGGGCAGAGTTGTTGTAAGGTTTTGTGGGTGTGGAGGGCGCACAGTGATAGGAATACATCCAGCATATAGGCAGCCAAAAAATGTGGCAATAAGGTCAATGCCTAAGGGAAATATACAGATATGCATACTCCAAAGTCTTAACACACAATATTTAAGAACATTTCTATTGAAAATCTAATTTTAAACTAGTCACATGACATACCATTAATTCAATTTCATTTGAGCATGAACTTTTAATTTGTAATTTTTGCTGAGAGCTGAAATTCTAGGCTGTTTTTTGGCCGGGGGAAGCCTTGGTCCTCTCCTTCTCCCCGCGGTGCCGGCATCACTACTGTGGGCACCTGGCTGTGACAGCTTGCAGCTTCACAGCCGGGTGCGCACTGCGCATGCTGCGAGTTGCGCTGCGCGTGGTGACTGGCCAGGCAATCTTCTGGGACCTGTGACGTGTCCCGTCCCAGAAGAGGGAGGGAGGGGGAGAGGAGAACTTCTGCCCGAGCCAGCTAGGTGGCCCGAGCGGAAGTGGGAGCGGGTACATGTAAAAACAAGGTACCCGCTCCCCCCCAAAAAAATGACAAGCCAAATGTGGCATGTCAGGGGGTCAGGACTCCTTAAAGTGGAAGTTCCAATTTTGAGTTTTAATTAATTATTTTTTACACCCCTTTCCTTTTTTTCTATGCGAGAGGCCATCACAGCAATCAGGTGACTCAGAATCGGGAGTTCCAGGTCCGGATTGTAAATATGATGAGACCCCGGTCTCTGTGCGGCGCACTAACAGCACAAAGGGAGATACGCAAATATGCGGCCCCACGGCAAAAAGCCCAGTACAGTGGGGCTGCATATTTGTGTGACGTTGGCATGAGGGAGTTATAGAAAAGGCATGTCCTTACAACTACAGAAGCACTCAGTTTAAGTGGTTAGTTTTTTTTTTCATTCTGGATACAGTGAGTGAGGGGTAGAATCCCTGTCAGTTTTTTTTTCCTTTTTCTGTGTCCCTTTGGAGCGATTTTCCTTTGATTCCTTTCCCATAACCAAAACAGGAAAAGAGAGGAAATCCCTCTGAAGTAAGGGAATCCCTGATTGTGATCTAGGTCAGACCTAGTGTCCTCACTGAAAGATTTCCCCTCGATTGCGGTTCTGGGAACAATCCAAAATTTGGGATTTTCTTTCTATATCACTTTCAGAGATAGCGGTCAACAGGCAAAATAAAAAAGGCGAATCTTCCTAACAGAGCACAGACCGACAAAAAAAACATGATAGGGGATCTAATCCCTTTCCACCCTACTTAAAATAAAAAATAAGCTGCCTTTAGCTATACTTTAAAGAGGAAGAAAACCCTCCTCTGCAAGTTGTACCTATAGGTAAGCCTATGATAAGACTTAACTATAGGTACCTATATAGTACCTATAGGTACTGTAAATATCTCCTAAACATGTACCGTTTAGGAGATATTTACCTTAAATGCAGCCAGTGACCTCACTGGCGCATGCGCTCTGAAGGAACGGCTGCTGGTGCCGTTCCTTCAGAGCCCCGTGCCGTGACCTTCGGCTCCCGTGACGTAATCGCGGGTCCAGCCAATCAGATGGCCGGATGCCGCGAACTCGGAACAAGGGTGACAGAACATGTCACCCATGGGAGAGGTGAGCGGTTGGCGCTTCGTTCTAAGGTAAGTATATCATAATGAGCTAGTATGCGATGCATACTAGCTCATTATGTGTTTGTCTTTCAGGTGTACTTTAAAAAAAAAAAAAATTCTGGAGGTTTACAACCTCTTTAAGCTTTCCTCCAAGTTCCACTAATTTTGTGATCGCAACACTATTGTGTACCTGACTAGAGTAGTTCTTTCAACCCCAATAAAAAAAGAAAAAAAAAATCCCACATGAAGGACACTTGCACAGGGACAGAGGTGCCTGTTCAGCCTAATCGCCATCGTATTTTTTACGCCCAGGCATGAATGGCTGAGCACTGCTGTACCTGTGTATACGGCAGGGCTATCGTACAGCATATGCAATAAAAATTATTTTTTTTTTTTCTCATATGCCTATATCCTGTACTCATGTTTATAATAGCACTGCTGTATAAACACCAATACAGCACCTCGCAGCTACTCATGTAAATGGGAGTCTGTATGCGGTACCTGGGCTGCCCAGGTAGAGGAAATACACCAGCAAATATGTTGAACAGGTTCAGGTGCCTACAGTATATGCAAGAGCCTTTAGGTTATAGTAGTTAGAAAATGGCAGGCATTTGAACAGCTGACAGTGACCACTGACGGCTTTCATAGCACTTACCAGGAGGATATACAAGAGCTACATGATCTCCGACATTAAGACGAGCTTTCTCCACCAGTCCAGCAGCTACACGTTCTGCTCGCTTATGCAGCTGCAAGCAAGTTGCAGAACTGGCCACAGCACCCTGTGAAGGATAAGCAGAGTGTCTGTGATTACACATGTTAAGATGGCTGTACACCTCTGTGTAAATCTTTACATTTTTAAAAACTATGTGAAGTGTACCAAAACAGTCTGTTCAATTTATATCTAATCAGCAAAGTCTCCACATATGAGGTTTCTCCTTAGCTTTTTATGCTCTCATTTTTTTCATCTATTTTCTTTATTATTAATTACTGAGAAAGACCTCATCTTAGTGAATACACCCATTTTGGGTTCTGTTTATCAGGCTTGCCTGCTGTGGTCAGACTTGATGAATTCTGTTCCTGCTTCATGTAGATATAGGCATTAATTAGGTTGGTTTGAGGTAATACAACATGGCAACATCTCAGAACAGGCTGTACTGTCAGAAACTGTACATAACCCCCCCCTCCAAAAAACGGGGGAATAGCAATTTACAGTGCCTTGCGAAAGTATTCGGCCCCCTTGAACTTTGCAACCTTTTGCTACATTTCAGGCTTCAAACATAAAGATATAAAACTGTAATTTTTTGTGAAGAATCAACAAGTGGGACACAATCATGAAGTGGAACGAAATTTATTGGATATTTCAAACTTTGTTAACAAATCTAAAACTGAAAAATTGGGCGTGCAAAATTATTCAGCCCCTTTACTTTCAGTGCAGCAAACTCTCTCCAGAAGTTCAGTGAGGATCTCTGAATGATCCAAAGTTGACCTAAATGACTAATGATAATAAATAGAATCCCCCTGTGTGTAATCAAGTCTCCGTATAAATGCACCTGCACTGTGATAGTCTCAGAGGTCCGTTTAAAGCGCAGAGAGCATCATGAAGAACAAGGAACACACCAGGCAGGTCCGAGATACTGTTGTGGAGAAGTTTGAAGCCGGATTTGGATACAAAAAGATTTCCCAAGCTTTAAACATACCAAGGAGCACTGTGCAAGTGATAATATTGAAATGGGAGTCTCAGACCACTGCAAATCTACGAAGACCTGGCCGTCCCTCTAAACTTTCAGCTCATACAAGGAGAAGACTGATCACAGATGCAGCAAAGAGGCCCATGATCACTCTGGATGAACTGCAGAGATCTATAGCTGAGGTGGGAGACTCTGTCTATAGGACAACAATCAGTCATATACTGCACAAATCTGGCCTTTATGGAAGAGTGGCAAGAAGAAAGCCATTTCTTAAAGATATCCATAAAAAGTGTCGTTTAAAGTTTGCCACAAGTGACCTGGGAGACACACCAAACATGTGGAAGAAGGTGCTCTGGTCAGATGAAACCAAAATCAAACTTTTTGGCAACAATGCAAAACGTTATGTTTGGCGTAAAAGCAACACAGCTCATCACCCTGAACACACCATCCCCACTGTCAAACATGGTGGTGGCAGCATCAGGGTTTGGGCCTGGTTTTCTTCAGCAGGGACAGGGAAGATGGTTAAAATTGATGGGAAGATGGATGGAGCCAAATACAGGACCATTCTGGAAGAAAACCTGATGGAGTCTGCAAAAGACCTGAGACTGGGACGGAGATTTGTCTTCCAAAAGACAATGATCCAAAACATAAAGCAAAATCTACAATGGAATGGTTCACAAATAAACATATCCAGGTGTTAGAATGGCCAAGTCAAAGCCCAGACCTGAATACAATTGAGAATCTGTGGAAAGAACTGAAAACTGCTGTTCACAAACGCTCTCCATCCAACCTCACTGAGCTTGAGCTGTTTTGCAAGGAGGAATGGGCAAAAATTTCAGTCTCTCGATTAGGGCTGAAACAACTAATCGATTAATCGATTATAATCGTCAACTAATCAATTATGAAAATAGTTGTCAACTATTTTTGTAATCGATTAATCGTCAGCCGATTAGTTGTCCTTCATACAGAATGCATTATTTGTTTACATATCAGAAAATATAGTGCAACACACATACAGCTCAGTAAACCATCCATACATGTCAGTAGATGACAGAGAACTTGTGAATGTGTGAGGAGCAATGCCTCATGGGAAATGTAGTCCTGGGCAAGAGAAGGAACCAAGTGATTCTAAAGGCAGAGGTTTTTTAACCTTGCTATAGGGACACTCTGTACAGTACTATACTTTGCTGCTTCCTATAGGGGCACTTTGAAGGCAGAAGGGGCTGGAAGTGCCATGGGGGGGGGGGGGGGGGGCAGAAGAGGAGAATCAGTGCTGCTCTGTGAAAAATCATTACACAGAGAGGATAAGTATGACAAGATTGTTGTTAAAAAGAAAAGAATCCAACGTTTACAATCACTGTAAGGGCTCTGTGCTGGGAAGATCAGCATCTGAACCCAGAGAAGGTGGAGGCCAATAGACTAGAGGTGATATAAGGCATTACAATTACATTTAAAGTAAAAGTTTATTAGTATTGTGCATTATACTGTATTTAAAATTATTATATCCATGAAAAAAAAAAAAAAAGTCTCAGCTTTTAGTACTACTTTAATATATAAATGTTATTTTCCCCCCTCCACCCTTCGTATACCTTCATGTCTGACTCCCAGTTAAAATATCCTGCATATCCGACTTCTGGGCATATTTTTTTTATATACATACACATGAAAAAAAAAAGCATGCTGCTACTAAAGGTCTTCTGCTTCCCATACATGTATTGGATTTTTGGACAAAAATATTTGCATCTATATTTGTTCAAAAATGATTTGTATATTTGTTGAATGGACGAGTGTTGTTTGAAAATTCCACTTGCTTTTAACAATAAATTTTAAAATGAATAAAACTTCTGAGCAAAAACCACATACACTATTTGAAGATTTGTTTGATCGAGAAGTTTTCTATTCTGCTCCTTCAAATTTTCCTGTCACTGTGGTTGACACCGGACACCAATATACACTAATGGTTAGAAAAATCGGATGAATGTTTTTAAAAATTTTCTAAAAAAAATTTAGTTTGTGTATTACCAGCATAAGTGACAGCAGGCGCAGGAAGCTTGTATCAAACTACCTGCCTATTAATAAGGGAGTCTATCATAAATATTATATACCAATCCAGTATGAAAATTTGCAAAACAGTGTTTTAGGTCTTTTAAAAATATTGATCTCGGAGTCTGATATGTACCACATTTAAACCTCTAATAATACATATATCTGTTTCAGAGTGGATTAAATATTCAATTATATAGCTGGATAGTTATATTTACCACTACATATAGATATTCAAGAATATTAACTAAATTATACACTTTTTTTTTTTTTTTAGGTTTTTATCCGATTAGTCGATTAATCGAAGCAATAATCGGCCAACTAATCGATTATGAAAATAATCGTTAGTTGCAGCCCTACTCTCGATGTGCAAAATTGATAGAGACATACCCCAAGTGACTTACGGCTGTAATCGCAGCAAAAGGTGGCGCTACAAATCATTCCACTTCATGATTGTGTCCCACTTGTTGTTGATTCTTCACAAAAAATTACAGTTTTATATCTTTATGTTTGAAGCCTGAAATGTGGCAAAAGGTCGCAAAGTTCAAGGGGGCCGAATACTTTTGCAAGGCACTGTATATATTTCTACACATCTAACTAAAATCTTATGTAACTGTGATAAATGTGAAGTAGACTTATTCAGAGAGCCATAGGATAGTGACAAGTTACCTTGGAATTCAGGAGGAGAAGCAGAACATGATCAGGGGTGGTCTGTGCCCTCCATTGTAAGACATCAGCTAAGTACAGGAACTGCAATGTGAAATATCATTGTCAAGAAAAGCATGAATTACAGAAGCCCCAAAACACTCCATAATATGGTTACATTGTTACCTTTCTTGCTTGATCATTGTCTTCAAGCTGGGTGACATCTCTTCCACAAGCCTGTGCAATTCGTTTTCCAGCTACCAGGTTTCCCACAATCATAGAAGCTGGACCCACATCTTAGAGAGAAAAAACACCCAAATCAATCAAAACTATTATTATGCTTGTTCTTTGTAATATGTTATAGCCACAACAACAATCCAATAAACTACACAAGATTTAGGTTATTTCTATATCATTTTAATTATTCTATAATATAGGAAACCTGGAGTAAAAAAAAAAAAAATTGCATAAAGAGAGTTTTTTTGCTCATAATTTCTGGTAAACAGCTTCTCCACTTTCATATATCACCAGTTTTATAAATGTTTTTTTAGAGTTATTGACAAGAAAAGGCCGTACCTCTGCATTTACTCATTTATAGATTCAAAATCAAACATCACATTCAGAATAATATTAATAATACTGGAGATTGTCTCATACCTGGCTGTTTCTGCCGAGGTTTGGGCAGATTGGTGACACAGGTGTGTGGGCACATGAGAACATTACAAGGGTGGAGAGAACCCTCCAAGAAGTGCTGCTTAGTTTCTGAGATGTGAATCCCACCTAGAGGTGCTTTGGGAAGAGTGTTTGCAGGTACCAGTGCCAGGCAGTACACTCCTACTTGGTGGATGCTGTCTATAGCCTGTGAAAAGAATTGATTAAGGTTATATAAAAGCAATATCCTCTCAATTCATGTCTATATTTTATCAGCTTAAAGTTACACTAAGCAATATACTTTTTCTCCAAAAAGAATCCATACACACCCAATACTTAATGGCCCTAATCTATTTTCCATGTAACCATTTCTTTTCTTAGTTATTTTTGGCTTCCTTGTAGCATCCTCTGAACTCCTGAACCTCTCGTATTTTCCCCTTCACTTCCAGTTGTATGTAACAAGCAGTGAACGTTAGTTGCAGTCATATGCACTGCTCTCTCACTACTACAAATGCCATAGTCCCTAGTTCATCTCAGGAGCGAACAAGAGAGGATGGTTACATTCCGACATACATGGAGAACAAATATAGTAACTCTCTAAAAGAAAGTTAGATCACAGCAGCAAAAAAAAAAAAAAAAGGAGTTTAGAGGGGGTGGAGAATTATAAAATGTACTTTTTAGGAGTTATGAATGACTGATTGAATATATATATTACCAAAAGAATTGAGACGCTTCTTTGTGCACTGTTGCGCAGTCATGTTGGAACAGAAAGGGTCAACCCCAAACTGTTCCCACAAAGTTGGGAGCACGAAATTGCCTGAAATATCTTGGTATGCTGACGCCTTAAGAGAGTTCCCTTCACTGGAACTAAGGGGCCAAGCCTAATCCCTTAAAAACAACCCCATACCATAACCCCACCTCCACCAAATAATTTGGACCAGTGTACAAAGCAAGGTCCATAAACACGTGGATGAGCGAATTTGGGGTGGAGGAACTTGACTGGCCTGCACACCTTAACCCGATAGAACACCTTTGGGATGAATTAAGAGTGGAGACGGAGAGCCAGGTCATAGCTGCAAAGGGTGGGCCAACTCAATATCGAACCCTAAGGACTAAGACTGGGGTGCCAATAAAGTGTGTGTAAAGGCAGGCATCCCAATACTTTTGGTAATCTAGTGTATATATTTTTTTGGGTCATTTTAAACTAAATTTGTCACAACCCTGGCAAATAAAATGAGCATATGCTAAAAACATGCTCAGAGGTGAAAACCACACTTTGAAGCAATCAGCAGGTCCAAATTCAATTATACACAAATCTCAACCCTTACTGCATAAGTTGATCTTGGCCGCAATGTCATCCAACCTGCCTCCCCTATAGATCCTTCAATATGGTGAGTGGCCACATTGCCCAATGGTGTGGCAGGAAGAGGCAGAAAAAAAAAAAACGTAACGAGTGTAGGCAAAATTGTAACTTACAGGGAGTATATCCTGAACAATATCCTTCAATGAACACCAGAGAAATAGATTTTACGGTAAGTCAAAAATCATTTTCTTTTTCGTTCACACAGCTCCTGTCAAACTTGAACATTAGGATGTCCCAAACCAGTGTCAAATATGAGGCAAAAAATTCTCAAGGCTAAACAGTAGCTAACCAGGAGACAGGGGCTCAACCAAAACAACTGGAGCCCACCTGAAAAAACAATACACCCTCAAGAGGATTAGGTCCTCTTAACAGTAGCCTGCAAAAAGAAGGATCCACAGATGCCAACACATCCACTTTATAAAACTTTGTAGGAGTGTACACCAACGACCAGGTGGCCGCCTTGCAAACCTGCGTCACTAACGCCTGACGACGGAAATCCCAGGAGGCACTAAGCGCCCTAGTAGAGTGCACCTTGACAGGGAAAGGAGGAACCTGACCCCTGATGGAATAAGCCTGAACCAACATCTGTCTGATCCACCTGGAAATGGTCGCAGAGGAAGCAGACAACCTTTTGCGAGGTCTATCTGTGAGCACGAATAGAGGGTACGACTTCCTGAAAGACTCCATAGCTGCCAGGTACACCCTAATTGCCCAGACCACATCTAAGGCATGCAAGGCAATTTCCTTCGGACATTTAGGCCTGGGACAAAGAGAAGGCAACACAATGTCTTCATTCAAATTAAAGTCAGAGACCACCTTAGGATGACAGACAGGGGCGAAGTGTCAAATAAGGTGAGCGACAGGATAACGCCGCCAGTTCCAACACCATGCGCGCAGAGTTGATAGCCCCCAAAAAGGCCAACTTCTGGGACAGTGTAAGCAGGGGAATCTCCTGAATATTTTCAAAGGGAGGCTTCTTTAAAGCTGAAAGCTTTATCAGGGTTTCTAACCAGCTGGTCCGCCAGCTCAGCAAAGGCAGGAGGGAGCTGTTCTTCCTCCAGGTCACGGTGTAGAAGCTTAGCCCACTCGGTCAGAGTTTGCGACACTATGACAATGGTAAATACCGGCCTCATTGCCGAACCAGCTAAGGTGTAGATAATGCAGGCCACAGCCTCCGCCTTCCGGTCAGCCAGATCCTTAAAGGCCAGGGACTCTTCCACTGGAATCATGGTTGCCTTGTTTAATCTGGAAACCGGAGGGTTCACCACTGGTGGCACAGTCCACTTCTTAAGGAGGGACTCCTCATGAGGGTAATTATTATATAATATAATGCCTAGTAAAGCGCTTAGAAACCCCACGGGGACGCTTGGGTCGTCCTCACTTTTTTGCGACAGTTCTGTCAAAATAGGAGGAGAAAGGAAACACCTTTGCCACTCTGGATGGCTTGTGAGGGCCAAAGGGTACTTGCACCTCCGTCGCAGCTTCAGCCGTGTCCTCCATCTTTAGGGTCTTACGCACAGATAAAATCAGTGCGTCTTTTCGTGCGCGGTTGCAGACGTGGAGGAATCATTCTCACTATCAGAGGATTCCAGGAACATGGTCGCAGACCCAGCAGGGTGACCCACGTCCGCGGCGGCCGAATCAGATTCAGGATCTGATGAGACAGATGAGGCAGAGGAAATGGCGATGGGCTTTCTGCTAGCCCATGTCCCGCAAGCTGCCTCCATCCAGATCACAAGGGACTCCAGGACCGCCATCAGTGCATGGACGGATGGTTGGGACCCGGAGGGCCCCGCAGCCTCAGAGAGGGGATCAGGTGGGAAAAAGTACTCCAAAGACTCCATGAGTCATCAGGGGGACCCCACAAAAAAGTGCAACACACTGCTAAGGGACAACCCCCACTGCACTGGCAGCACCACCAGATCGCCAAGCACAAGGTACAGAGTGATCCTCAGCAGAGAGGGAGAGAACCCCACCAGACTCACCACCCGCCGACACAGGCACCCGCAATCACCAAGAGAATCTGCACTACACGTGCAGCGATCAGGAAGCTAAATTATCCAGGAGTCAGCACCAGGGGAAAAGGAGGGGCTCACGCTGCCCACAGGGTTCCATTGTCATGGGTGCAGCTATTTGCAATGCAAACCACAAGAAAATGGCCACCAGACTACACAAACATGGCCGCTGTGTATAGGAATACACAAGGCTACAACAAAATGACGGCTCCGTAAGGCCTACAGGGACCCAGAAATCGGGAGACCAGCCCTCCCTCAGGACAGATCCAACCAGGACAGGGGGCATTGACAGGAGCCCCCAACCAGGTACAACCCCAACCCCCCACTCCCCCGCCAGTCGATCGTCCAGTCGTTGGTGGCGCAACCCCCCTGGCCCCATCGCCAGTTAGCGCCCTGCCCCCCATCCCACGAAAGTAGTCAGACCACCCCAAAAAAATACATCTTTAGCGTATGTTGGGGGGCGTGGCTTCAGGAAGGAGGGGAACCCTGGGGTCCGACAGTCCCAAGGAGGGGCCCACGTCCACCCCAAAACTCTCCAGAGGTATAGGGGGGACAGCTACTCACCATACCAGGAACCAGGTGGGCACAGATCCTCCTCTCCATCGAAATGGGGGGGGGCTGTCAGCCAGGAGGAACGCTGCTACTCAGGCCGAAGCCAGGTCGTATGCGACTTTGCAAGACATTTAACTCACAGGGCCAGCTCCCGTCCAGTGGGGCTACGTCGCAGCCGACCTAATGCGGGGCTGAGGCCTGCGCGAGCTCAGTGGCCAGACTGGGGTGACTACTGGTTTAAGCATATCCAGCCCGTCGCCCAGTCGATTGTAGATCTCACAGGAAACATCCAGGAGGAAAAAACGTTCTATTTAAAAAATGTCAGCATGGAACTAGGTCCTTACTCCTGACTAGGCATAAAAAAACTGAGTGACTATAGCAGAGAGAAGGAGTATACCCCCCTGGGATTGCCCATGGGTGTAGCCAGAATTTTTTTCTGCCTAGTGTCCTACTCCTGTTGGGGACCGCATAACCCAATGGTCAAGATTGACAGGAGCTGTGTCCCTCAATGAACAAAAGTGAAAGACCGTGTTTGGGAATGAGGGTTTGGACGCTTCAAGGTTAACTACCGTCATTTCCTTCCTGTAGCGTTTCCTTATCAAGCATGCCCCATTGCATCTCAATCTTCATTCAGCATTCTCTTTATTGTTAAATTAATAAGGGAGGTGTGAAATTCCAATGACAGCTGTAAAAAGTGGGTGGGGTTGGGAACCCAAGTGCAGTGATCTCATGTTCCCAAGAGATTTAACATGGGAGAATGCTGAAGAAGCTGATAAAACATGTTTGGCTTACCTGTAAGACTCTGCTCATCCACTGGAAGCTGTCTTCTTCCGAGGAGTCCGGACGCTGTTCAGCCACCAGCACGATCCTTTCATCATGCAATACATTAACTGAAAACACAGCTATCCTAGGGAGGAGAGCACCAACAAGAGATAAGAATCTAGAATATTACGTTTTGCTCTCAGAATATGCAAGTTCAGCAGTAATTACTGTAGCACCCTCCTAGCTAGGTTGCTAACAGTTAAAAGCAAATTTAGTTTTTGTCTCCCCTGTAGCCAGTGGAATGAATTTTGTTTGCTTTTAGCTGTTCTGGGTTCTGCTGTTTGGAGGCTCTGTTGCTTTTACCTGAATTCTGGTAGGTTCCAAAGTTTAGTGGGTAGAGAAGGCAGACCCTCACTTTTATATTCATTTAGCCTCATCTAATCCCTGTCAGGAAGAATGGCCAGTAGGGAGATGGGGTGTGTATAAATAGGCAGGGGCCTGGAACAGCAGGGCCCTTGTCCTGTGGAGAAGACCCAGCCTGAGGAGTGTGCCCTCTGGGCACAAAGCTAAAGTTTGGAAGAGGGCACCTGGGTCCCAGCTCCAGTTAGAGATAGGGGGCCCACTGTCCAGAGCTCAGTTGAAGGAAGGCCAAAAAAGTATCTGACCTGGAGGCACACAGTAGAGAAACTGGCTGGTAAGGCAGGAAAGCATTCAAGTACCCTGGGCACAGTGATCACAAGCCTGAAAAGATCCTAGAGACTGTCCTTGCCAACCTTTAGGAAAGCTCTTTCCGGTTTTCTGGTTCAGACCTTACTTTTGCAATGGAGTCCCCTAAGTTGTGGTTCACTAGTCACTAACTTCAAGGGGGTGATTGCACCCTGAAGAGACAGTGCAGTTAAGAGAGTGTCCTCCATTACCTTTTGTTCTAGTGCTAAGAGTATTCCAAGGCTCACCCTACCCAAGTTTAAAAAGACACTTTCTGCCTGGTTCTTGAGACGAGAGACTGGGATGCTACAGCGTGCATGGCTGCTAGCACTTAACAGAGAATAGAGTTCGGGACAAACAGCAGGACCCGTCTGGAGTCTTTACGCTTCATTACATTCATCTTTAGAACCCACTGCCTTTGCTACAGTTTTCTTTTTTTTTTTATTCTTTATTTATGAAAGCTTTTACCTTCGTTTATCAACAGCAGACCTTACAGACCATAGAAAAGAAGAGAAAAACAGGAAACATCTTGGCTACAGTTTTAGAATATTCCAGCTGTATGTGGCACAAAGGAAACCAAGTTTTTGATTAATGAGAACATGAACTAAAGAACACCTGCACTAATGCAACTTGGAGTTTAGACCCCCTGGAATGTGTTTCAATTTATTTTTTTCTACCTACACTTGGGTGCTTTTCCCCACTTTCTCACTCTTATCAGAGTCATTTAACTTTCTTCAACCCTGTATATCCAGTATAACCTTTTATTTGTCCCCCTATCCTATCTTCTACTTCCCAATACAACAAGTAGCCTACATGCCTAGAGTTGCCCAGACATGTTCCACTCCTCCTCTCTGTTGAGACAGTCCTGGTTGTAAGGCACCAATACAACAAAGTCCTGGTACAAACCATTTTGGGTTAGAGTGATTATTCATGAGCAGCTATGACAGTTTGCTATGCTACAGACAGATTGCTAAGCTATGTTCGACTGTCTGTAACAAATTCTTTACAGAAGAATTTTAGAGAGGTTTCGGAGGCGACGTCGATTAGATTTGGGGCTAAAAGGACAGGTCAGAGTCTAGGATTACACCTAGTACCCTGGCGCGAGGGGTGGGATTGATGGTTGCGTTACTGATTTTGATGGAATGTCATGGAGGGGGCCACAAGCGGGAGCAGGAATATCATCAGTTAGGTTTTAGTTTAAGGAAGTGGTGCGACATCCATGCTGATATATCAGTTAGGAGTAAGTTTCATATTAACATCGCTAAAGAGAAATAAACTCATATTTTATTTTGGTTTGGAATCTAAAAGAAAGAAAAGCCACTATACATTTCTTTTTACACTAAATCATCTCTTACCTCCCTCTGTAAACAAACTTCATGGGCTCCACAGCCAAGGCTGTTGCTACCACGTCATCACAACTGTGCCTGCGACCACTGACAACCATCTGACCGTCCACTTTCCCCACGACATAGACCAACCGCTCCTGCACAAACATGTTTAATATAATGTAAAAACACATTTGAAACATAAATACGGTTGTAGGACGAGCGTTTTAATGTTTTATGAAAAAAAAAAAATAGGTAATTTACAGTACAAAAATCAGAATCACTCTGGTCATTGACCATAACAATAAAGGGTTAATTACATTACCTGGATACCTGAATATGTGAACTAATTAACAGGGAACCTGAGCTTAATTGAGTTTACACAGCAACACATATCTACTCAGAGTATAAAAGACCTGGGTTAAACTAATCAATTCTGGCTTGATTTCATGTAATCCAAGTTAAAGTGACTGTAAAGTCTTTTATTATTTATTTTTTCCATAAAAATAACAAACATGTTATACTTACATCCACTGTGCAGTTGGTTTTGCACAGAGCAGCCTGGATCCTCCTCTTCTCGGGTCCCTCGTTGGCTCTCCTGGCTCCTTCCTCCCTTTGAGTGCCCCCACAGCAAGCAGCTTGCTATGGGGGCACCCAAGCCGAGGCACAGCTCAATGTATCCATTCAGACACAGAGCTGCGGTTCAGCCCCGCCCCCTCTCTCCCCTCATTGGCTAACTGACTTTGATTGACAGCAGTGGTAGCCTATGGCACTGCTGCTGCATCTTAGCCAATGAGAAGGGGAGTCCCCGATGGCTGAGACAGTGGTGGACATCGCTGGATCAAGAGGGGGATCAGGTAAGCATTAGAGGGGGGCTGAGGGGGGCTACTGCACACAGAATGTTTTTCATCTTAATGCATAAAATGCATTAAGATAAAAAAAATCTTCTGACTTTGACTTCTGACTTTACAACCACTTTAAGTAGTCAGAGTAATCAAAAGCATGGTTACATAGTTAGTCTGGTTGATAAAAGACACAAGTCCATCTAGTTCAACTAATAAAAGGAAAACAATTATACAATCCTATATACACAATCCTATACCCACAGTTAATCCAGAGGAAGGCAAAAAACCCCAGCAAAGCATGATCCAATTTGCTCCAGCAGGGGAAAAATACTCCTTCCTGATCCCCTATGGGGCAATCAAATAATCTCTGGATCAACATTAGCTATAAATGTTAGTATCCATTTATGTGCATTTAAGAAAGAATCCAGGCCTTTTTACTGAACAGAACCAGCTCTTGAGGTAGTCTATTCCACATTCTCACAGCTCTTACTGTGATGAAACCTTTCCATATTTAGCAAGTTTCCGCTCTTTTCCTCCAGTCACTTTTAGTTAACATGTGAAAATCAGTTGTTTTTTTTTTTTGCTAAAAAATTAGTTAGAACCCCAAAACATTATACATTTTGTAAAGCAGAGGCCCTAGAGAAAAAAGTGGTGGGTTTTGCAATTTTTTATGTCACACGGTATTTGCGCAGCGGTTTTTCAAAAGCAGTTTTCCAAAATTTTAATGCAAAAAAACACAATAAACCCAATTTTTTTGTAAAGTATAAAAGATGATGTCAGGTTGAGTAAATGGATACCAAACATGTCACACTGTAAAATGGCGCATGCCCACGCAACAACCACAAACGACACAATTTTACTATCTATAGGGGACGATTCCAGGTTACCAATTTAGATGTGCAGAAGAGGTCTAGTGCTAGAATTGCCGCCTGTGATCTGATGTTCGCAGTGATTTTTATTTTTTTTTAAATCACTTATTGATGTCCTAATGTAAACATCCCTTGTGACAGCACTAGGCACATGACAGGTACTATTTATGGAGGGATCTGGGGTCTATAAGACCCCAAATCCCACCTTTGCAATCGAAAGCATTCAAAACACCAAGATCAGCGTTTTTGAATACCTTAGATTTTCAAAAACTAGCGCCTTTAGGATGCCAGTAAACCGGAAGTGATGTCATAAAGTCGCTTCCGGGTTACCATATCCCAGACCGGCTTTGGTTGGGTCTACGGCCAGCCAGCGGACATGCCGGCTGGTCACTTGGGTCTCCTGGTGGGACGAGAGAGCCCGGCGAGCGGCGGAAGGGGGGATGTCCCCTCTCCTGCTGCTTGTAATAGCAGCCGAGTGGCTGCTTAGGTGCATCGGTTGTTATTACAAGAGAGCCAAATGTTGGCTCTAAAAAAAAAAAAAAAAAAAAAAAAAAAACAGTACTGTGGTGATGCCTGCAGCTTCAGGCATCACTCCGGTACGACCACTTGAAGTCAAATGACATACAGGTATATGATTCGGCGGCAAGTGGTTAATACAAGAAAGAATTTTGCTTGCTTTGGAAACCGCAGCTTGGCATTGCATGCAATTATTAGGCTTATGATCTACCAGAACACCCAAGAGCTTCTCCCCCACCTATTCCTCCAGATGTACTCCCCCTAGTATGTATGATGATGCATATTCTTAGCCTCGAGTGCATCATTTTCCATTTATCAACAATTAATCTCATTTGCCACATAGCTGCCCAATGAAACAGTGCATTGAGGTCATCTTGTAAGTTGGAGACATCCTGTGAGGGTTTACAAACTGATCTTTCCAAGCCTGTAGACTTTACCTTACACATTAGCCGTGTGTGGGGAACTGTGTCAAACGCTTTTGAAAACTCCAAGTATACTACATCCACAGCCACCCCTCTCTCCAAGATTTTACTTACCCCCTCATCAAAAGAAATCAGATTTATCTTACAACTTCTGTCTTTCATTAATCCATGCTGTCTGTTGCTTAAAATATTTTTTCAAGCAAGCAAAGATAAGGTCTTTTATTAAAACTCTCCAGCATCTGCCTGACTATAGAAGGTAAACTAACAGGTCTATAGTTACTCGATAAAAACTTTGTTCCCTTTTTAAATAAAGGCACCACATTGTTCAGTGGTACTATTCCAGTCATTAGGGGTCCCTACAAATTAGAACAATGGCTTTGAAATGATAGAGCTCAATTCTGTTAGGATCCGTGGGTATATGCAATCTGGTCCAGGTGCTTTATTCCCTTTTATTCTGTCTAAATATTTCTGGACCATACCACTTTTGTGTGGATCATTTGGGGCTTTGTCTTTTTTTATTATTTAAAGCTTTTTTAACTTTGGCCGTAAGCCACATAGGTTTTATTTTTAGCATTTTATACTTATTGCCCATGGGAATATACGTTGCAGTTTGTCCACATAGTCTTTTTGAAGAATTCCCATTTCTGTTCTGTGAAATGGTGATTTACTTGGGTCTCGTTATCAAACAAAAAAAGACTCATGCAACTATTATGGGATAGGCCGGGGAAGTTACTAGAAACAAAAACATTTCTGGAAAGACCACAAGTATATAAAAATGACCTAAATCAAAATCTTCAGGCACAATACGACCTCTGAGTAAATCAGGAGAGGTAACCAACTTTTTAGGGCACTAAAGCCAATAACTACAGCTAGCTTAGATATCAGAGGTGTTCAGGGTTTTAAAACATATTGGGTTGATCAGGCTGTTTTTTTTCTATGGTAATTAGACACTACCTGAGTATTTAGAATACTATTCTTACACTCAGGGATGTAACAAAGGGAAGGAAAGATACAAATCAGAAAAAATACCGCATAGGGCTGGCTGCTAGTTGCCTGGAGCTAACAGATGAATGCCCATGCTATCGCAGGACCTATTCTGAATATGTTGAAAATTGCCATTTATATGGCAACGACATCAGTTAAGTAGTTGTACATATTTTATGCCTCTTTATCCTATGAAAGGCCTAGGCCAGCAACAGCGAACCTATGGCATGCGTGCCACAACTGGCACGCAGAGCCCCTCTGTGGGCATGTGAGCTATAGTCTTCTGAGCAGCTCCGGCCATACAGAAGCTCCTCACACTTCATTAGGAGGACAAAGCTCCCAGTGTCCCTGCACTGTCCTGGAACCACCTGCTTCCTCAGCATCACACACAGCAGTATAAATCAGAGCACAACTCTTTGGAGAAAGCGCTGCAGGCCCGCTTCGCAGACCTGCAGGAAGGAGGGGGCGGCAAATCACCTCCCTCAGCCAAAGAATGAACAGCCAATTGACTGGTGCGGGAGGAGAAGTGGGCATTTTGTTTGCTTGAGGGTTGCCTGAGTGCAGCTGCTTTGTTCCATTGGTGAGGAAGCCCAGAAATGAGGCTGGAGCTGCCAGTGATGAGCCACGCAAGGTGTTCTGTGATATGGTAATAGAAGGAGAGGTGTGTGAGGGCAGAGGGAGCATGATATGCTGTAACAATACAAACTTATCTCAGGGAAACTTCACACAAAACATATTTATTACTGTAGCTGGCAATTACACTATAATGATTGCACTGAGACGTGCTTGTGGGACAACTGCCGTTCCACAGAAGAGGGGGGAGGGTATGGTGAGCTACAGGGGGGGACCAAATGTGTGATGGAGAAGAAAGTATGCCATGAACTGCATGAGGGTTGTGGTGCATGGTGAGGAGGTGTGCTATGACTTACATGGAGATGTGTAATGTGTTGTAGCTCACTGATGTGATGTGGCCGGACAACAGAAAGGTGTGAGCTGAAGGCGGATACATAATATGTGCTACAAGTTTACAGTGTGATGGAGATGTGTGATGTGCTGTATGGCGATGGATGTTGGCACTTTGAAATAAATAATTTGGTTTTGTGTTGCAGTTTTGGCACTGGAGCTCAAAAAAGGTTTGCCATCACTGGCCTAGGCCCTTGTAGAATATGTACCCATTCTTCTGTCTCTTACCTACCTCTCCCCGCCAAGGTCGATAAAGACATGGATAGAACACCTTTGGGATGAATTCGAGTGGAGACTGGGAGCCAGGCCTTCTTGTCCAACATCAATGCCTGACCTCACAAATGTGCTTCTGGAAGAATGGTCAAACATTCCCCATAGACACACTCCTAAACCTTGTGGACAGCCTTCCCAGAAGAGTTGAAGCTGTTATAGCTGCAAAGGGTGGGCCAACTCAATACCGAATCCTTTGGACTAAGACTGGGATGCCAATTAAGTTCATGTGCATGTAAAGGCAGGCTTCCCAATACTTTAAATAATATAGTGTATCTGGCCGCATGCAAAATAATCTACACAGGTGTCCCCGTCCACTGATGATAGCAAATCACACCCGCTGGAGTTGCCCACAGGCATGGAGGAGATGTAGAGGCGGTCCGCCCCCATGCGGACATCACTTCTGCCCTATACCCACGGGGTCCCAGGACGTCTCCTCCAGCAGCCCTGATTTGCTATCATCGGCGGACTCGGACACCTATGTAGATTATTTTGCATGTGGCCGGATATGTACTGTGAGTTCTAACTTTTTTTAAATTGCCCGCTAGATGGCGCTTTTCCATTTCTATACATACCCAAAGGAGCAGTGGGGGGAATTGCATGTGATTCGGACAGGAAACGCACTGCATTCCTGTTCAAATCACATGCAATTCTTTGCAGTGCAACTTGCGCCAAATTTTTTTTGGATTGACGCAATCCTCACCACAAAGTATTAGTACTCGGTATCGGTACTTGTATTCGCCAATAAAAAAACTGGTATCGGTGCAACCCTAAAATCAATGTGTGAAACAAATACTCGGGAATTGCTTAGATACTCACTGGTCCAATGAATCCCAGGAGCCCAGTTCTAGTGAATGGCTGGTTAGACACAGGATCTCCATTGGAAGTAAGTGGAATTGTCTAAAAGAGAAAAATAAAAAACCTACACTCAATCAGCCACATTTTTCTCTATTTTATTCAGCTTCCACGCGTCTTATTTATATAACACACCTCAAATATATTTTTGGTGATCCCATGGAGGCCATAGTATGCAGTGCCCGTGGAGCTGGAGGACATACACAACTCCCCAACTTCATCTGTCTTACATAGATATGGAGCACCTTCCGCTTTCACAACACACATGCTGGCTATTGGGAGGCAAAACTGTATTTATTAGTAGAATGAAATATGAAACCTATTCAGATATTAAAAAACCCAATGCAATCGAATTTCCACCAATTTATTCAAAGGTAATACTAGTACCTCCAGGCATTACTTGTCCCACATCCTGTACAGTGAGCACAGAAAGCTTCTCCTCAGTGTCTGCTCGAATGACACCAAAGCTGAGTCCGTTCATGGATAATACTGCCTTTCCAGGAGGAACTCCACCCATATCTGGAGGTCTGAGAAAAAAATACAAAGAAAAAGCAAGAAAATGTAATTAAGTTCCCCACGAAATTTACTGTTTACTTGCTTTGTCTGTCTCTACATAAACGGTATTGCAGTGTTCCGATGTCATTTTCTCTCTTTATTTTGTGGTTGTCAGGACTAATTTTTTTCCTTAAATATAGATCGTGAAAAAAATAAAACATCAGTTTAAAAAGGTAAAAAAATAAAATTGACCAATAATAATTTTATTTTCTTTATATGGTGACTTTCATTCACTTTTTGCGTAAGTATTTGCGCACTGCAAACTTTACAGTGGCAAAACTAGGGGGAGAGGACCAGTTTCTTTACGGTCTCTTGGTAGTAAAACTTACAATTAGGCAAAGAATACCAAGCAAAAGGTCCTCTCCACAGCAGAATTGTACGGGGGGAGATTTTAATTGCTGGTGGAGAGGACAGTGAACCATTCCCTGCACTAAATCTTTTGGCCTGCACCAGCCCTTAGCAGTTTTTCTGTGAAGCACTATGCTATACATATCTTCTGATAGCACCTATCTTCCTGATACAAACTGTATATGCTATTATTGCAGAGCAACATAGGAGGGAGCAATAAAAAGTGGGGGTTGGATAAGGTGTGTTAAGCACTAAGGCAAGCCATAGATCATCATAGATCTAGATATAATCAATTTTCTCTTTCTTTCCACCATGGGATGGGAATCCCTCCTTCAGTACTATTGTGTTCTGCCGGCAGGGAGCCTTCCTGGCAGGCAGACTTTAATGGCTATAGCCGCTGGCAGTAATTGAATGTTAAAAATCCGACAGGCTGGTTGTACCCAGGTTGATTGATGGATCAACTTGAATACAAATCAGCCTGCCCATAGACGCATAGAACCTTCGCTGTCCCCTGCTGAACCAGCCAAGATTTGATCAATCTATGGCCAGCTTTGGGCCTGTACCAATACGGGTCAATCACTGGCAAATAAAACAATTCAGCCTTACTATAAGTGGTGTTTGTTCTGGTATAGATTATCAAGCTTGTCTGTCAGGAACGTGCAAACATTGGTAATGATCATTAATGCTACACACATCTATAAGAAGAAAACTTTACCATGTATAAAAATTGCAAATTCGATCCTTTTAACTAGCCAGTGGCAAAGCGATTGCCCAAAAAGCCAAGCAGAGACTAAAGCTAGAGGAAGCTGTTCTGTAATACAGAGAAAAGCTTCCCCTTCTCTGAAGTAGTCAGCACCTCTCTCTTAACCCTCCCCTCCCTCTTAGATTGTAAGCTCTAAAGAGCAGGGCTCGCCAATTCCTACTGTATTCAACTGTATTGTAAATGTAAGAAAAGGAGAGGGGGTGGCGAGGAGCTGCAAGGATGCAATCATCCCGATCATAGACCAAAAGGAAAAAACTATCCAAGGGCGGGACTATTTGTAGGCATAATCGGATATTTTTGGTGTCCGATTATGCCTACAAATAGTCCCACCCTTGGAGGGTTTTTTTCCTTTTGGTATTGTAATGGTACTATCTGCCCTTTGTTATAAAGCGCTGTGTAAACAGTTGGTGCTATATAAATCTTGTATAATAATAATAATCAAAACTATGACTTGTTTAAAGTGGCCAGCTACCCTGTAGCTTGGTGCCAGAAGAACGAGAGATAGAAAGGAAGCCAGTGAAAGATTTGGAGACCTTACATTAGATGACCTTTAGCATTATTCACCTGCGCATAGATACAGTGAGTGCCTCTGATGAGGTGGCACATGGAGAAATAACTTCAGGCCTTAGACCACGAGACTGGAAGACGTTAAGGAAGGCATCACATGATGAGATAGACCCTGTAAACACAGGCAGCCTTTAATGCGGCATGTTCTTTGAACCTTACAATAGCAGTTGTAAAGAATGTGAATAAAAAGATTTCGTAGTAGCTCTTCTAAAAATCTTACATGGATTTGCACCATCAGCTACGATCAACATTCGTAGGGAACCGAGGCTCACATCCCGTTGGTCTCTCTGTGCCAGAAGTGACCAGTGCATGTCTCTAGATTTCACTAGTGCAACACGAGCTGCAGATAAAGAAAAAAAAGATGCCTCAACACCCAAACACAATTATACATTATTATGGCTTTATCAAATGCAATATTCAAAATAGTATAATCTGCCTGGTTTTATTTAAAGCACCACTAGACCTTCAAGGAAAGAATTTGCTTCATGCGAATAGAGTTACAAATAACAATCACATCCTGTACAGACATTGTGATATTTGATGTGTACATGTACAACCTTTGTTATAGGAAAGGCAAATGGGAGCAGCAAAATAACTGGTAGTTTTGTTTGTATGGAACAGAAATTCCCCTATGGTTTATATTAACTATACTGCACTCACAATATGATCTTCATATTTAATATTTAATTTTCTCTAGAAACTATAACATATGCATCAACATTTGTAAGTTAAATCATTTTACGCAATTCTGCTTTAAAATAATTCAGTTATGAATAGTTGAACCTGAAAAACTTTTGGGTAGTGCTTCTATTTAACATCCCTGCAAAAGGCAACTACATACAGCCAAATTTTCAATTCATTACATAAAAAGTATTCAAGCATCATACTAGTTATTGTCTGGTAAAATTCATTGCAAAAATTATGCTAATTTTGAATATTATTACAGAAGTGTTTTAACTAGTTCCAGGCTTTGGGAGTGCTACACACGCCCCCAAAACAGGTCATACAGGGCATATATAGCATGTCCAGTCCTTCTGCCGTGCTCCCCTCTTCCAGTACACAGCCACACTGCTGTGTACACAGGGCAGGTCTGAAAAGCTGCAGCTGTTAAAAAGAAAAAAATAAAGCAGCCTGACAAGGTTTATCAAAAGCTACTCAGATGCTGTGCAAAGATACCTCCATTCAAGTACTATTTTCCTGCTGATTTTTTTTTATTTGTTTCTATTTTATTAACCATTAATATATAAAACTTTTTGTTTTTGTTTGTTTTGTTCACTAACCTTTTTACACATTTAACATATTTGCAGGTTTTATATTAAAAAAACAAACGCAAAAAAAACAACGCATAATTAAAAAAAAAAAAATGTATTTAATTTCTAAATAACTAATAATAAATCATAATTTAGTGTCACTTTAAACAGGGCAATTTGTGTAAAAAAAAAAAAAACAGGGCAATTTACAGAATAGAATGTGCACTTTTTATCCGCAGTAACACTATTTTTAAACAATGGTCAAAAGTTTAGTTTTGTTACGTTTAATTGTCTGAGGATTGTGAAACAAAATCATAGTTGCAAGAATATAATTACGGGAAAAAGGGCCTTGTTTGTCCTTAAAACAACAAAATATGTATTACCTTGTTATCTTAAAGCGTTTGTTACCCCAAAACTTCATATTTCTGATATGTGCCTGCTGCACCATGTACTTGTATGAAAAAGTATCCTGTTCTCTTTGTATTGCTTCCTTTGTGTGAAATCCCTGGTGTTCCTGCCAGGCCCTCTGTTTCCAATTAAAAACTGATCACACTAAGCCTGAAAACACATCATGGTCAGGTCTCTAGCTACTCTAGTTCTCACACCGTGGTCAGTTCTCCCCCCCCCCCCCCCCCTGCACAGTGTGCTGCAGCTTCCCCCCCACCCACCCACCCAGCTCTTATGCAGCTCAAAACAGAAGAAATGTCATCACTTATAAAAAAGGGAAAAAGGTATTTGTAATGTATTTTTAGATCTATACAAAAATATTTTGCCTTTCATTTCTATTTTAAACTGAATGTGTTGTTTTACAAGGTGATTGTTTAAGTAAAGACAAAGTTATATCCAAAGAAACCAGTCTAAAGCGGAATTGTAAAATTTGAAGCTGAACAGGTGCGAGAGGCAAAGTGGTTAAAAACAGCTATGGAATTGGATGGCTACAGCCCTCCAAAAAGAACTCTAAATAGGAAAGGTGTATAGGAGTTTAAAAAGGTTTGTTACTCTCAGGCTATCATGTGAAACATTCTCTCCGTCTGTATTAGCATAGAACCACCAGGGGCCGCTACTGTACTTATGCCAACCAGCCTAATGCAGCAGGGCACACTATATAATAAGCTGATCAGCAGGGTTATAAGAGCTGCACCCCTATGTATGGTTATAATTGCATAAAGAGAGGAAGGATGTTCTAGCTGCAGTCCTGAAGATGTTAAATCACTTTGGGGGGAAAACAATATCTGCATTAATGATAGAATCGGTGGTTGTTTTAGTAGGATAGCAGCTACCATATATGGTTATATCCTTCTAATAATAAGTGGAAAACCACTTTAAATTAAATATTTAACCGGCCAAGCACTGCAATTGCCTGGAAAGTACTGAAAATCCAGTTCCTGTGCAACAATCATTACATATGTCATAATGTTGGCTGTCATACATGTGACAGGACCCATTCAGCTAAATAGTACTAATGAATGGGTAGAAATGTATACATTGTATTGCTGCACAGTGCAAACGAAAGGCCAGACATTGCTTAGTGTTTTTCTTTAGAGATCCATTTGTCCTGCACCAGACATCAGGAATATACTAGATCAGTGCTTTATAGTAAAGTTGAAATAAGCATGGTACCACATCCAAAAGTATATGGGCCAAAAATGGAGATTAAGGGCTCTTTCACACAGGCGGACCGTTCAGATCCGCCTGTCCGTTTTTTTGGCGGATCTGAACGGTCCCCCCATGCATCCCTATGGGGCATCGGATGTCAGCGGAGACATGTCCGCTGACATCCGATCCGTCAAATCTGGACGGATGGAAACCCTATTTTCCATCCGTCCAGCGGATCGGATGAGAACGGACCGACGGTCCGTTCCCATCCGATTTCCCCCATAGAGATGCATGGGGAACTGACAGCTGTGTCTCCACACACAGCACGGAGACACAGCTGTCATCCTCCTGTTCAGCGGGGGATCGGCGGATCGATCCCCCGCAGAGAAAAACGGACTCCGTCCAGCGGACGGAGTGTGTGAAAGGGGCCTAAATGTGAGGAATGGGCTTTTACTGGAGGAATGCATTTTAACCAGTTGATCGTTTTTAAAATCATGGTTGTACTGTGTCTAAAGGGGTACCAGTAAAATTAACTCCTCACATTTAATCTCCCTTTTTAAGCATCAGGAATAGATATCAAATGCGATTTTAACAGGCCCAGGCATTCAGGTGCATCTCATAAAATAAGAATATCATCAAAAAGTTTATTTATTTCAATAATTCAATTAAAAAAATGAAACTCCTATTTTATATAGATGTGTTACACACAGAGTGATATATTTAAAGCACATCTTTCTTTTAATTTTAAGGACTATCATCTGCTGGTGTTGGTCCACTGTGTTTTATCAAATTCATGCAAAAGGAGCCCTGACCAAGTATTGAGTGCATACTCTACTCTACATGGACATACTTTTTAGTAAGCCAACATTTCTGTATTAAAAATCCTTTTTTTTTTTGATCTTATGCAATATTCTAATTTTCTGAGATACTGAATTTTGAGTTTTTACTAGCTGTAAGCTATAATCGTCAACATTAAAAGAATACTTAAATTATATATAAATCTGTGACATCTATATAATATATGATTTTTACTTTTTGATTTGAATTACTGAAATAAATTATTTTTTTGAGGATATTCTAATTTTATGAGATGCACCTGTATATACACAATACAGAGCCAAGACTACTAAAATAACCAACTGACAATTCGGTCAGCTGGAAAGAAGGAAGAGAAGTTGGCAAGGAAGCTTAATATCTTATTGTAAATGTGTACATATTTAAAATGTCAAATAAAATGTTATTAAAAATTCACAAAAAAAAAAAAAAATTGATACCCAAGACAAGACCGTATAGAAAAACAAACAATCATAAATGAATCTGACATATACAACAAGCAAAAACATGCAATATTCAAATTCAATATTTGACACAAACTTCCGGAAATTACAGGTAATTTACCTTTATAGGAGCTGACCTTTTGAATCCAAGACAATGGATTCACCTTCATCAGTGCATATGGGATGCTGACTACATGCATGCGATTCATAACACTCTGCGAGACATAATAAAATTATTAATGATTAATTAATGAGATTATAAGGGGAACATAACATGGTATGTATGTATGTTCTGCAGAAAACAGACACTCACAGTGAGCACTCCATGCCACAGGCCAGCATCTCTTTTAAAGTCCAGAACATTAATCAATGTTTCCGCTAGAAGAAAATAACAAAAGCTATGTAATTATTATCTGCATTTTTAATGCCATACATAAATATTTTTAAACAGGATAGGTTTATACTTATTTTATTTTTTTGCTAGTAATTTACATTTTTGTCCTGGGGGAAGCTGCACACAGATTTTTTACCTTCATGCACTGAAAGTAAAACCATTTTAAGGCCCCTTTCACACATGCGGACCGTTCAGATCCACCTGTCAGTTTTTCAGGCGGATCTGAATGGATGCCCCAGGCATCTCTATGGGGCATCAGATGTCAGCGGAGACATGTCCGCTGACATCTGATCCGGTCCATCAAATCTGGACGGATGGAAACCCTATTTTCCATCCGTCCAGCGGATCGGATGAGAATGGACAGGCGGTCCGTTCCCATCTGATTCCCCCATAGAGAACAGCTGGGGACCTGACAGCTCTGTCTCCGCACACAGCACAAAGACAGAGCTGCCATCCACCTGCTCAGCAGGGGATCAGCGGATCGATCCCCCGCTGAGATAAACGGAGTCCGCCTACGGACTCCCTTGTGTGAAAGGGGCCAAATCGGCAAAACCTGTTGATGATTGCTATAAGCCTGGGTTCACACTATTGCAATGCGGGAACCAGCAGGATTCCAGTGCCAGTTCCCACATCGTATCGCATCGCATCTCCCTTACAGGCAGTTCACACTGCCCTCTGCGAAGTGCTGTGGGTGTCAATACAAGGGTAATGACACCCCTAGATCGGTTTGCAGATTGTAGTGTGAATTGTGAATTTAGACAGGAATCGGATTGCATGGGTGTGAACACCCATGCGATTGGATTCCAGTGTCGGGAAAAAAAAGGTTCCTGCAACACAAAAGTTGATCCAATGTTATCCAATGGGGTAAACACGGAAATTTTTATTGTACTATACCAGATCGTGTGATTTTTGTTTAATCAGTACAGTTGTCGATTGAATATACAATACAAATACACTACAACACATTCCATCTCCACCGAATTTTTACTCTGTCATACGAGAATTTTCATAATTATGAAGTATAACTAAAGGCAAAACTTTTTTTTTTTAGTTTTGGATAGAGGGGAAATGGATTAGAATGCCTGTCAGTTTGTCATCCTCTCTATTTCTCCTGTTTACCATTATCATTGAAAGTAAACAAAAAAAACTCACATTTTGGGTTGTCCCCAGAAAACTAATAAAAGGGAAAACTTCTAAAGGGCACACTAGTTCTCGTGGCCTGGGGGTCCCCAAGGAATTCCCTTAATTTGTTGGGATTTCCTCTCACTTCCTGTTTGGCTATGGGACAGGAAGTGAGGGGAAATCTTCATAATGGGACACAAATGGCAAAAAAAATAAAAAATCTGACAGGTGGTTTTACTTATTGCTTGCTCTATCCAAAATGAAAAAAAGAGGTTTGCCTATAGTTCTACTTTAATAAACTCTTCATTTTCAATATGAGATTACCATACAC
Source organism: Pelophylax lessonae (assembly GCF_965119305.1). Classification (NCBI taxonomy): domain Eukaryota; kingdom Metazoa; phylum Chordata; class Amphibia; order Anura; family Ranidae; genus Pelophylax; species Pelophylax lessonae. The sequence goes on from NC_138773.1 coordinate 230,976,068, forward strand.
AAAAAAAAACGGACGATCATTTGTCGGATAATCTAATTGTGTGTACCAGGCAGAAGGCTGTCCATTTAAAACATTAGTTGGACAAGAAAAACACCAAATCCAGCTAAAACTAAAAGATACATTTTCACCAATTTAAGTTGATCACATTTGTCACACTTACCTTCAGAATAACCACAGGCCTGTGTTAGGGCATGGCAATGAGCCAACATGGCTGACTGAGACACGGTAACCCCCATGGTACTGCCCTCTTTGCTGGTTTTGTACTGTACACAAAAGGTCAAATGAAAGATAATGAAAAAAAAATATATATACAGTATATATTTATCATTTTGCTTCTGGCAAATACTTTATTTTCAATATAACTATATATATATATATATATATATATATATATATATATATATATATATATATATATATATATAGTTATATTTATATTGAGAATAAAGTATTTGCCAGAAGCAAAATGATAACATTAATCACATTCAATTTGCAGATTTGTGCAATGCTACAGCAGTAATGTAACAAAATGGATTTAGATATGGTCAGGGGATTGTCCATTTTATGGTAAAATTTCCAGGGTGACTACTGCCAATAGTAAATCAGGATTTGCAATTTGTAATTCTCCATAAGATTCAAACATATAAAGGCGTTTTATAGTTAATATTTGCAATAATTGAATGTTCATGCACATGGCATTAGCAGACTGTCTCCAGGAAACCTTCCTCTAGCTCTTTATTTGAAGCTTCCACTAACACTTCGACCACGGGCTTTATGTGGATACCTTCAGGTGACTGGACAAAGCTTTGCTGGGAACTTCACCCCAGTGTACCCATATTACCCTGCCCACTCCATGGGGCACTAGGTATTTAGCAAGAAATTACAGAGCAAAAGAGCTGTTGCAAAACAGCTCTCTCCTACACTGAACTTCTGATGATGACCACCTCTTGCACCCACTGGTTCCTGCTGTACATCAATCTTCCCTGGCTTGCAGGTCTTGGAACTAAGCTGTGGTGATGAACATTAAAATTTTACCTAGAGACCCTTTTAATGGAAGTGAATTACAACATATAGATCGTGGAGGTAAGGGGCACAGAGGGAATGCATGTTTTTAAAATTTTGAATACACTTCATCTTTAGGTCAAAATATTTTGCTCATACACAACAAAAATAAGGACATTCTAGAGATCTGACAATCTATGGTGTCTACAAAGAATAGTAGGGCTCAGGGCAAGGGGTTGTAATCTTGTAGCAAGAATTGGATTATCTATATTAGGAGACATTTCACTATCACTAAAGAGTCCTCCAGTGCAGTTGGTCATACTCTGGGCAACTCACAAGTTGGCAAATTCTGGCTGCTGGACTGCACTTGCCAGAGTGAAAGAGGACTACAAAATGCCAAATCCAAATCAACTGAATCCTTAAAGACGGAATATCTTTAATAGAAACTGTAGATTGATTATTTAGTGTAAGAATAACAGTTAACAGTGGGGACATTCCATTTCTTTTTAAATTCCACATCCATAGAGATACAAGGCTTTAAAAGTAACAGGAGTGGTGAACAACTCTTGGAGTTGGGTGAATCAATATACGAGGCCCCAATTGGCCTAATCAAGAATAAGTAAAGACTTCTAGGAATAGCCTTATTTTGTGCCCATAGGAATTAGTGAGGTATATGCAGCACTAGGTGTAGCTAGCCAGAGACTAGTATGCACTACACTACACCAGGTAATGAGATCACAGTAACCAGCATGTGACAAGAAGCTGAAGAAATAAATTCTGGCAGTGAAAAATCTTCAGCAGACTCCACTAAAATATCAGCATCCCTCTTGCCTTCTGCATATAGAAGTGCGCCAGAGTTCAGATTGTAACGGAAGAAAGTAATCAGCGGGAAAGCAGGCAGAAGAGCATTACAGTTGTTAGCTCAGAAGTGGCAATTGTCTTTGGAATAGATCATAGTGGCAGAGAATTCTGCTTTAGTCAGACAGGCTGCATGTTGCTTATCTGTGGATGAGCCCGATTCAGAGAGCTGTTCCCTTGTTCTGGAGCAAGATCTTATACTATCAACCTGAGAGGAACCCAAAGCTTCCCCAGAGCCTGCAGATGAATCCCCAATGTTTGTCCCTTGTGCTCCTTCTACCAAGTGCCTGTAATCCAAATGAGGATATTTCCCTGCGGGGTACTCAAAGAATGGATGTGCAATGAGGGGGTTAAGTAAGTCCAGCATGAAAAGAAATCGCAATTATCCCGGCCCTGAGTTCCTGCGGCTGTGTCTCTGAGGTATCAGGCAACAGTTGTGATGCCAAACATCAGTCTGCTTTGTTGGCCAGAAGTGCACATTTTGAGTCTTAAGCTCTATGCCACTAGCCCAAGAGGAACTTCTGATAGCGAGATGGAAGGAAAGACCCTCCAACTTAAATAGGTAAACGTTATAATAACATTAACGATAAGGCCAAATAAGCAGAACATCAAAACAAAATTCAGGGTAAAAACATTCATAGTGTAGATTATCCCATAACCCATGCATTTAAAACGGATTGTGTGCTTAGCACTATCTTGTAAGATGCAAGGATATAATGTAGTATTTACTACAGATCCAAAAAGACATGTATAGCCAGGACCAGTATGTAAAGGTGCAGGGAAAACTTGTTTTACATTGTCGACAGGATTTACCCGTGATGGTGGGCAAACCCTTAAAGGGGTTTTCAGGCTCTGGGTGCCATAGGAAAGGACCATGGTCCTTGACCTTTAAAGCACCTTGTGGCTAATTCACTTTTTGCACCATGTACCAAGGGGAGCGCCAAATCCAGTGCCCAGAAGGACTTTACAAAGCGCATTCGCGCGAAACATGTCATCACAGCAACGTCTCTTCCATGCGTTCCAGGCTGGTTTACAGTTCCGGGTTTGAGCTTTCCGCCTTTGCAACTGAGTCACAGCCACAGAACACGGTAAGCACTGGCGGGCCCTGCACGGCTCCCGCTTGCATAAAACTTGAACACGGCTCTTCCGACTTGCATTCCATCCATATTGCATCTACAGGGGTTTAGCCACAGTTTACCCGGTGGACCCAGCAGTCATTGCCGATCATCATCGGAATACACAGGTCTGGTACAGCAACAGTTTTTATTGTCTCTCATTGCATTTAACTTTGACAATTCTTAATAAATGTTTTTTTTTTTTTAATAACCATCAGCTTGTTAGGCATTAAGGAAGTTCTATGGCTCATCGCTACCTTGCACCTCTGTAAAACCAAAAATTAGTCCTTGCACGATAAGTTTCCACTTACCAAGGTGATGGCTAGAAAAAACACCACATTTCTTAAGCGCAGAGAAAACTAGTTTCAGGTGCCACAGAGTAGCAGGGGGACAGACATGGAGATCTACATGGGAGACCCCCTTCACAAAGGTCTTAAAGAGTGAAAGGCCAATGATCTCTGAAACAGAATAGAAAGAGCAGAAACCTGGCTGGTCCAAACCAAGCTGTAGGAAGGAGAGAACTTGTCCCACGGAAAAACTCCTGGAGGTGAAGCACCAAGAATCACACACAGTAAAGTATGCTTTACATGTTTGATGATAGACCTTTCAGTAATTAGCTTTTAGCTTCTTCTAGCTTTTTGTACTGTAGGAATCACAGACTCGGAAATGCCCCTGTCCCTTATAATCTGGACTTTACCATCCATTAAAGCCAATGACTGAAGCAGGATAGCAACTTGGTCCTTGTGACAACCAGGTGTCTGCCAGGAGTCTTTCCAGGTCAGCGTACCATATCAGCCTGGGCCACTTCAGTGCAAAGAAGATCACCAGAATGCCACAATCCTGCAAAGCGTCTGAGGAAAATGTTTTATGGAAGGAACGCCATAGATGGTGTACCGATCTCACGGAGCCACCAGAACATCTACTGCTTCTGCTAGAGGATCCCTTTACCTGGAGACAAACTTGTCCAGTTTGTTGTTGAACTTGAAGGTCCACATCCAAAGTACTCCACCTTGAGACATAGGACCTGGAAGACCCCAGGGTGTAGGAGCCACTCTTTCAAGGGTCCAGGTGCTGTCATGTGAGAATGTCTGCCTGTCAATTATCTAAGCCTGGAATTTACAACGCTAACAAGACTGGAAAGTAAAGCTCTGACCAGGACAGGATCCCTGTCTCCTCCTTGCCATAGAATTATCAGAAACAATCTGGATTGGATGACCCTCCAGTAGGATTTCCCAACACTGTAAAGACAGACAAATCACAGAGATGAGATTCCTTTGACGATAAGCCCAGAATTCTTCCCAGCCCAACCACCTAGCCACCTAGTGTCCATGAGGGTCTTCCAAAAAATAGGAATAAAGGACTTCCCCAACTCAAGAGCCACACTACTAAGCCACTAGGCCAGGGACAACCTGTTCCTCGGTGACCGATAAATTGATCTGTTCAGAGACCGGATGGACTTGTCCCACAATGACAGAATGTTGCATTGCAAGGGGCTTCCTTATAAATGGAACTGCCTTGAAAGAGGCTACCATCAGACCTAGGACTCTTATGAAAAAAGTGGAGAGCTGGACAGGAGTGTCTGAAGTGATTCTTGTGGAAGGAACATTCTGGCCTGAGCTGGTGTTGAGGACTTGATCCACATACTCTAAAAGGAGGAGTCAGATCCAGCAACAATTTCTAAAGATTAAGGATCCATGGGAATCACTAAAACATCTGGACAGTCAAATTCATGTTGTCCAAAATTGCCCACACTGACTGTTTCCTCAATAGGAGGCTGCCTAGGTCTCCTACAGGGGAAAGCCACAACAATGCAGCAAGGCTATGACAGGGGCCAGCACCTTGGCGAATACCCAAAGTGTAGATCGGGGGCTAAAGGACAGGGACACAAAATGGTAGTGCAGGGGCCCAAGGTAAAGCATAGGAATTGTAGATGTCCTGGAAAGTTGGGTGCTTTTGCCACTAGTAGCATCCCTAATGTGGTCAAGAGCTTGTCTAAAGAGATTGCGATCGCTTGAAGGACATGCGGATTAAATGCTTTCTTTTTACACACGGGTACTGCAATCCAGCACTTCTGCCAAAGTGCCCTACGCATATCAAATGACATGAGACGTGCAAAAAAACGAAACAGAATGGCTTTTAGCAAACCATTCCAGGTAAAATTTAACATGACAGCCATCTGTTTCACTTGCTCTAGAACTGATGGATCAACCGTTAGCAGTTAGATCTCATTTAAGGGATTTTGATCAGTCGGACATGAACTTACAAAATAAGGTCACAGCTTGAATTATATGAAGGGCAGGGTTTGTTAGCAAGACTAGAGCTTTAAAAAGGGCTTCCAGGAACAGATTAAAGTTCCATGTGGCTCTTTTCAAGCAGAAGCAGTGTATAGTGGAAAAGAGAGCGCAGATACTCCACCCAGCAGATAATGTCAGCACTCAGTCCCACAGCATTACCTACTGCCACAAAACTGGCAGAAACAGGGAATAAGGGCATTCAGCAGCCTAAGTAACTGATGTAGCTCCTAGTGCAAGGCCTAACTTGCCCACTTAAGTCTTCAGAGACAGGAAAAGCAATGAGAGCCATTGGACGTAGAAACATTTTGCAGCTAACTTATCAGAAAAAAAGTCTTAACCGAAGAACAAAAAGTGTTTAAAAAAAAAAAACAAACAGTCTCAACGCAGCAGAGCTGTAAAAAAAATTGTAACCTTCTAGGACATTTGTAAAAAAAAAAAAAATATGACTTAGAGAAATATACAGCAGTTCTCAGACGGAGACAGGAATTTACAGCACTGTAAGCCAGTCAGGCGCTAATTAATTGCATAATGCAAGAACAACATTAGGAGCCTGGTGAAAAGTGGTGATTCTCCATCATTTTACAGTCAGCAGGTAGATGTGGGCCCCTGACCAACCTCTATTGTTTGCCTACACTGTTTGGACAGGGTGCCTGGATCACAAGACCAGCAAGGTCAAGACAATGTTGATCGCTTTCTTCGACAAAGATGACATCATCCATAAGGAATTTGTTTCTGTGGCCCAGTCGATTCATTTTTGGATCTGCAGTCGATTCATTTTTATCCACTGTCCACCTAAAAATTGTCTACTGGGTATTTTTGGTGAACTATCTGTTTCTACATATACTAAACTATTATTATGCATTTTATATTTTTTTGCTAGAAGGACTATTCTCTTGAGTTGGGAAGAGACCTCGGGGCTCACTGAAGCCACTAGGCTGCAACTGATTAATAATAGTTGACCCCTATATAAACTCACTTTTGAGCTACGAAAGCCACCTCTCCTCTTTGATAAAATTTGGAGTAGATGGATATCCAGCCCCCTTACCTGATGTCCTTAGGCTCAGGAGACTATTTTCTTTTCCGCATGTGTCGGTGACCTAAAGTCTGTTGTTATATCTCTGCTATATGTAAGCTTTTATTGCTATTGCTGTGTTATTTATATATACATTGCTTGAGAGACTCAGGAGGCACAGTCTGGAGTCTGGTTTTGGTTGCGATTTCAACCTTTATTGGCTGTTGTTTATGTAAAACTTTCAAAAACATATCTTAAAAATGCGGGTCAAATCGTGCACACCCCATTCTACGAGGAAGTTTGAAACGGTATATACGATGTGTCCGCCGTGTTCTGCCAGAGGTGCACAGGACTGGACAGTGGATGTTGCTGCATGATAACGCGTACCTGTTCTCCATCATCCACCATACTCATCTGGCGCCTGCGGACTTTTCTATTTCCCTGCCTGAAGAGAGTCATGAAAGGCACACATTTTGTGGACGTGGTGGCAATCCAAGAATGTGTAAAAGCGGTTCTACGATCGATTTCTAAAGAGGCCTTTACTGACAGTTTCCAGAAGATTTATGAACGTTGTCAAGTGTGTTGTGAAGGATTACATATATTTTGAAGTCCAATGAAGGTTATTTTGTTTGTATCTTCTGTTTTGTTTGTTTTCTGATACCACTGAGCAAAGATACACCTCATATTCAAGAGGAATTCCAGGAAAAAAAGGTTTTAGGCTTTTGCCTGGTCCAGATAAATTACCTCCAATGCTGTTTCTATTAGGTCTGGATGGCTGCTGGGTATTGTACAAGTCCTAGTTTTATTCATGCCAGACAGAAATGTCAGTTGCGGCTGAAAGTTCCAGTCATAATACAGTGAAGGATCATGCTGTTCACTCTCCCATCATTAATATCAAGAATGTGCTGCGCTAGAAAATTGTGATTAAGGTGTCACCAATTGTGACATTAGTGCTCAAAATTGTACATCAAAAAATACATCAAAACATATAAATTGCTCAAAACATTTGTTAAAACAATCCAAGCAAAAAAGTGAGAGAAAAAAAGGATTTTGAATCCAGAGAGAAGTCCACAGTGATAAGTATATGAATAAAAAATTCAGGAAATCAACCACAAGTCCCAGTAATTATTAAATCCGCAGGGTACTATGGAGATGAAAGGACCACCGATGTGCGAATCACCAGATAGGTAAATAAGTTGGCAGCTTACCAGAGTAAGTGGGTCACTCAAGTTAATGAGTAAACCTGTATAAGCTTTTTGGATGGTAATACCAGGAACGACCACAGGGTGTCACCTCACGACTCAAACAAGATATCCACATAATGTAAACAGGGAAGCATGACAGGGACATAGCGTAACTCCGTATATAAAATCCGTTCATTTGATTAAAAGAAAAATATCACACTCACATTTAAGATGAATGTCACAAGCATAAAAGATTGTAGGCAACCGCTGAGAAGCGAACGAACATCTCCTTCGGTTTGGTAGATCTTGGAAGTCGGCTGTTGGGGGCGTGGTTACGTCACGTCTTGACTCACCCGACCGGTTTCGTTATACGCTTGACGATGGATTGTTTTAACAAATGTTTTGAGCAATTTACGGTATACGTTTTGATGTATTTTTTATGTACAATTTTGAGCACTAATGTCACAATTGGTGACACCTTAATCACAATTTTCTAGCGCAGCACATTCTTGATATTAGTGTGCATTTAGGTTTTTTTTCTACGATTCCTTATGTGCAGCAGCTTGTTTCTTTACTCACATAACTTGATTAATATATATTAGCGCAGAATTTCCCACTATTATACCACTCTCCCATCATTCACTCAAAAAATGTTTTGCATTCTGTGCACAGAAGGGGGAAGTCCAATAATTTATCCGATCCTCCTCTCCCCTTGTTTATTCATAGAATGCCTTGTATGGACAGCGGGAGAGTGAACAACCTGATTCTTCACTGTACTATAACCGGAACTGTCAGCCAAAGCCCTTGAAGATCACAGGTAAGAGTTGTATCTGGCATGAATAAAACTAGGATTTGTACAATATCCATGCAGACCTTACAAAAACAGAAATATAAGTAATTTATTTTGGACCAAGACAAATCTAAAACGTTTTTTTCCATAAGTTCCACTTAAAAAATAAAATACCTGTAGGAAAGAAAAAAGTTATACCTTTCCTCTGGCCTTAAAGGTGCAGGGTGTGACATGATCTTTCTCTTATGATACCCCAGGGAATGGTTAGCACTCCAAATCTTGCGAGAAGACACTGCAGAGCAGGGCTTGGTACCTTTTCTCAAGACGATTTGGAGATCTCTACTTTCTAGATTTTACTAGCAGTGCAGCAATAATGGGGTGGGGGAGTCACACTTTAAACAACAGACTTTACATTTTAGGTTTAAGGTCAGCTTTAATAAGTATAAAATCTGATGATCAAGGCATAGTTTGTAAGAACTACAATAAATTGTAATAATTTACCTCTATATATGCTGCATCATTGCTTGCATCTCTGATATGTGGATGCCAGTCCTTGGGAGGCTTCATTAAGTGCTTTCCATCAATAACAAACCATGCCAAACGAGGCCAGCCTATAAGAGATAATATTTAGCATAAATATATATTTTTTTATATTTGTTCTTTAGTATTTACATCAAATTACAGTTCCGAGAAGTACAAGACAACTTTTCTCCTTCTAGTTGCTTTTTAAAAGGTAACCTTATGTTGTTCACAACCAGTAGCCTGGGAGCCATTTATAGCTTTGGTTTCTTATAATTTGGCTTCCAGTAGCCCCTTAGCAGGTACTTAATGCCAGTTTATCCAGAAAATGCTGCATTACAGTGATAAAATTTGATTAGCTACAGCAAAAATTATAAAAGGACAAGCTATTACTAAAAAATTTGTTTTTGTCTAAGTCGCTGTTGGAGAGGTTTGCAATATAGTCCTATGCTAAACAAATAAAAATGTTTTTGTTGGACTTTAGCTTTCTCACAGTTTTTGTGAATCCATACTTGCTAAATTTGGATGTGGCTCCTGAGTTGTCAAAAGAAAAGAATGTGGCTTATAGAAATTTTTTTCTTTATCACATGTGATGAGCTCACGGATTACCTTTGAATGTCACAACATCCCCCGTTTGGGCTTTAGGCAGTCCTTTTTGGCAGACATCAGTGGTAAGAGCAAGTGATACCCCACAACTACCCAAAAGGAATCCGATCTGCTGACCACCAGCATCCTACAGAAAAGCAAGGTGTGTACAATGTGTTGGTATACTGTACACCAGGAGTGTTCTTTATTACCCTGAACTGCCAATAAGTTTTCATTACCTTCCTAGTCAGTGGCACTTCAATAGGCACAGGAATAAGGTCTGAAAGGAGGCATCCATAAAAAGCTACCATAAACATAACAGGATCACTGTTGGGAAATACAAGCGCCACCTGTAAAACAGAAGAATTTACCATTATTTTCTTTACTGCATCAATAGTTCTCAAAATTGTGAATTCCTCTATGTGATCTTTAGCTGTGCAAAAATTGAATTTTTGTCAGAAAAGAATATCCTTATATATTTTAGCTGCAGTTTCACCTAAACAAAAAAACAGTTTTAGCGTGTCTATAAAAAAAACAATGCCCCCACTCCCCTGAAACTATACTTACTACATTTCACATATATCATGCAATGTTTATATAAATCAATGTAACATAGCCCAAGGTTCACAAAAACAATGTTCATATATCACGTTAACAAGTTCAAAATCCAAAGACAATTATTCCAATATAAATTCCTCCAAATGTGTGCACCACCTCAAAACCAATCTGTTCATCAACAAGTTGATAAATCTCCAAAGCGGTCTACACCAACACCCGCAAATTCAGACACTCCCCAAACAAAGTTGACCCCTATTAACTAGAAGGCCAAATTAGAATGCAAATTAAATATTCAGTAAGGTTAATCCACAATCGCCAATTTAAATAATGGCATATGTGTAGTAACCCATGTAACCAGCGTGAATAAAAGGGACATCATTGTGTTGGTTATATTGGCTGAATGGATTACCGCACATTTGCCAGAAACTGGCTATGTTAATTTGACACACATGACCACTATATGATATATGTATATAGTAGTAAATAATATAGTAGCTCCTTCTTGGAATGTATATAGTGTAACCTTGCTAGAATAGTCAGTTAATCCCAAGCATCCTTTCGACCTATCTTTAAGTTAATAAACTATGAACATTAGTATACCTGTCTTACATAACCCAACTAAAAATTTTGACTTAATGGTCCTTTACTGGAAATAAATCAGAGAAATTACTTTTTTTTAACCAGAGATTTATGGCTCCGGTAATCAATTTAGCGATCATATTTAGTAGCATGTGTCACTGTGTGAGGACATCTGAATGCTGTATAGGTGTGCACAGGAAACTGTTTTCTATGGTAGACTTCAAAGTGGTATTAAACATAAAGATAAAAAAAAAAAAAAAAAAATCGATAACACTCACCGTTTTTACATCAGAAGAGAACCTATTGGTCTCTTCTGCCATAAATGCTTCCTCCTGCCAGGAGTAATGTACACTGAGCCATGCAAGCGCAGCTCATAGTAAATTACAGAACCCACTCTGTGCCATGGTGATGTGACTCCTGAGTGAATGCACAGGAGTGACGTCATTGTAGCCAAAGGGACAAAACCTAGAAGGAAGGCTAGGTGAGGATAAAAGCACCCCTACATTGACAGGAAGGGGATCCATTGACAGGCAAGTCTGTCCTAATGTGCTAATATTTACAAGCCATAGGTTATGGCAGGGTTTCTCAACCAGGGTTCCATGGAACTCTGGGGTTCCCACAGAGGTTGCTAGGGGTTCCTTGAGCAATGAGCAGTTTCTGCCTGTCAGATAATTTCCCGCGAACACCGTTGATATTTATAGCTATATGTAAGTGGCTAATTCTTCCCAATGAACACAAGTTTCTGGAGCATTCTTATCAGAGACTGTCACAATAAGGTATCATGAGTTGAAGATATAGTAATTATTAGCAGGGCTTCTTGAGACCGGAAAGTAATTGTAAGTGTTCCTCTGTGTTGAAAAGGTTGAGAAAGTTTGGGTTATTTGTTGGCTAAGAGTTAAAGTGGAAGCTCAGCCAAAACCTAACGCTAAACCTACTCTCAGCCACATTCTAAACCTAATCTATCTAACCCTGTAAAGAAAGAAAATAAGTAAAAATTGTTATACTTACCTTTTCTGAATCGATTCAGTCCAGTCTCCAGCGGCGAATGCTGTGTAGAGGGAGAGCCAACAATAGCTGGGAAATTCCTGGGAAATCACCCATAGAGTTACTATGGGGCTTCTGTAGTCGGCTGCCTCTCCCGCACACGCCTACACACTGAACCTGCCGCTGACAGCTCAGGGATCGGACCGGACTGGCTGCAGAATAGGTAAGTATAGCTAGGGATCTCTTCTTTACAGGGCTAGATAGATTGGGTTTAGGATGTGGATGATAGTAGGTTTCACTTAGAACCTTGAACAAAGGTATGACCTTTTTTTCTAGGTAGGGTGATATAACCTCCGTTTACAATGTCCTTGCTGTATATTTTTGGGGCATTCATAGTGTTGAGAAGATACTCACCCTATCTCCAGGTTTAAGAAGAGATTCATTCTTGTTGGTCAGCTTGTTCATCAAAGTGTAAGCCAGTTTAACACTTCTACTCCACAATTTTCCTAAACACAAAAATAAAAATAAATTAAATTAACCTCAAAATCCATCACATGACTACATGCTGGAAAGCTTTCTTAGGCTAGGTTCGCACTAACCAAAGCTCCTTAAAGTAATCTGTGGTGTCTTGGTTTTCAGAGGGAGGTTAAGCAGCCACTGTCAGGCTCTCAGGCGGTGATTGAAACCAAACAAGCAGCGCTACAACCCAGTCAGCACCCTTCAACAGGGAAGTTCTCGCACTGGTGCCTTGCTCTCAGCCTTTCCAAACCGCTCTGCACCACATATAATTCCAAAAAAGCCGGCAACACAGTAAACAGAGGTGTACAGAAATGTATTGGTAATCCAAACAAAAGGGGATAAAATCCAGCAGGGCAGATGATGACATGTTTCAGCCTTCACAGGGACCTTGGTCAAATCTTAGTCGGCTTTTTTGGAAGTATATATGTTGCAGGCAGTGATCCTGCTGCCTCCTGAATGGCTATTTTTTTCTTCTGACAAATGCCCGTCTATAATGGGGCTAATGTGTCCCAACCGCGAGCCAAGCATTTGGTTCATGGTTAGGGTAGCCCCATTGGCTTTAATGGCCGAGTTTGACAGGGGCTGCAGCCTGTCAACTTAGCATGTCGAGGCTGCGGCATGTGAATAGCCTACTCCAGCTGTCGTTTTAACTTTTGATAGGGCAATATGGAAGAGAAGATGGGTGACTCAATTTTACAGTGTCAGGCTTGGTTCACACATCTGCGATGGCAGACATTGCGTGTGATTCGGAGAGCACTGCTCTGAAAATCACATGCGATGTCTGTGCGATGCAAATTCAGCCATACAGATAGTATGGCGGAATTTCGCATCTGATTCGGCACAAACACGCACAGGACCCTTTTTTGGGCCGCAGCAGAATCAGATCGCATGGTGGTTCACACCTATGCGATCAGATTCATGTTCGAATGTCAGATTGCACTGTGATATGTGAAGTGATCTGGGGTTGTCTTTAACTTTGAATTGACACCCCCAGCGATTCACATATGGCAGTATGAACTGCCTGTGCTGGGAATGCAATGCGGGAACCCGCAGTAGATTCGCAGGGTTCCCGCATCGCATAAGTGTGAACCGGGACTAAAGGTTTAGCTTGAGCGATCAAACTTTGTAAACAGACTTTTTAAAACAAAAGAGATAAGAAAACATGATAGGGAGCCTAAAACACCACCTGCTTAATGAAAAATACTGCCCAAATAAATCGAACAGATCCTCTATACACGACACAAAAAATAAATAAGTAAAATAATATCTAAAAATCCTCTTTTCTTCACTCTCAAGAGTTATTTCACTCTTGTTTAGAATCATTTTATCATCTACAAAAAAAAAAAAAAAAAAAGAAGGAGGGGTGCTTCTTACCGTAGGTGAGAGTGTAGACTGCTTTCCCAGTGGTGTCCAAGGAAGTAAGACATGGTGTCTTAGGCTGAGTAGTTCCCCAGCGATGAAGAGCAGTTAACAATGATGGAGGCCAGTTAGAAACAACTCCCAGGGGTTCCCCCTTAAGCAGTGCCATTTCTGCACCTTCTGGTTTTGGTTGGTTGGGATCTGGCTGCTGAACTGCACAGAATAAAAAAAGAAAAGCAAAGTTTGAGGATCCACACTGCTTCAAAATTTCTAAACTCACCAGAACTGAATATTTGTCCACCAATAATACCTTCCAGAAGTTCTTCAAAATCGTCAACAAAGAACTCTCTGAGTGGAGGACGCTTTGGCCTTTTTAATGTATTGAGAAGCTGCTGAATTTTGGAGGAGACTCTGCTGTTTACTGGCACACCTATAGGAGAGGAACAAGGGGGGTCAGACCAATGTGTATATCTCAGGTTAGCATTTCTACTCGAAGCATCTAATAATACTAACGCACCATCTGCTGTTTCTAATATGCTGCTGTTGAACCCCCGTGGCACGCCACGAACAGATGCCACCTGTGGACGTTCATGAAGAGAATTTCCTAGGAGTCCGGTAGTCACGTCAGGTGGTGCAGAAACACTCTCTGGTTATCAGGATGAAGAACATGACACATGGTTCTGATCACAGTCTGAAACCTTATGAAGTCACCCAATGAGCAACACCCCTGTCTTAGTCACTGCCATGACACAATGAACCCAATTTATTAAAAAAAAAAAAAAAAAGCAGCCAGTCAGATTCCAATAACCAGGACCGGGGGGTCACTATGGGCATGGGATACTTCTCTTGCTACAAAGATGATAATAGTCTTTAAAATGAACCCTGACGTATGTATATATACAAAAATAAACCTGCCTTGTTAGATATATCAAACTAGAAGATTTAATAAAAAAAACATACTGTCACCAACCTTTATTAATCCTTACACTGTGCCATGCATGTACCAACTACTATCTTGACAAATGACCTTCAGCCTTGTTGGCCAGTATTCTATTGTTAAATTGTACCATATCGTTTGGCAGCACATGCCCGATACTGACCTATCTGGGCATGTGCCATGAGGTCTGCCAGCATGGTGGCAGCTGCGATGACAGGGCAGCTGTTGGAGGTGGCAGGCTTGGCTCCTGGGTGTGATGAGGTGGAAGATGCTGATGATGAGGTGGAGGAGCCCTGGGTTACTCTGCTAATCCAGGGCTCTACGCTGGAATGACCTTGAAGCGGAGTGGATGTGATGCGTCCCTGACGGAGCAATGAGCCCTCATCCTCTGAAGCTGACGAGGTGTCTGTGAGTAAAATAATCATGACAGCTGAATAACAGTGATTGTTGTACAAAGGTCAAAACATTTAGGACCAAACAAACCAGACAATTCAAAAGAAAAGGGGAAACAGGTCTACTGTACATGGGAGTCAAAACTTTATTACTATAGGAGCATATCAAGACATACAATGTACCTGCAGTCACTCAGGGAATAAGAATTTGAATGTAGAATTACCTGGTGGAGTGTAGGTCTCTAGAGAAGACTGGACAAGAGCTGAGCGCCTTTTAGAAGGCATAGGCATTTTTCTCTCCTTGTATTTGGCCAAAGCTGCTTGTACGGCTTCTGTGTGAACATCTGCACAGGAGAACGCAAAGTTGGGGTTAGGGAAGATTTCTTACAAAACCAATGAAAGCAATGTGATTATACTAATAATTCCTTATTAATGTCAGGGATAACCTGTCACTAAGCATGATATCCCAGGTATGCCCCTCCAAGATTTGCCTATATATTTTAAAGGGCAGACCTGAAGGTTGCACCCAGACCCACCTCAACAAATAGGAAAGTAGGCAATAAACAACATAATAGTGTTGGGCAAAAAAAAAATCTATAAAATTGTGTAAAAAAGGATAAAATGTATATATATATAAAAAAAAAGTGTATATGTAAATCTCAGCCCTCAAGCAAAGAATCCTGAATCTAAAAATGCATAACAATGTATCATTAGTAAAATCCAATGCTTAGAGAAAAAAAAAGTACAAAGTGCAAAACACAAGTGAATATTGCAACAAGTCCCAGTGCAAAAATGTATATGTATCAATCCATGCAATATATAAAAAAAAACAATTAATGATGAGTTATTACAACTAATACCAATAAATTTTAAGGTGAGCACCCAATCACAAGGGGGTGCACGGTTATGATTGAGCTGTGACACCTCGGTCACTCACTCTGTTTGGGATACACCGCCACATCAAGGTGGCTTGAGCACTTATACAAGATTATTTTATACCACTCTGCACTGATCATCACCAAAGACTTTTTTGGATAATTTATTATCATTTGATTTTAATATATTGCACGGACTGATTTAATTTTACCACTGGTATTAGTTGTAATAACTCATCATTAATTGTTTTTTTTTTTTTTTTTTATATATTGCATGGATTGATACATATACATTTTTGCACTGGGACTTGTTGCAATATTCACTTGTGTTTTGCACTTTGCACTTTTTTGCCTCTAAGCATTGGATTTTACTAATGATACATTGTTATGCATTTTTAGATTCAGGATTCTTTGTTGAGGGCTGAGATTTACATATACACTTTTTTTTTTATATACATTTTATTATCTATTCTTTTTTACAAAATGTTATAGATTTTTATTTGCGCAACACTATTATATTGTTTATTGGCTCTTTGCACTTTTATGAGAAGTGAAGTGTCTGCGGCATTTAGAATCTGATGTAGGTAGGTTGCTTGCAGGATTTCTTGTTTAAATAGGAAAGTAGGGGTGCACTGAATGGAAATTTTGGTGCCGAGCCCGAAAAATGCAGGATGCACTTGGTCGCAAATTGAAACAACTGTTTTTTTTTTTTTTTTAAAAAAAAAAAAAAAAAAAAAAAAAAAAAAAATATTATATATATATATATATATATATATATATATATATATATATATATATATATATATATATATATATAATTGTATTATATTCGACTTTTTAATTAAAATGATAAATTTAAATGAATATGAATTTATTGTCGGCCATTACTGGCACCTTTAGCGGCAGAAAAGTTCAAGAAAAATGCATCCCTTTAAATTCTTTGTAGGCCTTCACACTGGTTTGTTGCGCTTCTGTTGTGGTGTTAAAAATCCTGCTTGCTGCATTTTGGGTCAGTTACAAAAAAAAACACAGCTCCCTGTTGAAATGCATTGAAAACGCAGCAAGAACACATCAATAACGCACCAGTGTTATGTTTTTGATGCAGTTTTTGAATCACATGACCTTAAAAACACAGCATAAGCACAGTAAAATCATGGTAAAATCGCATGCACTTTTTTCTCTTATCGGTAAAATGCCGATAACACTATTTTGGGCCGACGTGTTTCAACTGCCGAAGTTTCGGTGCATCTCTAAAGAAAGCTATGTTTTCAGTATTCAATGCCAAGGTAAACGTAGATATGGATACTAAAGTGAAGCTTGCATCAGATATACTTTTTCATGTTAAGTGCTTTCTAGTAAGACCTATGACCTCCCAGAATTTACAGTTCATCCTCTGAAAATGTTTTCAACTGCTTTTTTTTCCAGGAGAATGAAGCTACCTTTGTTCAGACATGATCTAAAAGCAGCATTTACTACCTTTATTGAAATGCTGATACCTGAACATTGTGTTCAAATGTTTGACACAGATCCGTCCTGCTGCTGTACCTTTGCGCTCTATGGTTTGATATGAAACCATAGAGCGCAAAGGTACTCTAACAGGAAATATAATGTTACAACCTGATCAATGGGGGAGTGGAGACTGAGAAAATGTTTTCTCCTGTCTGCAACAGATGGATGACACCATCACAGCCCAGATAATATAATTTGAGGCTAAGGACCAATTTATAATGATAAAAAGTTTTTTTTTTATGATGATGTTTTTGTTTATTCTGCATTAATACATTCTTGACATGTCTGACTTGAAAAGTTACAGAAAGGTCCACGTTAACCACTGCTTCTGTGTCTGTGATTTGCCGACTGAACGTTGTAGATCTTCAATACCCCATAGACCACACACTTTCATGATACTGGAAAATCTCGGTATTCAATAACAAACATTTGTGAAATATATAAATATGTGAAGAATTTATTTTTGCTTCGGTGTTACACCCGAAGAAGTCTTTATGAATGCGTCATTTTGCTTTCAAATAATATGCTGTGCATGGTTACCTGAATACATTCGTTCCCTTAATCAAAACAAGTAATGAACAGGAAATAAAAAAAACGTGCAAAACATAAAAAATATATATATATTTTTTTTTTTTTCTTTTTTTTTTTCTTTTTTTTTTTTAATAACTGAACCACAAACACATGAGGTATCAAAAAGGTAAGGTAACATCATTACCACAGTAACTTTTTGGAGGAAAGGCAGAAAAATTGATAGTTTACTCCAAAAATGCCGTGCTTCCTATAGCGCAACTGAGCTTTCAGCTTAAAGTAGAACTATAGGCAATTATTTTATTTTTTTTTTTAATTTTGGAGAGAGCAAGGGAGGGTTATAATTATAACCTGTCAGACTTTTTTTTGTTTTTGCCATCTTTGTCCCATTGGAGATTTTCCCTTCACGTCCTGTCCCATAGACATACAGGAAGTGAGAGGAAATCTCTGCAAATTAAGGGAATCTCTTGGGGCCCCCTAGGTCACCAAAGTTAGTGCCCCCATCGAAAGATTGCTTACATTTTTGAGCACAACCCAAAATTTAGAATTTTTTTAACTTTCACTTTCAAAGATAATGGTTAACAAGACAAACAGAGAGGGTGAATCTCCTTAATGGGGGCACAGACAGCAATAAAAACTAACAGGGGGTTGTAATCCATCTCCACTCTATCCAAAAATAAAAAAAGTTATGCTTTTAGTTATACTTTAAATCAGTTAAATACATTTTGGGTGCATCAAAACAAGCCGGGTTCATAGCCTTATAGTTTGCGTTCTTTAGAAATCAGTATGCTGCTGAAAAGGCCCAACTCTTACTGCATAAGTCCGACACAGCAGCAGTTGAATCAGATCTATAGCTCTGCAAATAGAAAAGCTTATACTCCATATAGATTAGAGAGCCTTAGCTCTGACTCAGCAGGGCTATGTGTTAGACCTCTACAGAGAGGCCACTGCATCCACAAAGAGAGAAAAGGGTCCTTTTCTGCAACAAGCTGGCAGGGGACAGACTTTTCCACTATGGTTGTGCCTCCTGCATTTTTAACCGCATACAATTCGCATAACATATGAAACAGCAGACTTCTAAATACAGCCGGCTCACACATGTGCGGGGTGGCCGCTGTGTGCTTTTAAAAAGAGTCCTGTGCGATTTTGGGTCCAGTTCACGTGCAATTTCCGATACAAATTTGCACTGAACCGCACCGGACTCCCGCACTAAGTGCCGGCTCACACTATAGTGATGTCAGACATTGCATGTAATTCGCACCGCACTGCTATTCAAATCTCATGTAACGTCTGTGCGAATTCAGCCATACAGATGAATGGCTGAATTCGCATTGCATTCGGACCAAAGTCGTGCAGGACCCTTTTTTTGATCCGCACCAGAACCGGCTCACATGGGTGTTCATACCCATGCAATCAGATTCCTGTCCGAATTGACAGTTCGAACTGCGATGTGTGAACTAATCTGGGGGTGTCATTAACTTTGTATTGACACTCCTAGCAGTTCGCATATGGCAGTGTAAATTGCCTGGGAGTCGGGTGTGATGCGGAAAGCCGCATTGGATCCGCAGGGTTTCCGCATTGCACCAATGTGAACCGAGCCTGAAATCGTGGCCCAGCCTTAAACACCTTTTGCCTAAATGCACCTGAAACATATTTAGCTAAAACTGGAAGTTCAGTGGGCCTTTGAATGTCAACTTTATTCTATAACCATGCAAAGCGTGAAATCTTTAAAGAGAAAAAAAACCAACCAGATCGAAATCGCTCATCCCGTGAACTGGTGGAACGAGACCTCTGCTGCTTGTTGGTGGTTGTCGTAATTTGTGATGAGCCCAAGAGTTTAGCTTCTGTTTGCAAAGAGGGATCTACTCCTGCATATAAATACAAATGTCACGCATGTCAAATGCGTACACACTGGATACCTCTCATACATAAATTGCAAGTTATATTTCATTTTTTTCTATGTGTGGCACCTTCTATAAAATTGAACTCCAGGTATAGTTTGTAGTGACATTGATCCAGCCTGGACCAATGCAAGTAAACATATTCCATACCTGGCTGATCCTTGTGAAACACACCTGGAATTCAGCTTTAAAAGGTATACTGCTGTTGAAATGCATCTTACCTGCTTCGATCCTACAGTTTTTCATGCAGGCATTGCTGTAGTGCAGGGATCCTCAAATTACGGCCCTCCAGCTGCTGCAGAACTACACATCCCATGAGGCATTGACTTTCACAGACATGACGGGAATTGTAGTTCCTGAACAACTGGAGGGACATAGTTTGAAGTCCCCTGCTGTAGTGCATCAATCTACTCTAGTCCCCTTCCTCAGGAATCTGATGATTTAAAAAGCCCTGATGCTTACCAGTTTGTAACCCAAGAATGGAATTCCCAAACACACACATTGTAGGCTGCTAGCTTCCTCATATACAGAACTCCTGTTAAATCAAAGTCCTAAAACGAAGACGTTTACACAGCCATGAATCAAATTTTAAAAAATGGGGAGCATGCAAGATACCATACAGAAAGAAGGCACTTATGGCACTTTTCCACTGCAAGTACCGGCTCGGCTCTACTCGGCCCTGCTTGGCCCGGTTTGCTTTTCCACTGCTGGTACCGCATGGTACGGTGTTGGAACGGTTCGGTACGGTACGGTACGGTTTGCTTTTCCACTAAAGTAGTACTAAAGTTAAGTGGGTGGGATAACAACGGGGTGAGTAGGATTCTCTGACCAATCAGTGGCTAGTAGTGACTGCATGCAAAGGATTGTGGGATATGGTACCGGTTATGGCACCTGTTGGAACCACAATCAAGTAGGTACTGTTTTTGAGAGCTGTACCGTTCGGTTCCATGCAGTGGAAAAGCGCCGCCATACCGTACCGTACCGAACCGTTCCTACACTATACCATGCGGTACCAGCAGTGGAAAAGCACAAAAGCGAGCCGAACCCTTCGGTTCCATGCAGTGGAAAAGCGCCATTAGTTGGTCCAAGTAGTGTGACTAAAATGAAATTTATTAGGTCAAATAAAATGAGTAATCATAAATGTAAACATTGTAACAAAATGACGCACCACCTACACCAAACACCAAGTGTGCATGACAATGTTGTCAAATGAATTATTAAAAAAAAAGTCCGGACTCTGAACACATACCCTGATAATCTATCAATTGAGTGAAACACTGAAGCGTTAGTTCAGGGAACAAATACCTCTGCTGCTGCGCAGATTACGGGCAAGTAGTTCCAAGGGACGGTAATCAATAAATTAATGACATAGTGAAACCCAGTAAGCAGCTAGGGATAACAGTGTATCCAGTTTATGTAGACGGGGAGCCTTGTGCAGTCATTGCGGATATATAGCTGTACAGGTATATATCAGCATTAATGCAATGACTGCACGAGGCTCCCTGTCTACATAAACTGGATACACTGTAAGTACTTGCCTGTAATCTGCACAGCATTTATTATTACCCATTTTTTTTACCTAATTAATTTCATTTTAGTCATACTACTTTGACCAACTAAGTGCCTTTTTTCTCTATGGTATCTTCCATGCTCCCCATTTTTTATTTTACATGTGCTACTACTAGGTACTTGGCTCCACACCCTATTAGGAGTTAATGGACTAGGCTGCTGAGTCATTACGAACATCGGCACCTCTTGGCCCTCGGTGGCAGGTATTCTGCTACTTCATTTTTTCAAACTAATGAATCAAATTTAAACTGCCTTGGATCTCTGAATCTGACAGGTGATATGCAGAGAAAGGAAATCTGGTTCCAGTGAATGAAACAAAACTTAGATTAAAGTGGTTTTATAGGCTGAAGGGTTTTTACCTTCATAAAAAAATTTCAGTATACAGTTTTCCTTGCAGCATCCATAATACTTACCAGAGGCTGATCCAGCAATGTGCAAAAGAGCAGCTGCTCCCCCAAGTCTTTGCCTTCCTCATTGGCTGAGAGACAGCAGCAGGAGCCATTGTCAATCACAGCCAGTGAGCAGGGAGTGGGGGGTGGGGCCGCACCCTGCTCTGTGTTTTATAAACAAGCGCCTTGTTATGGGGCATTTTAAAGGTAAATTGCATGGACTTAAAGCCCAATCTTGGGAAAACTAAAAGAATCCTCCTGCAGAAGGATGCATCCACAATGTAAGTATTAAATGCTTGCTTAGGAGGACAGGAAAATCAGCCTTACTTACTTGATTTTCAGCTCCTCTGACAGAAGGCACCCCCGCACCCCCCCTCCCCCACACTCCAGGCAGTGGACAGCTCCTCTGCGTCCTCATGTACAATACAGATCTTTGTCTTTGGACCCTGCACTGGCTTGATGATATCAGAGGGCATCATATTGCTGGAGTACAGGGGAGTAGATGCCATAGGGACCACACATGGGTGGCAGGGCCTGCACATTGGAGGATCAGGTAAGTAAAACTGCTTGTCCCAAGCCCTTAGACCTAAACAATGATTTTTACTTTTCTGGGAGTTCAGCTTTAATTTCAGTGCAGTTGCAGTGTTTGCTAAAAAGCTATAACAACTTGCTGATTAATTTCACTAGTTTCAGGAGTTGCTCTTATACAAAAAAAAATAAAAATAATCAGCAAAGGAAACCCTACAGGTTTTAACCTTGGCAAGTATACTCCACAACCTACTCAAGATTGTACAATTGAGAACTTTGAGAAGAGGGCCATCTGGTTTCAGAAATAACAGGATAAACAGATTACCTAATACCCCAACAACAGAACCTCAACATTTAGATCAACTTCGTAAAGAACTTCAAAGCCTGGTACACACTAACAGTGCTGCAGTCAGAGCCGCTGTACTAACCATCTGACGTTGGTACAGCAATCTCCCCTTCTGAGCTGTTGTGTTCTGACAGGCAGGCGGACGGTCCCCCCACCCCGACCAATCAGATTGCCTGAGAGCGCTGATCGGGAGCTGGTCGGCTGCTGGTTTTCCAGCATGCTCACCCGATGGAAGCCGGCTTCTGTCAGACCAACTGACATACACATGGCCTGAATGTCAGCCGGTTTCTATTGAACTGGCCGATGTCTCCCGACATTCAGCCTGTGTGTACGGGGCTTAAGGTCACATTCACATGGCCATGTAAAAGATCATTTGATTTTTTGCGGCTGGAGTGACTGGGGCATGCAAATGGCAGCAGATGCTCAGCCTATGTAACTAATGACAGGCTGATAACGGCTGCCACTGTTCACATGTAGCCACACACAGAGCACCTACCTGTGATTAGGGATGGGTGTCCAAGCCTGAATGCATTCAGCCGTGTGCAGGCTCGAACATCTGAATCCCTGATCGCAGGTAACCTCTCTGTGTGCAGCTACATGTGAACAGCGGTGGCTGCTGTCAGCCTGCCAATTTAAATAGGCTGAGCGGTTGCTGCTATTTGCATGCCCTGGTCATTCCAGCAGCAAGAATCTGATGAATATTGTCACTGGAATCCAGCAGCTGCATGTAAACAGTTGTGTAAAAGAAGCCTTAAAGGGTCAGCGCAGACCGTAATCATCTCTTACAGTGGCCATACGCAAAATTATTTTATATATGATCCTATCACCAATCATTATACTGTCTGGGGGGAAAATACAATCGGAGGATTAAAAAGATTATTCGATGCACCATACACATAATAATCATACCGATCTACTTTACCACAATCTGATTTTCTGTCTAGACCAATCAGAATAATGTTATTTAAATTGATTGGCTTTGAGCAAAACCAATCGATGACACAGTATGAGTCTTTTTGATAATTCATACATTTGATCACGTTGTTCAGTTGTGTGGAAAATCTTTTGATCAGATCGCTACGTGTATGGCCAGCATTACACTCTATATAAAACAGGACCTGCATCCTTTATTTCTTACGCAGCCAGGTGACAAGTTCCTAACTCTACTCAGGTGCAGTAGTGATTATGAAGAAAATAGCTTTACCTAAAGTGTCTACAGTAGTCATGTGATTGCAATCTCTGTCTCTTTGCGGACAAGGGCTAGGGGTGGAGTGAGGTAGCAGCAGAATGTCACTTTCGCTGATATAATAACGCAGCCCGGCCTGGCTTACATGAGACACCGACAGTGGTGCTTCCTTTTAGAGTTGGGGTCAGTCAAGCAGGGGCCATGCAGGAATCGACCGATTATCGGCAAAGCCGATGTATTGAGGGCCAATATGCACTTTTCCCGATATATCCGAATCGGCCCCTGAGGTTACTGATATTGCCAATATTTCAGGAAAGTGCTTGTACCGGAGTGATGCCTGCAGCTAGAGGCATCACCCTGGTACCAGCATCCATAGCCGACGGTTGGCTGTCTTGTAATGACAACCAATGCGGCTAAGAAGCTGCTCGGCTGTCATTACAAGGAGTGGGAGGGGACGTCCCCCCTATCGCTGCCTTCTGCGGCTCGCCCAGCTCTCCCATCCAACCGGGAGACCCGGGCAACCAGCCTGCATGGCCGCCGAAGACCCGATCAAAGCCGCATTCGGCTATGATTGGGTCTCCATGCAAAAACCCGGAAGTGATATCATGAGTGACATCACTTCCAGGTACTGTCTGGCGCCAGATTAAAAAAAAAATGACAGCATTCAAAACAGCCAAACTTGGCGTTTTGAATGCTTTTAAGTGCAGAGGAGGGGTTTGGGGTCTTTTAGACCCCCAGATCCCTCCACAAAAGTACCTGTCAAAAAAAAAAAAGATTTTTTAAATGTACAAAAATAAATCGGGCAATATCGATATGCATTGGCCAAAATATGGGTATCGGCAACTAAAAACTGATATCGGTCGATCACTAATTATAGGACATGCCAGCCTGGAATCCTGATACAGAAGCACTCATACAAGCGGGACACCACCACTATACTAAAAGGAAGAGCATATAACAAAAAAAAAAACAGGACTGCGCAGCAAAAAAACACCTATACCTAAGTTTATACTCAGCAGCTGAATCACGAAGCAGTGCGAAACATTATTGGACTTTATATAGTTAATTTATTGGCTTTTAGGCAGTTTTAACTTCTTAATTTCCTTTAGGTGAGAATTTTGTGCGTGTAGGGTTTTGGGTATTCTCTCTCACAGTGCTGCACTATTACTTTTTTTTTTTAGGGAAGTGCAGTTCACCATACACAAACTCTTAGGATGAACATTTTTTCCCCTAGAAAGCCAAAAAAGACAAAGGATATGCTATGAAGGTATAGGTACATTACAAGCCTGGAGAAGCAGTAAACAGAGTTGACAAAGCCAATGGCAACAAATTGCCAAGAAGCTGACAAACAAATGTCTACAAATAAATAAAATACCAGTTTTAGGTGGAGTGGCACATTTATGGCTTTAACATTCCACTGTCCGAAGGATCCAAGTGCTTCCACCCCAAACGGCTTAGCTCACTGGCTTAAAGAGGTTGTGAACCTCAGACATGAAATATGAACAAAGCATATCCTTCTACAGTGTGCATTTGTCTCAATTAGGAGCACTAAGTGTAATTTCTGCTATCAGCGTGAAACACTTCTGAAACGATTTCCTGACACCAAGAAAAAAAAGGTGACAGGGGAGGGACCTCCAGCACACAGCTTGTGATTGCCAGCCACGGCTCATTTCCTGTGTGAAGGGGGTGTGTCCCTTCCCTCTCAGAGCTCTCCTCACTGAACTCTGTAGTGTGTAACTTCAGCTCTCTGCCTCATTTTCTGAAAACTTAGACAAGCTTTATAAATTCTGGACTTTGGACAGCTGTAGAAAAGAGAAGACTGCAGATAAACAGGCACAACTTATGTAGGAGGATTTGTTTATTCTCTGTGCAATACCCGAGACCAGTCAATGGGCATATGTAAGGGTTTACAACCACTTTAAATAAACATTCGATTTTTTATTATAATTATTAGCGGAGAGCCAATATCATCCGGTTTCCTGATAGTTCTTGATTTTTCCATACTGAGAAGAACATGCTCTGCATATATGGCTGGATTTATTTTACAGTAAGGAAGGGGAGAAAATTCTGCTTAGTTTGGCTCTGATGCTCTGGGCCAGGGATTAGAGTTTAGCAGGAATCGCTCACTCAGCAAGTAAAACGCCCAGAACTGCCTGGAAAACAAAACTGACCAGAACAGTAGACAGATCCCAGTTTCGCTCTAAACCATCTGATAGGTAAGCAAAATGATAAATATTCTTATCCCAAACCTAATAAAAACTGTTCAATATATACAAAAAATGTGCTCTGCAATTCATTACACTAAACAATCCTACTAATTTCTATATTCAAGCCCAGAACAGATAAAAATTTGATGCACGGCTGCTTTTCCTTTTTTTCCCCCGAAAAAAGAAACTACTAGGGTTGCTCCTCAGTATATAAGACCTTACCTACATAAACATTACTAGTAGTTTACCAGGAATCTGATCACCTTTTTATGTATTAATCACATATATTTAGGGGACCCCTTTTGCTTTCCCAATGGCCCAACTACTTTACACCATGGATCCATCACGGTACTGAAAATATTCCTAATGCATTTTGGTCCTGCAAACCCAATGCTACTAACACCTTGTTCCACTTCATTCCAAAGGATATATGCTGAGGTACCTTGCTCTCAACTATGTCATGCAACAGAAATGAGGACTTATCGGTCCAGACAATGTATTGTCTTTCTTTTCTTGCCCATTTGTCATGCCCACTGTAGCTTAATGGTCCTGTCCTCTGACTCCTGTGCTGTTGCTACCTATCTTTTTCAAATATCCACATCCCAAGCATTCAAAGGTGTCCTTTTCCATTGGGTTCTAAAGACTGTTTTTATGAATGTTTGTGGACTTTTCCTTAGCTTGCACAAGTCTGATTACTATTTTCTTGGCCTGTCTCATTAAACAGAGTGCTTCTCTCATGGGATCGCCAATCTCTGAATGTTTTTTGCCAATCATATGTAAACTCTAGAACTGATAATGTGTGAAAATCTGCAGGTGGTCAGCAGAGTCCAAAGTCATTACTGGATCAGTATCTTAGGCTGGCCATACATGTTCAATTTTCTTGTACAATTTTCTGTTAGATTTACCAAAAACTATATAATATGAGGTCAAAACTAAAGACCACTTTCAATTGTATCCAATTAGGGAGGCCCTTGTAATACATAGTTGTAGGTAAATCTACAGAAAATTGTATAATGTATGGCCAGCCTAAGGTCACAAAACTTCCCCTTCTAAATGCTGGTCTAACAGTGATCCCCCCAATCTGTGGCTCTTTTTTTCTGCCTTTAACCAGGCCCTCAAGCCACTATTCCTTCTACTAACACTAACGATAAGCCACTATTTCTTTTGACACCAACAATGGGCCACTATTCCTCCCACTGACACCAACAATGGGCCACTATTCCTCCCACTGACACCAACAATTGGCCAATATTCCTCCCACTGACACCAACAATGGGCCACTATTCCTCCCACTGACACCAACTGGGGGGGCATTATTCCCCTGACACCAAAGAAGGTGCACTCTTTTTTCCACTGACACCAACGATTGTGCACTATTCCTTACACTGATAACAACAGGGCACAATTCCTTCCACTATTCTTTCCACAGACACCAACAGTGGGAATTATTTCTCCTATCACTAACCACAGGCGCAATGTCATTATACTGTAACTCCCACAGTTCACCAAATCTGGGGCACTGCTTACCCCCACTGATGCCGGGGCATTTTATACTCCCAATGGCAAGAGTCCAGCTCCCCTAAGGTCTGAAGGACAGTGATATAGCCCTATATTTAAAAGTAGGGATGGGCTCAGGCGTGTTCGGATCATAGGAAGAACTCACTGCACCCTGCCTATCATAGGCTGTGAGACATTTCCTGACCCGCAGCTGCACATAAACACGCTGCCTATGATTGGCGGTGTGCAGTGACGGCTTCCTGGGAGGATTGCTCAGGAGGGTTGGGACTTCCACCCCGAACACGCCTGAGCCCATCCCTATTTAAAGGTTTTGAGGACAAGTTGTGGACATGACGTAGAGTTTTCACACAAGATAAAGCCAACACTTTTTCTTTTAATAGAGTGGTACAGGATTAGAACCACTGCCAGGATTGTATTGCTGTCTGTGACTCCACTAGGGAGATTCACTCTTGTGACACTGATATCAGGAGTGAAAATGAACATCCAAAACTTGAGTTGTTACAAGAAAAAACTACAGGGGTTTTAGCCATTCCCTATTCTACCAAACAGTTTGGCTTTAAATACTTTGAAAACTTCAAACTTTGAATAATGTTGCCACTTTTCTTCATTTGAGGATCTTAAAACGAGTGCACTCCAACGAGACTGTACTTGCCTTATAAAAGCACACTGAAATACATTTAATTGTAAGAAAAATACATTACATTACTTTATGGCCACTTCAACCACTATGAACACCAGCCTAAAACTTGTTCAGCAGGAAACAAATTCCCCATCGTTCCACTGTTATACACATTCTATCACATGATCCACCACTTATGAATGAGCTTTATAATCTTACCTTGAATGAGTGGGATGTAACGAGCCAGAAGCTTGGCCCTCTTCTTCTCATAACCCTTCTGAGTTATGTCTCCTGAAAAATAAGAGGACACAAAGCAAATGTTAAACTTATTAAGTCTGCTGTGCCATGTAAAGCAGTAAACATGAAAACATCTGAGTACTCACATAAGCTGCATTCTCTTATGCAAGTTCAAGCTGTGAACATAAGAGGATTTCACCGATTTTATGCTTTTTACTATTACACAACGAGTTAGATTTTGTGCAACAACTATCAGACTTTCATAGTGTTTGTGCTGAGAGATCTCGGGGGAAGCAGACAAGTATAATCAACTTTGAATGTGCTGGGAAGGGAGTAAAAAAGGGTAAATGCACTTCTGTTTTAGGCCTCTTTTACATGGTCGTCTGTCTGTCCAACAGTTGGAAGAAAAACGGACAGCAATGCATTCCTATGGACATCATCCATTTACATCAGTTTTACATTCGGTTCCATTTCCCCCCCCCCTTTTTTTTTTTTTAAAGAGAACTTTGCAATTGTTTAATTTAAAAAACAAAAGCGGACAAAAAAAAATGGATGTAATTGGATTAAAGACTGCTGTAAACGCAATCCATTTGTTCTTAGCAAAAATGTGACTGAATGGATGACGCCCATGTAAAGGGGCCGAAAGCTGAACTAAAAGGCAATAAATCCTTCATATGAAATACACTGCTCAAAAAAATTTAAGGAGCACTTTTTAATCAGAGTATAGCATCAAGTCAATTAAACTCCTGGGATATTGCTCTGGTCAGTTAAGTTGCAGAGGGGGTTGTTAATCAGCTTCAGCTGCTTTGGTGTTAATGAAATTAACAACAGGTGCACTAGGTGGGCAACAATGAGACAACCCCAAAAACAGGAATGATTTTACAGGTGGAGGCCACTGACATTTTTTTCACTACTCATCTTTTATGACTGTTTTTCACTAGTTTTGCATTTGGCTAGGGTCAGTGTCACTACTGGTAGCACGGGGCTATACCTGGACCCTATAGAAGTTGCACAGGCAGTCCAACTCTTCCAGGATTGCACATCAATACGAGCCATTGCCAGAAGGCTTGCTGTGTCTCCCAGCAGTCTCAAGAGCATGACATTCCAGGAGACATGCAGTAACTCTAGGAGAGCTGCGACCGGTCCTTAAGCCATCAGCAGCACCGGTATCTGCTCCTTTGTGTAAGGAGGAACAGGATGAGCACTGCCAGAGCCCTACAAAATTACCTCCAGCAGGCCACTGGTGTGAATGTCTCTGACTAAACAATCAGAAACAGACTGCATGAGGGTGACCCGAGGGCCGATGTTCTCTAGTGGACCCTGTGTTCACTGCCTGGCACCGTGGAGCTCAATTGGCATTTGCCATTTAACACCAGAATTGGTAGGTCCGCCACTGGCTCCCTGTGCTTTTCACAGATGAGAGCAGGTTCACCTTGAGCACATGTGACAGACGTGAAAGGGTCTGGAAAAACCGTGGAGAAGGTTATGCTGCCTGTAACATTGTTCAGCATAACCATTTTGGTGGTGGGTCAGTGATGGTCTGGGGAGGCATATCTATGGAGGGACGCACAGACCTCTACAGACTAGACAACGGCACCCTGACTGCCATTAGGTATCATGATGAAATCCTTGGACCCATTGTCTGACCCTACGCTGATGCAGTGGGTCCTGGGTTCCTCCTGGTGCAAGATAATGCCCGGCCTCATGTTGCAACAGTATGCAGCCAGTTCCTGGAGGATGAAGGAATTAATACCACTGAATGGCGCCCACATTTGCCTGACCTAAATCCAATAGAACACCTCTGGGACATTATGTTTCGGTCCATCCGACGCTGCCAGGTTACACCTTAGTCTGCTTAGGAGCTCAGTGATGTCCTGGTACAGATCTGGAAGGAAATACCCCAGGACACCATTTGTGTCATTAGGAGCATGACCCGATGTTGTCAGGCATGCATACAAGCATGTGGGGGCCATACAAACTACTGACTACCATTTTTAGTTGCTGCAATGAAATTTCAGCAAAATGGACTACCCTGCTGCATCATTCTTTCACTTTGAATTAAGCCCTCTGTAGGTTGATAATTTTAATTTCCTTCAAACAATGTGGCATTATTTCATTCCTAACACATTACCCAGTCCATATCAGTATCGATATTCAGCATTATATATTTTTTCCCATTGAGATCTGATGTGTTTTCAAAGTGTGTGCACCAAATGAGTTTGCAAACTAAGATAATTTTTTTTGTAAATGTGATATTAAAGTGTTACTAAACCCATGACAGTAAAATCAGTCTGTACATGTAGTAATGAATGCTTGTTATACTCCCCCAAGGGGTTAATCCTCTGCATTGTGTAAAAAGGCTGCTTGAGCTTGTATGCACCTCCTCTTCTTCTACTGACTCCAAAACATATCCAGATAGAACAGAGCCTTTGGAGTCAGGCTGCACATGCTCAGTTTGGTGTGTGTTGATGAGGAGGTTTTTTTTTTTACTTGAGAGATTGCGTGTAATCAGCACAGGGCCAATCAGCACTGTCCAGACATGTCCAGACAGAGGGTTTGGAGCCCTGCAGCCTCAAAGGACAGCTCAGTGCACGATGAAAACTCCTCCTACAAGCTTCACTAGGAACTGATAGAAGTCACAAGACTGCTATATACTGATGAGAAAAGGTATTTAGCAGTTTATATTTACTAAAATAATTGCATTTCCATGTTCTGTATACTGTGGGAAACCAGATCCAGTGAATGCAGTGTTCTGGATTTAATAACACTTTAATGTGCTGCACCTAGCCTGTATAGAAACTGAGCTTTGGGAGAGACCTAACAAGCCCACCCATGAGGCGGTTAACAAAAAACTACAGGAGGGGGTGGATACAAGACCAGTCAACCTGCCCAAGGAAGGAGAGCAGCAGTGACCAGTTTTTATTACAGGTACTCATGCACAGAAGCAAAGTACAGGCAATGTTTCCTGATAAAGAAATACAAAATGAACACCAAGATACAAAAATACACATGCTTCTTGTATTTACAGAAGATCTATTACCAGAAGACAAGACGGTTTAATAAAATCTCAGGGGATCCTGTGCTCATAGCACTTGTGCTCATCCAAGTCCATGCAGGTACAGAGTCCAGAGCTGCTGCATGCTATTCAAAGGCACGGAGAAAGTGGAAACTATCAGCTTGGATTGTGAACGATTGCATCTGGAAAAAAGGGCTTTCATTCACAAAAACACAAGCTGACAATAGCACAATCCAGGTACTACACTAGATTGCCTCAAACTAACGTAGTGGTCGGTGCGTGCTGTTGTCAGCTTGTGTTTTTTCTGAATGAAAGTGCTCTTCTTGAGCTGCAATCATTCACAACACAAGCTGACAGTTTCCACTCTCCCTCTGCCCTGAAAATCAGGCTGCAGCTCCAGATTCAGTGTAAACTAGAGAGATGAGGAGATAGCAGAATGGAAATAGGGTGGAGCTCGGTACTAGCTGTAAGAACACGGGAATGTCCAGATTTTTAGTTTTTAGGAGTGTTGGCACCAACGACAAATAAGAGATTTATTTACATCCAATTCTCAGATTTTATTAGGGGAA
The DNA here is from genome assembly GCF_965119305.1 of Pelophylax lessonae. Classification (NCBI taxonomy): domain Eukaryota; kingdom Metazoa; phylum Chordata; class Amphibia; order Anura; family Ranidae; genus Pelophylax; species Pelophylax lessonae. The sequence continues at coordinate 231,007,752 of NC_138773.1, forward strand.
AGTGGTATATGTGTACAGTATTAAGTGTGTGTGGGGGGGGGGGGGGGTGGATGTCTAACACACTTTTTTTTCTAATGGTGATCTATTGGGCATTAAGCTCATATTTAAAGATTCCTATACCTTCCTTTCAGGAAATCTCCCTAACAGGGAAATGCCAATGAAAATATAATAGAGGCACTAACTCTTACCTGCTAAAACGTAACAACATTTGGGCTGGAGATGCACTTGTTTTGTTAAAGAAATCCCACTAATCCACCCCTATTCTCTATAAACTGTATGTCAGAGCCCTGGTATGCTCCAATGTTTACTCGTCCTTGGCATACATTCTCCAAGGCCTTGCCTGTGCACAAGGACCTTTATGGAAGCAGCTGCAGAGTTCTGGCATGTCTCCTATACATGTCTATGTGTGATCAGCTATGAAAAGGCATTTTGCCAGGCTGGAGTAAACATTGCAGCTAGCTGGCTGTGGCTCTGCTACAGAAGAGCCTGGGATGCAGCTTGTTAGTGTAGGTTAGTCAAGAAGTGGTATTGGTCCTTTAAGAATGCTTGACCAATGGAAAAAATCAACATGATTCGTTTACTGGTACAAAATAACTTTGTCGTCTACATTTTTTTTTTTTTTTTTTTACTGTGTGAGACATTGGTGTGTATTGTGAGCATAATTTAAAAAAAATTAAATTCATAAGGCCTTGGGCAATAATTTTTTAATAGGACTCAAATAAGACTTTAACTCTTAACTATGGGAATATATGCACAATCTGAGAGCTATGGTGAAAATAATAAAAACAGAGAAAATATTAGGCAGTGGCTTAGTGTAGATTGTTTAGGTTTCTACAAACGGAAGAGGACACCCGGCCATGTTGGCCACTGTAGGATTATTCTAAGAAAAGTTCATTATACAAGCGTGCACATTCAAATGTGTTGGACTTGCATGTTTTGGCCCTATAAATGAAGGAAGGAGGGCACATATACGCTGGCTTATCTTAGAAGCAATCAATTAACTGAGAAATCAATTCACCTCCAGAGAGTGCTCAACGAGGAGATGGAACATTCTCTTACGAGAGCAAAGCCTTATACATACTGGTCGAATGTCTGCCGGTTTAATAAAACAAGCCGACATTTGGCACGTTTGTATGGCAGCCAGTTTGGCTGGCTTCTGTGGGACAAGCATGCTGGAAAATCAACAGCCGAGTGGCTTCGGATCAGCATTCTCAACAACAGGGGAGATCGCTGTACTAACATCAGATTGTTAGTACAGCGAGTCCGACTGGAGCTGTCAGGTTTTTTTTTTTTTTCGCTAAACCCGCTGGGTTGAATGAAAAAAAACTAGTGGTGTGTACTAAGCTTAAGCTTCTTGCTTCCCTTGCAGGTTAGACTACAGGAGTGGAATTAAAAAGATGGAACCCCAAGCAGAGTTTTACTATTACCATGAAACTCAAAACATAATTAATGCAGTAATATGTAAATAAAAAAAGAAACCAAATGGTTTAAGGTGGTAAGGTTTAGACAGCTCGGAAGAGTGATTACTGTGACAGTAAAGAAATCCCATCAAAAGGCTATAAATTCATACAAGACAGTGAGACAGCAACTGTTAAGACAGCAGAAATCTGACTGTCACAGACAGACCCCATGGGAGGTAAATGTAATGCACTGACAATCTCTTTATTACAAGGCAGCTTATCTCTGGATACCCTGCATAGGGGTGAACAGGCAGCATAAAACTCTAATAAGCCCTGTAATAGGATTCCAAGACTACGCTTCAAAAAGAAAATAAGCAGCTGTTCCGGGACAAAGTCCTGTGGATAGAAAGAGCATGCTTCAAACTTTCCTGTAAGAACTGTGCCAGGCGAGATGCTGAATCAGTGTGCCAGTACAAACACAAGTCTGTCAGTAAAACAGGCCAGCTCCCAGCCTGCAATGTGCCAAAGCACATATGAAAATGCTACAACAAGTGCATTAGGCCATATGGTGTAGTCACTCTGGCAGACTCTTCCCCAAGTATACATAGCCTAAGCAGATCTTCATTTTGGCACAATACTTTTATGGAGATATAGGAGGCCAGTTTAAATGAACAAACAGGAAAATGCTTTTTGTGCTAAAAAATTATAATAAAAAAAAAAAACATCAAAATATGACTATTCTGCTCATTTCTATGGGTAACTGAACTATAAAAAAAAAAAAAAAAAAAAAAAATCACATTTTCTTTTTTAAAACCATTGCCCAACATCACACAATCAATGAGACATACTATATTATTTGTAATAACCTTGAGCACTTTACAGCCCAACTCCAAGCAAAACGTGCTTTCACTTTTAATTACAGAAGCATTACAACCTCTGCAAGATTTCTCATTACAATCATTTTTATTGAAAAATGCAAAAAAAAATAGCAATTTCCACAACACAATAAGGTTTTAAAGGATATATTCATATCACTAAGGTAATAAAGTATATCCTAAAAGGAGAATTATGGATAAAGCTTTTTTTGGCTGTATTTCTATGGATCACAGGAGTGCAGTTTATTCGTTTTCAGCTGACAGCGGTTTAAAGTCCGCTGTTGGCTAAGGTTACCGGTCTAGACTAGGGAAAGATCCTGTCTTTACAGTCGGCATCCACCCAGATGCCTGGACCTGCAGCTGGCTCAGCTGCTCCCTCCCCAGCCCAGCGATCCACTAAGTATACCCCATACTTCTCTTTTAAAGTGGACCTAGCATCAGAGATAATTTTTAATGCTAATTAATATGCAAGTTTATTGCATACAGGTATTAATGTATTACCTTTATTTACCCAGGATATCAGTGACAATGCCCTTCATTTGATTTTTTTTTATCAGAAGGATGGAGACAGCTTTGCTAAGATACCATCCAGAGTCCACATCCTGTTACTGGACTTAGATGCTGGCTCCCAGAGATCAGTCCTGGAAATCCTTGTCCCAACCCATCACTAGAATTTACATACTGTATGCATTGGCCATAACTGGGTCAATAAATATCGATTTTTTTTCAATCGATCTCTTCCAATAGGAATAAACGATCTATAGTCTACACGGTAAGTGGAATTTGATTAACAGTTAAGATACAATCTTAACTTACACGATTCTGTTTACACCATGTAGTCTCAATCTGAAGTACGTCAGGACTGGCAATGGATGCAAAACGGTAGATCATTTTCCACCCTGGCCAATCTAATCAGGTCTAAATTGATAGGAAAGGAAGTTATGGCTATTTGACTTTTTTGATCGAATATATTTTTGTGGACCACCAAATAGGGGGTATGACAAGATAATGCTGAAGCTCGGACATTCTGCGAGCAGAAGTGATAGCCACCAAAAAGGCCACCTTCTGGGACAGCGTAAGCAGGGGAATGTCCCGAATATTTTCAAAGGGAGGATTCTGGAGAAATGAAAGTACCAAGTTCAGAACCCAAGATGGTGGAGGAGACCGCACCAAATGGTGAAGACAGGCCTAAGTGGCGAACCAGCAACAGTGAACATGTGGGCCACAGACTCCACCTTCCTGTCAGCTGGATCTGGATCTTTAATAGGTGGAGATTCCTCTAGCGGACTAATGGTTGCCTTGTTCAACCTGGAAACCGTGGGTTCCACCACTGATGGAACATTCCACTTCTTAAAAAGGGACCCCCCAAAGGGATACCTCACCGCAAAGTGTTTAGGAACCACAAAAGGGACGTTTAGGACGCTCCCACTCTTTTGAGACAAACTTGTTAAAATAGGAGATATAAGGGAACACTTTTTCAGCTCGAGACGGCATCTCCGCCGCAGCTTTACCTCCATCCTCCAATTTTAAAGATTCCCGCACAGATGCAATCAGTGCGTCAACTAGCGCCTTCTCATGTGGAGCTACAGGTGTGGAGGAATCATCCTCACTATCTGATACTTTAGGAAGCATGGCAGCAGACCCTGCAGGGTGGGCCACGTCTACGACAGCTGAGTTAGATTCAGGATCTGATGAAACAGATGAGGCAGGGGAGGCTTTTGCTAGCGCGCCGCCCAAAAGCCACCTCCACCCAGGAAACAGAGGACTCCAGGACCGCTGTCGGTACATCAATGGATGGCTGGGACCCAGAGGGGCCACTGCCTCAGAGGAGGTCAGGTGGGGAAACTTGCTCAAGAGACTCTATTAGCAAAGAGGGGGACCCCCAGAAAAGGGTCTAGCACCGCTAAGGGACACCCCCACCATGCTGGTAGCGCCACCCGGTCACCAGCAAAAACAGAGCACCCCACAACCTGCAGCAAACAGATGGGAGGGACCCCACCAGACTAGCCACCCCACCAGTGTAGCACCGTCTGCACCAGGATGCATTGTTCCACGAGCGGCATCCAAAGGGGAAAGAAAAAAAACCCAGGAGTAAGCACCAGGGGAAAAGGAGGACCTACCACTGCCAAATCACCACCAAGATGGCTCCTTTGTCATGGCCACCGCTTTATTAGCACACTGGACCAACATAAAATGGCCGTCGGACTACACAAACATGGCCGCCAACATTTGAAACACATGATCCATGGTAAAATGGCCGCCACACGCCACTCCAAGAGGCTCCCAGGGACGCAGGAGGGATCCCTGACTGGTAACGACAAGGAAAGGGGGGGGCCAGGCCCAGGGCCCCCATAGCAGCCAGGGTCCCCCCCCCCTCCCCCAGTACAGTACATCAACCCCAGTCACTATCCCAGCACACCACACTAACCCAGATGGGGGGGGGGGGCAGATGTCCCACAGGGACCACCAACATTTGGGGGGGGTCAAAGGGGAAGGAGGGGAACCCAAAGGTCCGACCCTCCCAGGGAGGAGCCAGCGTCCACACCAAAATCCTCCAGGGGGAGAGGGGGGGACAAATACTCACCATACCAGGAACCAGACAGGCACCACTCCAGACAGAGCCCCCCCACTATCGAAATGGAGGGGGGCTGTCGGCCAAGAGGAATGCTGCGACTCAGGCCAAGACCTGTTTATATGCGAGGCGTTTAACTCGCAGGCCAGCCCCGTCTAGTTGGGCTATGTAGCGGCTGACCTAGCATGGAGCTATGGTCTGCGCGTGATCCCTGGCATGACTAGGGTGACCACTGGATCTAGAGTATCCAGCCCATCGCCCAGTCCGGCAGTTGAGTGTAGATCTCGCAGGGAAAAAAAAAAACAGGAGAAAAAAAACGCCATTTAAAAAGGAAAGAATTGCCAGGACCAGAGATCCCGGCAAGGAACTAGGTCCTTACTCCTGACTAGGCAGAAAAAAAAAAAAAAACCTTAAGACCTATAGCAGAGAGGGGGATGTACACCAGCTAGGCACAGCCCCACTCCCAGAGTTCTGCTTTAAGTAACTGCACTTATATTTACAGAAAAACTAGTCCAATTGCATGCACCCAGTACTAAGGAATGTGTTTAAGAATAATTAAAGCTATAAAGTACTTTATTAACATCATGACTCTTTGGCTGTGGCTCTATCCTCCTACCCGCCACCTGACCCTGGCATAATCTTGGGATATTGGGAGATGAAGTCTGTGCTGACACATAGTGAAGAATATACAGCATCTTGTAATGCCACAAATCCTGCCTCACCACACTCCAAATGCATGCTAAACATCAGTAGGGAGTGAAGATTAGAATAGAGGCTGCATTTATAAAGGATCCAGATGCCACAAAATGGCCAATACTAAACTGCAGCAAACATTTTCTTCTGTCTATACTTTTGCAATAATAACGTGGAATGTTTGACCAAAGTATTTCTAGCTGCAGCTATCCTTGAAATCATTACACATGGGATAACGTAGCTGGTCTGAATCATGATAAAGGCTGACTTTAGTGATACAATAGGGGGGATTCTTCTTTTCTGCATTGTGAAAGCCGCACTGTCCATCAACATAATGTATGGAGGGGGTGAACACAGACATTTTTCAGGATGTCATCTTCTGGCCTCTCCCATCACAAGGCAACCAAGCATTTACTGGCAGGAATGAGGGATCTCAGCGGTGCTCATTTGAACAATACTCCTGATTTAAATTTTTTTTTTTTTTTTGAAAAAAATTGTTTAAGTTTCATAGAAAAAAAACACAGTAATACACAAAAAGAAAAACAACACTTTGAGCCGTTTCCCAATGCTTTACAAAACATAGCAGAATAATAACCTAGAAGATGATACACCAAATATTGTGAGTCAGATCAAACAGTAGGTCATAATACAAAGTATGGAGATAGGCCTCTTTCACACGGCTGTTCAGTTTTTTTGTTCCGCTCCGGTGCTTTTTTTTTTTTTGCACGGACACGGATGACACTTGTGTCATCTGCTCCGTGTGTCCGCATATCATCCCATCCGTTTGCGGATGATATACGGACATAATGTAAGTCTATGGGCATTGCGGTTGTCAGCGGATGACACCGCTGACATCCGATTTTTGCATCCGTTCCGTTTTTTAAACGGAACAAAAACAGGGTTCTGTTCCGTTCCAAAAAACGGAACAGAACTGAAAGGACAAAAATCAGATGTCAGCGGATGGTCATCCGCTGACATCCGCAATGCCATTGACATACATTATGTGCATATATAATCCGCAAAAAAATAGGATGATATACGGACATGCGGAACTCCCGTGTGAAAGAGCCCTTTCATTTAGTGAGTGTAGAGTAAAAGAAGCAAAAGTAAGTGGGTTAAAAAGCCAGCGGTCCCACACAGGATCAAACAAACCGGGCTTCTCCTTAAGCTCATAGGTGAGTTTATTAAGTGAGAGGCTATTGTTCATTAATTGTAGCCACAAAGATATAGTAGGGGCATTGACACCCTTCCATGGGAGTAGGATGGCCTTTTTAGCATAAAAGTATATTCTGCGCAATAAGCACATCCGATAGTTGGAGACAGACAGGTCTCCAAAAATAGAGAGTTTTTAGGATAGGAGTTATTGGGCAAACCCTGGGTCGAGGAGATAAAAATGTTGACCTCTGACCAAAAGGCCTGAACTGGGCAGGTGCACAGGCAATAGAGGAAGTTAGCCACTTCTCTGCAGCCTCTAAAGAAATCAAGGTCTGGGCGCATGCCTATTTTATGTAGACCTATAGGGGTAAAGTGACTGTGATGGAACAGTTCAACCCTATCCTTAGAGATGATGATGGAGGATTTGTATGTCCCTTAAAACTTTGACCATTCTGGGTCTGTAATGTGGAGGTCGATTGATAACCATTTCTGTTGAGCCACCAAATATTTTACATTTGTGACTCCTGATTTAATTTACTGTATTTGTTACAGCAGGGTTCCATCCAAAAGCTCTGTTAATCTGCTTCCTGTTTTTGACAGGTGCCCGTCCCCACTTCTGGCTGCGGCAAGGTCCCCCAGAATTACGCCCCCTCCTCCTTCCCCCCGCTGCTGGGTTATTCACAAAGCATAGAGAGGTTTGCGCATGCACAGTAGGGAACCGGCTGTGAAGCTGCAAGGTTTCACCGTCAGTTTCCCTCACAGGCAATAGCGGCGGCAGCAGCACCCGAGAGCCGATGGAAACATTGGCGGGGGTGCTGGATTTCAGGAAAGGTAAGCTAATATTAAAAGTCAGCAGCTACAGTATTTGTTTTTAATTTTTTTCATGGGAGGGCTGGACCTCCTCTTTAACCACTTGCCAAATCGCATCTGGTGATCAAATAACACCAAAAGAAAGCTCTGTTTGTGGGAAAAAAAGGACGTAAATTTCATTTGGGTACACCGTTGCACGACCACGCAATTGTCCGTTAAAGTCACGCAGTGCCGAATTGCAAAATAGGCCCTGGTCAGGAAGGGGGTAAAATCTTCCGGGGCTTACGTGGTTAAGTACTACAAAAAGTATAAAGGTTCTATACACACTTGCAATTTTTTTCTGCTCCTAAAAGCTAAATAGTGTTATCCTATGTGTCCATGCACATTAATTAAAGCCATTAGCGTGTTTGAGCTTCAGTGTCTAGGAGCAGAAAAAAAATGTTTTGTAGAGTTTTTTGAAGCATTTTTCTAGCAAGAAAAAAAAAAAACCCTAAACGTTCCTCAATGCTACTAAAATGCTCCTAACAGCTTTAATTTAGCTTTTCTTTTTTCTTCAAGTACTATAAAAAAACGCTAATAAAACGCTTCTATAAGCTACTAAGATGCTACTACAAGCCAGCACAAAAACGCTATCATCAGCGTTTTTCATCCAGCTTTTTTTTTCTAGTGTTTTTTGAGCTTATAAAAAACGCTAGTGTGCATGGGGCCTTCGAAGGTAAAATAATAGTAAAAAGCCAGGCCAAACAATTTGTCATATATCATACAAAACGACCCCTCAAAATTAGAATAGGTGGAACCCATATCGAACATCACAAAAGGCTATAAACATTATAGCGTATCAGAATATTTTTCCAAAAACCATGCTAAGGATCCCTCAAAGATGCTATTTTGGGATATAGATCGGGTATACCCCACTTGGATGAATGTGGATTTGGATATCAATTGTTTTATTAGCGATCATTAAAATCAATTTCACACACCCATTTGCTATTAACTGGTATTTTTTTTTTTTATATTTGTATGGGGTGTTGTTACTGTTTTTTTATCTATTTTTTTTATTGTATATTAGAATACATTACATTTAAAATATCCTTCTCACTGAGGATTAAAATAAGGGGACAAAATGTAGAATGTAAAATATAATTCAATTTCAAATTCTCTGGTGGTAGTTCGGTAATGTAGGATTTATATCGGCCACTGAAGGGTTAATTGAACAGACGGGCAACAGGGAATAGAGTTGATCCGTCCAGAGTGGGATGGTTGAGAGTTGAGGCCAACTTGCAATGCCTGAGAGATCTGGCATAAACTATGCAGACTGGCGTATATGCGCAGTAGAAGGAGAATATTTAATTGAGGTCGCCACGTCATGTTACCACCCCCTGTGACGATGTCGGAAATGTGACAAAACGCGTTGGTTCATGGTTAGACAGCGACCCAGACAACGGGATGTGCAGCTGGCATCAAACGGTGGCCAGATAAGGATTCGGTTTCAAAAATAACATACATGATCCATATGGTCTAATGCATAGTTTACCTGTAATAAATGTTAGCAGCTCTTTTACAAGCAGTTTATAATACATTTCAGATTGGTTGGTTACTATGCCATTAGAAGATTTCTTTTTTTGTTTCCACGATATTTGACTTAATCCACTGTGGGGAGAAAGTGCTCTGATTTAGGTCTTGGAATTGTCTAACAAACAAGCGATTATGCTGACCATGCGAATGGAAGGCAACCATAGCTGGTGAGTTTGCCATTCACTGGGAGCAGGATCACGGGCTGCACTTGTTTTGGTGGTTTGAAACTATACCTTTGAAAAAGGAAGAATTCCAAAAAATTTCAAAGAACTTTTACTTATCTTTCTCACAAAGATTAGCACTGGGTGTTTTACTTTTATGGACTTCGGTTTATGGATTTAGATTGGAATAATACATTGCTCCTTTTGATATTCACAGAGCTACCTTTAAAGTGATACATTGCCGCTTTATTTGTGTTATATTTATGTATTTATGAGTTTATGGTGGCAGCAGTGAAACATTTGAATATTTGGAATCACTTGAGTGTATATATAAGAGTGTTGGAATATAGGGAGTTCACTTGTAGACCATGCACAGTGTGTGTATATGTATATATATATATATATATATATATATATATATATATATATATATGAATAAATAAATGTTCCCTCACAGAGATTCACTCATTATTTCATAGCGCAGGGTACACTATTGGTATTAAACAATTTGTCAGTATAATACATCCTAGTTCACATATCATTTATTCATATAGGGCTTTCCACATTCTTATAACTTTAGTTGAACTATTCTGTGAAATCCCATTTGTTACATTTTTGTGAAAACGGTCATACAATGCATATTTCACTCTCTTAAAATCTCAGCTATTTCCTCCAGACACACCCATTATGGTTAGTGCTCGTCTGATCAGAATGTGATACAAGGAGGCTCTGAGCTGATATTGGGGGGGGGGGGGGCACGCAATGAGTCCAGTCTGTAATGGCAATGTGTCGATGGGAAGGGCCTGAATGTCAGCTGATGCTGGTAAGAACTCTAAGTGCACAGCAGTCAATGGGGAGAAGGGATCTGAAAGCAGGATATCATGGAGGGAAAATACCAGATAAAATCATAGCATGACTATTGCATTGTATAGTTTTGCAAAGCTTTACAAATTTGGTGCTTTGGAAACATACATCAAGGGAAAAAAAAAAAAAAAAAAAAAATATATATATATATATATATATATATATATATATATATATATATATATATATATATATATATATATATATAGAGATAGATAGATAGATAGATAGATAGATAGATAGATACAGTGGGTACGGAAAGTATTCAGACCCCCTTAAATTTTTCACTCTTTGTTATATTTCAGCCATTTGCTAAAATCATTTAAGTTCATTCTTCTTCCTCATGAATGTACACATAGCACCCCATACTGACAGAAAAACACAGAATTGTTGACATTGTTGCAGATTTATTAAAAAAAGAAAAAAACTGAAATATCACATGGTCCTAAGTATTCAGACCCTTTGCTGTGACACTCATATATTTAACTCAGGTGCTTTCCATTTCTTCTGATCATCCTTGAGATGGTTCTACACCTTCATTTGAGTCCAGCTGTGTTTGATTATACTGATTGGACTTGATTAGGAAAGCCACACACCTGTCTATATAAGACCTTCCAGATCACAATGCATGTCAGAGCAAATGAGAATCATGAGGTCAAAGGAACTGCCTGAAGAGCTCAGAGACAGAATTGTGGCAAGGCACAGATCTGGCCAAGGTTACAAAAAGATTTCTGCTGCACTTAAGGTTCCTAAGAGCACAGTGGCCTCCATAATCCTCAAATAGAAGACGTTTGGGACGACCAGAACCCTTCCTAGAGCTGGCCGTCCAGCCAAACTGAGCTATCAGTGGAGAAGAGCCTTGGTGAGAGAGGTAAAGAAGAACCCAAAGATCACTGTGGCTGAGCTCCAGAGATGCAGTCAGGAGATGGGAGAATGTTGTAGAAAGTCAACCATCACTGCAGCCCTCCACCAGTCGGGGCTTTATGGCAGAGTGGCCCGACGGAAGCCTCTCCTCAGTGTAAGACACATGAAAGCCTGCATGGAGTTTGCTAAAAAAACACCTGAAGGACTCCAAGATGGTGAGAAATAAGATTCTCTGGTCTGATGAGACCAAAATAGAACTTTTTGGCCTTAATTCTAAGCGGTATGTGTGGAGAAAACAAGGCACTGCTCATCACCTGTCCAATACAGTCCCAACAGTGAAGCATGGTGGTGGCAGCATCATGCTGTGGGGGTGTTTTTCAGCTGCAGGGACAGGACGACTGGTTGCAATCGAGGGAAAGATGAATGCGGCCAAGTACAGGGATATCCTGGACAAAAACCTTCTCCAGAGTGCTCTGGACCTCAGACTGGGCCGAAGGTTTACCTTCCAACAAGACAATGACCCTAAGCACACAGCTAAAATAACGAAGGAGTGGCTTCACAACAACTCCGTGACTGTTCTTGAATGGCCCAGCCAGAGCCCTGACTTAAACCCAATTGAGCATCTCTGGAGAGACCTAAAAATGGCTGTCCACCAACGTTTACCATCCAACCTGACAGAACTGGAGAGGATCTGCAAGGAGGAATGGCAGAGGATCCCCAAATCCAGGTGTGAAAGACTTGTTGCAACTTTCCCAAAAAGACTCCTGGCTGTATTAGATCAAAAGGGGGCTTCTACTAAATACTGAGCAAAGGGTCTGAATACTTAGGACCATGTGATATTTCAGTTTTTCTTTTTTAATAAATCTGCAACAATGTCAACAATTCTGTGTTTTTCTGTTAGTATGGGGTGCTATGTGTACATTCATGAGGAAGAAGAATGAACTTAAATGATTTTAGCAAATGGCTGCAATATAACAAAGAGTGAAAAATTTAAGGGGGTCTGAATACTTTCCGTACCCACTGTATATATATATATATATGCGCATATACACACACACTATATATAATTTTTTTTTTTTTTTTTACTACTCTTATGCATACCTAATCATGAGGTGCAAAGTGCAAATCACCTACAGCAACTCAAATTGATCATTCACCCAAAAAAATGATGATTATTTCTGATTGTTTGCTTCTATCTTGCTACCTTTGCTTTTTCCATGTTAAACATTTTCTAAATAGCTTACATACTAATAAAAATACTGATACCAGCTGGTTATAAAATTATTTAGAAAGAAAGGCATCAACTGATTACTCACTAATTATCTAATGTACAGAGTCAACAATAAAAGTGGATTTCTGAATTTTATTATTAGCTTCTGCTCTAATTTTCAGGGTTATGGTTTTTTTTTTCAAAGCGCTCTCCGAAATTTACATCTCTATAGAAGCATATCGTAACGCTGTCATTGTCTGTCTTTTGTCTTCAAAACAACCAATGAAATAAACCAAGAGGCCAACACCTAAATAAAGGGCTTTTATGAAAGGAGGATCAAAAGCTACATTTTAACAACCACAAATTATTCAAAAGAGGTTCCAAAACCATAAAAGTAACAAGAACAAAAATTAGCAATAATATAGAACCACAATATAAATATTATAAAAAGCTAAAACCTTCCTCTTCGCCATCTCAAGTTACATCTAAAACTCAAGCTATCATAGAAGAGGGATCACCAATTTTATCACCTACAATGGACATGGTCATGTTTAAGTCCTTAATGTTTCCCTCATCTGTTACAGAAGAATCCAAATGCTCTGACATATGGCTTTCCAGTACTGTCTACAAGATTAAAGAAGGCTTTCTTTAATATATGAACACTAGTCATTCACACATTCTTAATCAAGCACAATGGTATTCTCTAATCCGGAGATAAACACATAAGATCTAATCAGGCCTAATACAACCAAAAAGTCCTAGGGGATCCCTGAACCGTACCAGTTCCCTATATCAGAACTATACTTACGTATAAGAAGCAGCAGAACACCTGACCTCCTGTCAGTGGGCTCTGTACCTACAGACCTCCAACACTCCAGCCAAATGACAGAGAAACAGAACTCCAGGACAGGAGACCTCTCAGAGCTAGGAGTTCAATCTGACCATCAGCCATCAGGAAGCATCCAAATTCAGAATGATCAGCAAAGCTCTGCAAGCTCTGAATGCTGTCCTCATAGCACTGAGCACATCCCTTTGTTTCCCTTTAAATAGAATAGCAAGGCAGAATCTCTCCACCCCATGGAAGGAGATTAACCCATCATTTGCATTACCCCTGGTCCCTCCACTCTCTAACTGTCCCACAAGTATATAGAGACAACAGGAAAACAGCTGCTCCCCTGGATAAAGGCAGGGAGCAAAGCTTTTACTAGGAAATAGAACAACTTAAATAAAGACAGACTATATAATACTAGCAGTAAAACGACAACTACAACACAGCTGACATCAAAGTTATGTTCATTCATATTAGAATTATGTTAAGTGCAATGGTTGCTATATCAACTTGTCTTTGTATACCTTGTCAACAAAAAAAAGGTTAAAAAAAGAAGAAGACTTAAGAATTAATGATTTCTAAATGTTCTCTTCTATTTATCAGAATAGTAATAGCCTAGAATAGATGACTGTAAAGAGAATGATTATACACAGCCTAGGGGATTTTCATTGACTGCAAAACCACATCAGTGACTTCTCCTGGGGACTTACTAACCCTTGCAGCACAATGACCACAGCTTTTGCCATCTACTGATTTACAGCCATGCCTTTCATGGAATAAGAAGCCATTCACAAAACACTGAATACCACTGCCATTCATGGGAAAAGGCAAAATTCTTCTATCTGGCCTAAAACACAAAACCCAGCACAGCAATAAAGATATCTTGCCTCCCCCATCATGTGGCCAGAGGTGTTGAGTTGAACAAAAGCCCACAGTCATGATGAGTCAAAGGTCCAAACAACTGGGGGAGAGCTCTGCTGCATATTTTCACATACTACTTAACCAGTCTGCCCATAGACAAAGAGCTGCTGACTTCTAGACCTGCCATCCTTTTCCTGCTTGGATCAATAGGCCACTTTAAATCACCCCAGCTTGCTTTCCTCAACATTTAATTGGGCACATTCAAAACTAGATAAAAAGTGCTAAGTAATTATAGAACTTTGGTCTAATGTTAAAAAAAGGATACACAATGTTACCAAAAGTATTGGGACGCTTGCCTTTACATGCACATGGACTTTAATGGCACCCCAGTCTTAGCCCGTAAGGTTCAATATTGAGTTGGCCCACCCTTTGCAGCTATAAATGTTTCAACTCTTCTGGGAAGGCTGTCCACAAGGTTTAGGAGTGTGTCTATGGGAATGTTTGACCATTCAGAAGAAGTGTATTTGTGAGGTCAGGCACTGATGTTGGAGAGAAGTCCTGGCTTTCAGTCTCCACATCAATTCATCCCAAAGGTGTTCTATTGGGTTGAGGTCAGGGCAGTCAATTTCCTCCACCCCCTTCACTGGGTGAATCAAGATATGCTGATGATATCTTGATATGCTGATGCCTTAAGAGTTCCCTTCACTGGAACAAAGAGGCCAAGCCCAACCCCTGAAAAACAACTCCACACCCTAATCCCCCTCCACCAAATAATTTGGACCAGTGCACGAAGCAAGGTCCATGCAAGACATGGATAAGCAAGTTTAGGGTGGAGGAACATGACTAGCCTGCACAGAGTCCTGACCTCAACCCGATAGAACACCTTTGGGATGAGTTAGAGCGGAGACTGTGAGCCAGGCATTCTCAACCAACATCAGTGCCTGACCTTACAAATGCGCTTCTGGAAGATCGGTCAAACAATCCCATAGGCACACTCATAAACCTTGTGGACAGCCTTCCCAGAAAAGTTGAAGCTGTTATAGTTGCAAAGGGTGGTTCAACTCCATATTGAACCCTACGGACCAAGACTGGGATGCCATTAAAGTTCAAGTGCATGTAAAGGCAGGCATCCCAATACTTTTGTTTTTTTTTTTCATTTTTAGCTAGGAGTAGCTGCAATTACAAAATACAACCAGTTAATACATATTTTCCTTTCCTTGTAATGTAGAAGCAGCTAGTATGCATTCAAGGACCTGACATACTGGACAAATGTGTCTGTCCCCTTCTACTACATCATTCTTCCAGTATAGCTCGCATAAGAGAGAATGCTAAATGTTACTACTGCTTTACAGGTTCATAGGCATGCTAAATGAGAAGTGACTACACACAAATCCTATTTTCCATCCACAAATGTATGATGAACGAAACATTGGGACTTCAACAAAGATTTTATCCTACTAAACAAGCCGCACTTGTGTAATTCTGTGTGACTAGTTTAAATACACATTGTGCTCAGCGGAGTGCTTCCTTATATATGTTTTTTGAAGCACAAGTAGGCATAACCAAAAACTTTATATCTGTTCTTATTTTGCTAATCAATAAAAGTAAATAAGTGTTTTTCCAATTCTCCACAAACTGTTTTCAGTGTATTTAAAAGAAAAGCTTGGGAGGCACCAGCACTCCACACTGGTGAACTCTGTTAGTTTACCATAGTCATAAGGAACAATAAAGTAGTATTGATGACCAAAAGCTGGTCATCAATGGCTTGCAAGCTATGTACAGTAAATGTCCCAGAAATAATCATAACATAGGGAGAAAAAAAGCCCAGGAATAGTTCCACAGGGAACCGCATAGGGCACTCAGATCTTCTGAAGACACTGCGCTGCCATGTATGCTATGAATGTATCTACCAAAAAAACAGATCTGTATGTTTGATTAAAAAAAAAAAAAACATTCCCATACTTTCAATAATACTTACCGAGGTGGATTCAGCATCTGTCCCCCGTCTGTTCTTAGACTGAGAACCGAACAATTGAACACCGCTGACCACTCGGTTCTCACAGCTCCTCGAGCAGAGAACTGCTGATTGTCAGTCACCGCCTCTCTGCTCTGCCCGCTCCTAGCTCACTGGTACACTGGGCTGTGGAGGGGCAGGACCAGCTGGCTCAGACTCGCTGAGAGGCTGAGCCAGGTGAAGGTCCAGGCATGTGGGTGGATCCTGACCATATGGTCGCGATCTTTCATGAGCCTGGAGCGGTCCTGTGATGTCAGCAGACAGTGGGCTTCAGCTCCCTGTCTGCTGAAAATGGATCACAGTGCAGAGTGCAGAACGAACTTCACTCCTGTGATCCACAGAAGTACAGCCAAACAAGCATTGGCTATACTTTTCCTTTAAGGTGTTAACACTCCGCAACACTTCAGTCAATACTGCATTCTGTATTTGAGAAGCACATACTGATACCTGCATCCACTACAGGGATTCACTGTCTCTTTAGAGGACATGTTCACATGCAGTGTCCATTTGTGCTCAGAAGTCCCCAAGCCATATGAACAGTCCTAAAAGAGGCTTCCTTCAGCAAGTGGCTTTCCCAAGAGATGCCCAGATAAGTCACATCACGCATGTTAATGCAGGGATTTAAAATGAATTGTAAGCACTTATTACTTGAAGGAATTTTTCCAAAATGTTGCATCTCCGGTATCCAAAGAGATAAATATAAAAAAGAAAATGTAATGTTATACGAGTCAGATAAAATCACTACCATTGTTTTTCAATTTCATCTCCCATCAATACCACTATCAGAGCCGGTTCACACTGGGGCGACCTGTCAGGCGACCTGGTCGCCTGACAGGTCGCCGTAGGTCACCTGCCATAGAGAAGCTGTGGACCCGTTCTAATAGGAGCGACACAAGTCGCTCCAACTTAGAAAAAGGGTCCGGAGCTTCTTTGGGGCGACCTGGAGCGACCTGCATTGACTTCATTTATATCAAGTCCGTGTCGGCCGCTCCGAGGTCACGGTGCGAGCTGCGCACCGCGATTACACAGGTCGCCCGGCAAAGTCGGCTCGCCCCAGTGTGAACGGGGTCTAAAGCTTTAGCTAGTTTGTTCTTAAAGCACTTAAATGTATCAGAGCACCACAAACTGAAAACACAATTAAATTCATTTTTAATATTCAAAGCAAACTCACTCATCCATCCATGTCTCCATGCTTTATTTTGTTGAGAAATCACTTTATCACCCCCCCCCCCCCCCCCAGCATTTCTAGCTGCGGCTATCTTGAGCAAGGGCAAACTACTCATGTAACATTTACTTCCTGGAATTCATCTGCCCTTAGTTCTGGCATGCAGAGGGCGTGTTAAGATTCATGGGATGTAGGACATTATTTTGGCCTGGGCCACAAACCAAGAATCAACTGGACAAATGTAAAAAAGTTAAGTTTAAAAAAGCTTAAAACAAGTAAATATAAAAAACTGTGCCTACCTATCTATTCACTAATGCTAGCAGCATAAGGATTACCAATAGTAAATGTTGATTGAGAAAGTAAATTATTTTTTTTTGCTTATATGCCAAATAGGCAAAGTAACCAGAAATGATCACACTGCTAATGATTTAGAACTAATCAGCCTTGTCCTATTTTAATGTGTGATGCAGAATAACACGGCTAAACTACAGAGCTACAAAGACAGAAAATGCTTTCCAGAGTTTAGCACTAGCTCTATCCTTCAGATACCTATGTACAATGCATAATGCTGGCAGAAGATTGATGGTTACAGGTGGAATAGGCTCTGCTCAAAATGATGTAGGAACAGAATTATTAAAAAAGGATTAACAGTTTAATTAACTAGAGTGTATTAGGACAGTGCATCAAAAAATGACATTTTCTCACCCTTGTCTATTCAGCGAATACTTAGAAACCAGCAAACAAATAGCATCCGTGACACCATAAAATTCCATATGCAAATTCTGCTGCATGCTTCATTTCCTCTATGTGTCTTACGCATTGGACCCTAAAATAGAACTTACTTTTAATATTTGTATGACATATCTGCCCTCTTGACTGTGATGTGTAACATCTTGTATGTACCTCATAATAAGGCTGTCTGGATCTCTCTCTCTAAATATATGTTGTCTCTATTATCGTTACTGCTCACTTGTTCTATTACATTTCACATATCACTTTAACTGTCAGTTTTTCTTTAGGTTCCAGTGTTCATTCTCCTACAAAAAGTGTTTATGCTACCTTCCCTATTCTCAAATTAGGTATTAAAGTAGATGTAAAGGCCATCCATGAAATTCGACCTGGGAACATGTATCGGTCGTGTTTACTTATCTCTCTCCAAAGCCCTAAGTCCTGTGTCTTTCTGCTGCTCAGTTCCTCTGTTATCAGCATAACTTCTGACATGCTCTCTGAGACAGGAAATAAAAGCAGCTGGAAATTTGTGTTGGGGTGGGTACAGAGAGATAGATTAGTAGAGAGCTGGTCTATTCACAGCACAGCTCTGCATGTTTCTTCCTTCGCCTATGTGGAGGGAGGATGTGTGCCTTTCCTCCAATCAGCTATCACGTAGTATATGCCAAGACTCCACTCCCAGTGCTGGAACAGGAAAAATAAATTCTAACACGATGTTCACTTCTAAACAGTGTAGAAAGCTGAAGACAGCAGATATACAAATAAAACTTATGTAGGGAGATTTGCTTCATCTCTGTGTATCATCTGAGGCTGTTCACTTCACTGGGTATATGTGAGGGTTTTTATCCACTTTAAAGATTTTCCTCATGATTTAGTCGTAAGGGGTTGTATGTTCACTTCTCAGGGTCCCTAGTAGCTAGATGAAGGTCTTCCAATATTGGCTTGGGTTGAGTTGGGTTAGGATTGCAGCTTCGTAGCCTTCAGTCTGTCATCTAACCTACCTAGAACATTTATATTTCTGCTTATGGCGCTAAATCGCAGTGGGGTGAGAATAATTTATTTGTGAATTATTCAACAGCATACATAATTAACCC
Organism: Pelophylax lessonae; assembly: GCF_965119305.1. NCBI lineage: Eukaryota > Metazoa > Chordata > Amphibia > Anura > Ranidae > Pelophylax > Pelophylax lessonae. The sequence continues at coordinate 231,026,623 of NC_138773.1, forward strand.
ACAGAGAACATTTGATGGGTGAAGTTAGAATGCTTGACGTGCAGAATCACAGGCACAGGAAGACCCCAGCAATCAGAAGATTTTTTACAGCCAGATAGCCCTGTTGTACTTTAACAACACATAGAATGAAAAACCCTTATCAGACAGGTCTTCTTTACGTATTTCCAGTTTTTTATTTTTAGTAAATATATTTTAGAATTCCAAAAACAATGGCACCCTTTGCAACAGTGTTTCCCAGTACATAATCTTCTGATAACTGCACATTTAGCATATAGTAATCGCCTGTTTCCTGTCTGAAAAAGATTTAAAAGGCTTTTTGTTATTTTCCTTCTATTCAGAAGCAGTCGACTATCTACATTTCTCAAATAGATAGTTCTTTTTGCTTGGCAAATGTACTAGATTATGGTTTCTAAAAGGGTTTTTACAAAGACGTCAATTCAAGGCCGGGTGAAAATTACATCAAGATGATGTCATTTAAAGGCAGTCCTTTGTATCTTTTGCAGATATGCATGTTAATCTGATCACATTAAAGTAGGGTTTCCCACATCTATCCTCGGGTTGTGTCCACAGTCCAGAGATCCTTTTATATGCACAGGTGATGCAATTAGCGTCTAAGCAACCACATTATCTTCATGTGGAAATGGACACAAAATGTGAACTTTTGGTGGGACAGGCTTGGGGAAGCATTGCATTAATTAAACTAATAACTTTTCATGTGTTTGATGTAGAAATGCACCATAATTTTGGCCAAAAATTGTGTTTTCTGCATTTTGCAGATAAAGAAAAAGGTGCCGATAATGGTGGCGAACGCGATTTTTCTGTACTTTTCATAAGTCTTGTGACACAAAAAACGCACCAAAAATGTAAACACAGGTACGGTATTGATGCATTCTTGCTGCATTGTTTTTAACTGACCAAAAATGCAGCAAGCAAGATTTTTAACACCACAACAGAAACGCAACGGACCAGTGTGAAGACATACATGGAACTTGAAGGGAAGCATTTTCCTTTAGATTTTCCTTTTTTCTGCCATATTTGCACATTATGGCAGACTTACCTACAAAAGTTCCCCGCTGAGATATTGTGTTTTCACAGGGGGATGGCCCCCCACCAGAACACACTGGTCAGCACTCCTAGCCATTGGCTGAGAGCACTGGCTGAGAGCACTGACCGGGAGCCGGTCAGCAGTACTTTTTCGGTCATGTCCCTTTGACAGAAGCCGAATGTTCAGCTGGCTTCTGTTGGACCGGCTGCCATACACACGGGCCAAATGTCGGGCGATTTCTACTGAACCGGCCAATACCGCCCAATGTTCGGCCCGTTTGTACGGGCTTAAGACTGTACGACTGCCAACTTCCTGAAACACATTGGTATTGTCTTCTGATTTTTTATCACGATTAATAAAGTTCTACTGGACTTGAACTAACCCGTAGCGCTTTCTTCTTTTTACACTTTGCTTATTTAGACACATCTACCCTACCAGCCATTCAGTGCCAGGGACCCCTCTGTGCCAATCCCTCTGCTGGCTTCCGATCACCCAACAAATACAATTCTAAAGACCAATAACAATTTGCAAAGCCATTTTCAACTTTGCTTCAAGCTACATCACCAATATGTTTTACTATACCACCCAAACCATCTTTTCAGCTCCTTCCAAGACCTCCCTGCTTCCCTAGTATCCTTCTCCTATCTCATCTCAAAGACTTCTTCAGAGTCTCTACTATTTTCTGGACCTCCCTTCCTCAATCTGTCCAGCTACCTCCCACTCTGTGCACCTTTAGGTCATCCATGAAGCCTTATCACCTAAAAATAAAAAAACTTAATTCTTCCTTCAGCTCATCCCTTACAGTACTTTATACATTTATGTGTTAAATCCTCGTACAATTAATTTATGTTTTATGACTTTTGAATTACGCCTTTTTAAAGTCCCATGGGCGAATATTGGTTGTGTGTATCCCTCACGGTCATTACCTTTGTGTATCAGTCCCCCTTCCCTATTAGATTTAGGCTTTCACAAGCAGGGCCCTTCAAACCCTCCTGTATTGAATGTATTGTAGCTTTACTGTCTCCCTTATTGGCACTATATAAATCCTGTATAATAATTCAGAACAGTCAGTCCTTGGTTTTAGCAGTGTAGTCAATGCTACAGAACAGTCAAATGATACCACATTTTCTAAGCCTGCAATTCAATTTGCTACATGATCTGCTTTTCTACATAGTCAGCAAGAGCCAGAAATGTGAGACTGCTGAACTTTTGTCAGTACAAAAAATATATTCATAAAAGAGAAAAATAACAAACAGTCATACATTTATGATACAAACAGAAAGTATACCACCATAAAAACTGCAGAATATAAGAAGATGCAACATTTTAAGTGTCAGACTATAAAACAAAAGGACATTTGGCTGCTATGTATGGAAAGGGCTCTGAGAAGCAGACTGCATAGGACAGATAAATCCTTCTACGGCAGATGGATGATAGAGATAAGGATGGTCAGTTCTATAGTATGATAAGCAATTATGTAAAACTAAGTAGATTAACTATTTATCAATACACAGTAACTGACATCCATTCAGACAGCTGGATATGGTGCTAAAAAACTGCACTGTGGATTTCTGGATGGGGTTTGAACGCAATAGGTCAGGAGACTTCCTGCAATTTAAGGAACAGATGTAAACTCGTACTGTCTCATGGGAAGTACAACTCATACGATCCAGGACTATCCTAGTTGTGGGCTGATCATGTCAGGATAATACTTGGGCTTGGCTGCCTACAAAGTGAAGTAAAAACTTACATGGGTGTTTAAGACAAACAAAAAGACCAACCACTTTACAATAAGATAAAGACAAAAATTGGATTTTTGACTTACCATAAAGTCCATTTCTCTGATGTTCATTGACAGACACAGCCTTGGATTCTTCTTAACCATTGGGTTAAACTGCCCCCTACAGGAGTAGGACACTAGGCAGGAAAAAGCTTGACTATGCCTATGGGCAGTCCCAGGCGGTATATACCCACTCTAAGCTATAGGCACTCAGTTTTGTTACAAGCAGTGTCAGAAGAAAGCCAACTCCACAGGGGGTGGGTGCTGTGTCCAACAATGAACATCAGATAAATGGATTTTACGGTAAGTCAAAAATCCCATTTTTACTTTCGTTCATTGACGGACACAGCTCCTAATTCTTCTTAACCATTGGGATGTCCCAAAGCAGTGTTAAACATGAAGGGTGGGAAAAAAAAACAGAAAAAAAATTCCAAGGCCATAGCCAACCAGGTAACATGGAGCTCAATCATAAACAACTGGAGCTCACCTGAAAAAAAACGATACACGCTAAAAGAGGACCAGGTCCTCCAAGCAGCAGCCAGCAAAAACTTGCGGCCAAAAGAAGCATTCGCAGATGCCAACACATCCACTTCATAAAAATTTAGTAAAAGTGTGCACCGACGACCAGGTGGCCTCCTTGCAAACCTGCGTCACTAACGCTTGACAAAGGAAGCCCAGGAGACACTAAGCGCCCTAGTAGAGTGCTCCTTGACAGAGAAAAGAGGAACCTAACCCCTGATGGAATAGGCCTGAACCACCGTCTGTCTGATCCATCTGGCAATGGTCACAGAAGAAGCGGACAACCCTTTGTGAGGTCTGTCCATGAGCACAAATAGAGAGCCTGACATCCTAAAAGAGTCCGTAGCTGCCAGGTACACGCTCATTGCCCGGACTACATAAAAGGCAATTTCCTTTGGATGTTTTGCCTGGGACACAGGGGAAGCAACATTCAAATCACAGTCAAAGACTTCCTTAGGAAGGAATGACTGACCGGGTCGAAACACCACCTTATCCTTGTAAATCACCAAAAAAGGTGAACAACAGGATAACGCCACCAGATCCGACACTCTGCGCGCAGAGGTGATAGCCACCAAAAAGGCTACCTTCTGAGGCAGCACAAGCAGGGAAACCTCCCGAATATTTTCAAAGGCGGGCTTCTGTAGAGCTGAAAGCACCACATTAAGATCCCAGGGTGGCAACAGAGCCTGCACTGAAAGAACCAAATGACAGACACCCTGAAGAAAGGTACGCACCAGGGAGTGTGAGGCCAAAGGTTATTGGAAAAAGACAGCCAAAGCCAATACCTGGCCCTTGATGGTACTCAAGGCATATTTCTGTGCAAACCCCCATGGAAGGAAGGCTAAGAACCGATCCACTGAGTAGGAGTGAGGATGAACCCCAAGACACTTACACCACGCAATGTATGTCTTCGTATGATGGTAGATCTTCCTACAAATAGATTTCTTAGCTTTCAACAGTGTGGGAATCACCGACGCAAATAAACCTCCATCCTTCAGCACCTGGCCTTCAACAGCCAAGCCGTCAAAGCCAGGGACTGTAAAGCAGGATGGAAGATCGGTCTTTGGGACAGCAGATCCTCCCTGAGAGGAAGTCCCCAAGGAGCACTGGCGACCAGCCATACCTGATCGGCGTACCAAGACTGGCTAGGTCAGTCTGGACGGAATTCCTTCTGTCTTGATCCTGCACAGGAGTCATAACCTCGCTGGGGGGGGGGGGGAACGAAAGACTCACAGTGACCACTGAAATTTTAGTGGGGCTGGGGGGGGGGGGGGAGGGGAACCCAGGGGTCCAACCGTCCCAGGGAGGGGCCCACGTCCACCCCAAAACCCCCTCTAGGGGTAGAGGGGGGACAGCTACTTATCATACCAGAAACACCACTCTGGAGAGATCACTGCCATTTCGTAATGTTTGTGCTGTCACCCATGAGAAATGCTGCAACTCAGGCCGAGGCCAGGTTTTATGCGTCCTCGCGAGACGTTTAACTCACAGGCTAGGCCAACCCCCCCCCCCCCCCCCGCTGACCTAGCTTGGAGCTACGGTCTGCACATGCTCGCTGGCCAGACTGGGGGGACTCCCTGGATCTAGATCCAGTCCGTCGCCCAGTCCTGCAATTGATTGTTATTTTGTTCCTGTGAAAATCTACAAAGATAGGAAGAATTCTATTTAAAAGGAAAAAATTGCCAGGACCAGAGATCCCAACAAGGAACTAGGTCCTTACTCCTGACTAGGCAGAAGAAAACTAAGTGCTTATAGCTGAGAGTGGGTGTATACCCCCTGGGACTGCCCATAGGCGTAGTCAAGCTTTTTCCTGCCTAGTGTCCTACTCCTGTAGGGGGCAGTATAACCCAATGGTTAAGCAGAATAAGGAGCTGTTTCGGTCAATGAACGAAAGAAAAAAACAATGTTCCCTGTAAAACTGAATTTAACATGCAGTTTGTGTTTGCTTTAATTAAATGTGGCTGTTTCTTCATGGCAAATCATCAACTTGTACCTAATCTTCTTAGGGTTTTTAGAGGTCACTGGTGCTAAGGATGTTCATGAACTAAATGGATAATGTCCATTTATGCTGAAAACTAAACAGAAAATAGTCACATAACATGTCTCCAAATGCCAGAAACTTGACTATTTTAGAAAATGTTGGCCAATAATTTTTTTTTCTTTGCTGACAAGGCAAAAATAAAAAACGGCAAAGGAAATCCAACTGACTTAAATGAAACAGCTTGTAGGGATGTTCTCCAAGTCACAAATATTCAGAATGTTCCTAAATTGGTGCCTTTTGTATGTGTTCATTGTTTTGGAGAAATATTTAATGTCTGCCACCATTATTATTATTATTATTAGGCAGGTAAAGGTAACTTTGGATGACCAGTATCACTCTTCACTTACTGATCTGATGCAGCTTATGCCTGGAACACACAATGAGATTATAAAACGATTGATCGTCCATTTTTTTTGCATGTTAATCTCATATCGAAAATAAAGAGCTGACTAAAGTTACGAAAATTCGCTCCATATACACCAATACACTGCAACTAAGGAGGCGAGGAGTGGCCTGGTGTTGTCTCTCGATATTCGGAAGGCCTTTGATACTGTGAGATGGGACTTCCTTTGGCAGGTTATGTCGAAGATGGGGTTTGGCCTCCAGTTTATCAGATGGGTGCGTCTGCTCTACTCACGGCCGCTAGCCAGAATTTGTATGAATAAGGATGTGTCTGCGACCTTTTCCCTCCACCGTGGTACTAGGCAGGGCTGCCCTCTGTCGCCGCTACTGTTTGCCCTTGCCATTGAGCCGTTGGCTCTGGCGGTGCGACAGACGGTGACGGTGGGTGGTATCCTTTGTGGTGGCCTGGAGGAGAAAATTTCGCTGTACGCGGATGATGCCCTCATATATCTGGATGGCACCGAGTCCTCCTTTGAAGCCTTGCTGGGAGTGGTGGAGGAGTTCGGCGGGGTGTCCGGCCTTAGAGTGGGATGGGATAAATCGGTGGCTTTTCCGCTTGGCCCACCCGCGGATTATAGTTTTTTGCAGCGTTTTGGCGTTTCCCTCTCTACAGCGTTTAAATACTTAGGGATACAGGTACACACGGATCTCCAGGTCTATAGCTCTTTGAATGTACAGCCTATTATCGCCCACATGGAGGTTCGGTTGCGTACCTGGTCTTCGCTGCCACTGAATCTCATTGGCAGGATTAACATTTTTAAGATGATTTACTTACCTAAATTCCTTTATGTTTTTCGGGCTTCCCCAGTTTTTCTACCTAGGCGGTTGTTCAACAAAATTGACTCTGCCCTTACCTCCTTTTTTTGGCAGGGCTCCCGCCCTCGCATAGCCAGGTCCTCTCTCCAGGCCTCCAAATTCCAGGGGGGCCTGGCGTGTCCAGACCTTTATAAGTACTTCATTGCGTCCCAGCTTACGTACTTGTATGATGGCCTCTGCGATTCTCCTGGTAACTCCTCCACCATTCTTGTATTGGCCATGCATGGCTCGCAGGCACAGGCTACGGATGCCCTACACAGATCTGTCCCTAGACGCTGCTCCCGTAACTCTCCTATGGAGGTAGGGTGGTTGGCCTGGCATGCTGGTAATAAGTTGTTAGTGGAGACGCCTGCTGTGTCTCCCAATGCCCCATTATGGGATAATCACAACTTCCCCGAGCTCTATGGTCATCCGGATTCGGGCTGGTGGTCTGGACTTGGGGTGACCCATGTCTCTCACGTCTTTCGGTCGTCTCATTTTGTTTCCTTTGATGACCTGAAGGCCCACCATGGTGTGAGCAACCGTTTTTTCTTTAAATACCTGTTATTACGCCACGCCGCCCGTGCGCAGTTTGCGGGGCTGACCCTGGAGCTCGGGGAATCCCAGATGGAGCTGTTATTGTCTATTGAAGGGATAAATAAAATGGTCACTACGTTTTATATGAGGCTGCAGGCGGCGGGTGCTGACCCGTTAAAAACGGCCATGGGCCGGTGGGTCGCGCTCTTGCCCGACCTGACAGAGGAGACATGGGAGGAGGCCACGGAGGTTTGTTTTCAGGATCTTATTAGTTCAAACAATAGGTTAATACAGTTTAAATTTATCCATCATCTGCATTATACACCCCAGAAGTTGGTCCGTATGGGGGTAGCCCCGGGAGCCGCTTGCCCTAGGTGCGGCTGTCCTGCTGCGGACTTGCTCCACATGTTCTGGTCCTGTCCCCATGTTAAAGGTTACTGGACATCTATTTTTGCCTTTTTTACTAATAAACTGCACCTGTCGGTCCCTCTTACTCCTGAGGTAGGCCTGCTGGGTGTGTTGAATGACATTGTACATCGTGTACGCCCTAGGATCCTGCTCCGCATCTTACTGTTCTATGCCAGGAAACTTGTTTTGTTACATTGGAAGAGGGCTGAACCGCCTACCATACAGGAGTTCTATACTTTGGTGCGCAGTGATGTTCCGCTTTATAAGCTAATTTATAAGAGTAGAGGGTGTCCTAAAAAGTTCACTAATGTCTGGCAGCCCTGGCTTGATGTGGAAGACTCGTATTGGGCAGATGCCCCTTTGCCCTCCAGCTTATCTCTCGACTGAGTCTGAGTAGCCCCGGATGTCATGCGGTTTATATTTGTTTTATTACATGAGTTGTATGTTCTATACCCCCCCCTTATCTTGGGGGGTGGGTACCTGGAGGTAGGGGACGGTGTGTGATTGTGGATGTGTGGGTGTGTATGGTGTGGTTAGTCTTGTTGGTGTGTTCCTTTCTCCTTCCCCCCCCCCCCATCTCTGTGACAACCGGTTGGGAGTGTAGCCTCACAGTTGCTTGGCCCTCCTGGCTCTTTGTGGTACGCATCCCATTTTTTCCCCTTCCCCCCCCTTGATTTGGGCCGTTTGGCCCCTCTCTATTCCCCCCCCCTTCCCCCCCCTTCTGTGGTGTTAGGTTAAGATGTCTTCTGATACCCTTGTGTAATTTACATGCTTGCCTTACACTTGTTTTATGGGCAATGTTGCCCTTGTGTTTTCTTTTTGTTACTGTTATGCAAAAATTTAAATAAACACCTTTCAAAAAAAAAAAAAAAAAAAAGTTACGAAAATTCTCGTACGACAGAATAAAAACTCGATGCTCCATTTGAAGCGATGGAATGTGTTGTAGTGCGTTTGTATTGTATTTTTCAACAACAACCATGCTGATTAAAACGAAAATTGTACCAAGTCACTGCCAGGTACAAAACTTGGGTGCAAGCACCATCATTTTCGGTGCTGTGCCCCGATAGAATTATAAAGTGTGTCTATGACACCTTTTATGAATGCCCCAGAGTGTACTTTCAAAAGGTTCAAGCAGCTCCAATGTACTGTCTATACAAGATTACCTTAACCACTTCCGGACCGACTACCGTGTATTTACGTCGGTACTTTGATGTTATATACCGGTGTTATGGCAGCAGATAGCTGCCATAACCACGGTATTTTTCTACACGCCCAGAGGTCGCCTAAAAAAGGCAAAAGGCGTCAAAAACGCACTACACCACGTGGTTTCTGAAGAGTCTCCAGTGAAGTCTATTGAACTAAAAAGCACAGTTTTGTATAAAAAAAGTCCCTGACCCTTTACAAAAACGCAGCGGCCTAAAAAAAGCATAGGATGTGAACGTGTCCCATAGGAAACCATGTTAAATGGACTGTAGAGCATGTCTGCAAAAAGCACCAAAAAAAACGCACTGCAGTTTGCTTTTGATTCGTTTCTGAAGTGCTTTTTACGTATTTGCAAATGTGTTTTTGATGCCTTTTCTTTTAAAGGGAGATGTTTCTGGCAATCTGCAGATTAACCACTTAAGCCCTGGAAGATTTTACCCCCTTCCTGACCAGGGCCTATTTTGCGATTCGGCACTGCGTGACTTTAACGGACAATTGTGCGGTTGTGCGACGCTGTACACAAACGAAATTGACGTCCTTTTTTTCTCACAAACAGAGCTTTCTTTTGGCGGTATTTGATCATCTGTGCGATTTTTTGATCATGCGCTATAAACAAAAAAAGAGCATCAATTTTGCAAAAATAACAATATTTTTCAAATTTTTTTATATGAAATTCCCCCCCCAAAAAAAAGTAAAAATCAAAATTTTTTAACATTTTCAGCCAATTTGTTTTATGCTACATATGTTTGGTAAAAAAAAAAAAAAAAATTGCAAAAAGCGTATTTTGATTGGTTTGCGCAAAAGTTATCGCGTTTACTAACAAAGGGAAAGATTTTTGTCATTTTTGTTGTTTTTTTTTTAACACGTAATGGCGGCGATCTGCGATTTCTTTTTGCGGTACTGTGACATTGCGGCGGACAAAATCGGACCCTTGACTGACATTTTTGGGGTTACCAGTGACATTTCTACAGTAATCAGTGCTATAAATATGCACTGTTACTGTAAATTTACACTGGCAGTGAAGGGGTTAACTTTTTTTGAGAGGGAGGGGTTGTGTGTGTGTCCCTAGGGGCGTGATTCTAACTGCGATTGGCTGTGGCTTGAGGTGTAGGAACAGTGATCAACGGTCCTACATAGTAGAACCGTATAATCACTATTTCTACACCGGGGAGAATGACAGGCGGCTTGTTTACATCAGCCGCCTGCCTTTCTCCCTCTCCACCGACGATCGCCGAGTGACCAGCGGACATCGGGACCGCCGGTCACACGCGCGGGGGGGCGGTCCGTGACCGCGTGGGAGCGCGCCTACGTCGCACTGCCTGTTAGGGGCTGACTGCTGCAGTAAATATACTGTGAGCAGTCGGCAAGTGGTTAAAAAACACAAAACGCATCAAAAAATGCACTACATGCATTTGCGCAGCGTATCCATTGAAGTATATTTAACTAAAAACGCACTTGTTGCGTTTAAAAAAAGTAATTGACCCTTTCCAAAAACGCAGCGGTTGGAAAACGTATAGATGTGAACGTATCCCATAGGAAAATCATGTTAAATGGACTGTAGTGTCTTTCTGCAAAATGTACTAAAAACTGCATAGGTGTGAACCAGGCCTAACACTGCAGCATATCTGCAGGTTTCAGAAATATAAAATTTCGATTCATAAAGTATTCCTAGTGGGGGGGGGGGGGGAAGGAATCCTACTCCCTCCACTGCAGAGCTTTAATTGTGGTTTACACTTCAGCTGGTTATACCATAGTTCTTACAATGAATCAATTACACATGGAACTGCTAATAAAGTCTTACCCTTCCCCAGTGAATTTCAGCTTTTTATGAACATATTTGCTCTACATATGTGGTCCATAATAAATTACTCAGTTTTTAACTATTTACCTCTTGTGAAGGAAGCCACACTTTTTACAAGTTTACTCTGGAGATGCAGCCAGTACGAGACTTCTGGGCATATAAACTAAATTTTATCCAATCATGCGAACTTTACAAACAAATCAGCAAAGCTGGCTTCAAACCTTTGCATTGTAATAACGCGCAATACCTTGACAAGTGATAACATACAGTGCATGTGTTAGTGCATTGCAATGTCACTCCTAAATGGCACCCCAAAGCACTAAAGCAACACATGGTAATGAACTGGGAAGGCTGATGAATGAAAGCTCAATAGAAGCATCAAACAAAACACAAATAAATGCAACTGTGTAGCTTCTGGTAAATGCACTGTGGAAAATCAACACAAATTTGGGGGCCTCGCCATCTTTTCTAATTTATGTGACAGGGAGCTTTCACACTGTCCAGTACAGTTTCCTCATAATGCTGGTGCAATGCAACGTGCATGCAGTTTATGTGTGGGTTACCTACACTTTCCCATAGGCTTCTATTAGATTGGGAGTTTTTAGTGCATTTTCTAAAAGTGCACCAAAAATCATGCATGTCTCATCTTTGGAGTGCTTTCAAAAAATACACCAAAAATGATCTAATAGAAGTCTAAAGGAAAAGTGAGGGTAACCCACACAAAAAACGTCAGGCACACTGTTCTGTATCCGTACTGCGGGCAAACTCCCCCGCAGCAATGTCAAAGGGCTCGAAACTGCACACTATATGCATTCAGAAATTTGCTGATAAAAAAACATTAAAACTATTTTAAAATGTGTTTACTTATTTTTATATAAATAAGGAGCAATGCAAATACCTACTATGCAAGCACACTATGGAGAAGAGGAGGGGGGGGGGGGGATTTGACAGGAACTAGTGCATGGATGTCCAACCTTTTGGCTTCTCTGGGCCACATTGAGTGTAGAAAAACTTTCTCGGGCCGCATATAAAATATATATTATAGTTAAGGTATAGAAGTAATAAAATGCCGCAGTGCCCTTCCCGCACGACCGCACTAATTTAACACAACTAGAGGATGATCAAATGAAATGGAATCAGTATACGAAAGTTTACTTCTTCTGAGAGATATTAAAGGAACACTCTAACCACCATGACCACTTCAGTGATTTGAAGTGGTCATGGTGGTATGAGTCAGAAACACTGCATATGCTCACATCCCCCCCCCCCTCCTCCGAGGCAGCCTCTGCCTACCGTTAGTTGGAAGCCGCTGTGGCCATGACCCCGACCTGACTTCCTTCCTCCCCAGCAAAAAAAAAAATTGTCAGGGGGCCGCATTGCCTGGGGTTCCGGGCCGCATGTGGCCCCGGGCAGCAGGTTGGACATGCCTGAACTAGTGCATCATGCTTGTCCAGTGCTCTGATGTGGAAAAGACAACGCACTGGAAACCTTCTTTTAACACCATATGTGTGTGAATAAGATATCCGGAAAGCACCTTTCATACAATAGGAGTGGGGGAGACACTGAAGTGACAATTACCTTTTGTGCAATACGCTTGGGTGACACACTGAGCGGAAAACACAATTCATGCAATCAGTGTGGGGGGGGAGACACTGAATGGGCACCCACATTCCCTGCAATAGGGATGGGTGATACCTTGAATTGAAAATGCATTCCTTACAATTGGTGTAGGGGGCAATTAATTTAATTTTCTCTTTGTGGAGGACACACAAAACTGAACACCACCTTTCATACAGGTGAGACACTAAACTAAACCCACCTTCCATGCAATAGACGTAGATGAGACACTGAACTAAAAATGCCTTTCATTTAAAAGACATGGACGAGACATTGAACTAAAAACACCTTCCATACAATGATGTGGAAGAGACACTGAACTTAACCACTTTACCACCGGAGGATTTTGCTGTCTTCCGTCCAGGCCACTTTTTGCGATTCGGCGCTGTGCGACTTCAACTGACAATTGCGCGGTCGTGCGACGCCGTACCCAAACGAAATTTACGTCCTTTTTTTCCCACAAACAGAGCTTTCTTTTGGTGGTATTTGATCACCTGTGCGATTTTTACTTTTTGCGCTATAAACAAAAAAAAGAGCGTTTATTTTGAAAAAATAACAATATTTTTAACATTTTTTTTATATGAAATTCCCCCCAAAAAAGATGTTTTGGCCAATTTGTTTTATGCTACATATGTTTGGTAAAAAAAAATCGCAATAAGCGTATTTTGATTGGTTTGCGCAAAAGTTATTGCGTTTACTAACAAAGGGAAAGATTTCTGTCATTTTTGGTGTTTTTTTTTTAACGCGTAATGGCGGCGATCTGCGATTTTTTTTGCGGGACTGCGACATTGCGGCGGACAGTCCGGACCCCTGACTGACATTTTTGACACTTTTGGGGGTACCAGTGACATTACTGCAGTAATCAGTGCTATAAATATGCACTGTTACTGTAAAAATGACACTGGCAGGGAAGGGGTTAATTTTATTGGAGAGGGAGGGGTTAATGTATGCCTGGTGCTTACTGACGTGTGGGGGGGGAGGTGACTGAGTGAGTCATGGACAGATCGGATGTCCAGCTATGCTGAACAGTCCGATCTGTCACTCCCTGTCACTATGGAGATCCGCCCGCTGTGTTTACACACAGCGGGCGGATCTCCAGACTCGATCCCCGACGATCGGGTAAGAGCAGCGGCGATCGCCGCTGCTCCTCCCCTGGCCCGACTCCCGCTGTGAATGAAAACAGCGGGAGCGAGCCTCCGGCGGCGCGCAAGCGCCGCCCAGAAGGGGGAGTGTCCAATCACGTTAATACTACGTGGCTGGACGATAACGAACCACTCTGCCGCAGTAGTATTACTGTGAGAAGTTGTAGAGTGGTTAAATCACCTTCCATATAATGGTTGCAGGGGAAACACTGAACTGGAAACCACCTTCTGTGCAACAGACATGGGTGACACACTGAAGAGAGGACATCTTCCATACAATGATGTGGAAGAGACACTGAACTTAAATCACCTTCCATTTAATAGGTATGGGGGAGCCACTGAACTGAAAATAGCTTCCATTTAATAGGTATGGGGGAGCCACTGAACTGAAAATAGCTTCCATTTAATAGGTATGGGGGAGCCACTGAACTGAAAATAGCTTCCATTTAATAGGTATGGGGGAGCCACTGAACTGAAAATAGCTTCCATTTAATAGGTGTGGGGGAGCCACTGAACTGTTGCACCTTCTGTGCAACAGACATGGGTGACACACTGAAGAGAGGACAACTTCCATACAATAGTTGTGGGGGAGACACTGAACTGAAAACCGCCTTCCAAGCAATAGGCATTAGTGACATATTGAACTTAAAACCATCATACAATAAAAAAATGGGGGAGACCATAAACTAAAAATACCTTCCATGAAATAGAGACTGACAAGACACTCAACTGAAAACACCATCCATACAATGACATGTAAGAGATCCTGAACTGAAAAAGCACCTTCCATGTAATGCCTGTGGGGGAGACACTGAACTGGAAACCACCTTCCATGCAATAGACATGAGAAAGACACTAAAACCAGAAACCACCTTTCATATAATATGTGTGGGGGAGACACTGAACTGGAAATCACCTTTTATGCAATAGGCATAGGTGACACACCGAATATAGAATACCGTTCATACAATAGGTGTGGGGAGACACTGAACTGAAAATCACCATTGAAATAGGAATTGAAATGAAAGTCATATTGAAGTAAAAAAAAAAAAAAAAAAACACATTCCAAACAACAGACATGTGGGATGATGAAATGAAAATACCTTCCGTATAATACATGTGGAGGGGACACTGAACTGGAAACTACCTTTCCTGCACAAGACACGGGGGAAACACTGGGCTGGGAACTAGTTTTCATACAATGAATGAAAATACTGAACCTGAAACCCCCTCCTTTACAATAAACATGGAGGAGACACTGAGCCTGAAACCCCCTTCTATACAATATACATGGGGGAGACACTAAACCTGAAACCCCTTTCTATACAATAGATATGGGGGTGACACTGAACCTGAAACCCCCTTCTATACAATAAACATGGAGGGAGACCCTAAACCTAAAACCCTTATATACAATAGAGATAGGGATGACACTGAACCCGAAATCCCCTTCTACACAATAGAAATGGGGGGGTGACACTGAACCTGAAACCCCCTTCTGTACAATAGAAAAGGGGGGTGGCACTGAACCTGAAACCCCCTTCTATACAAAAGACATGGGGAAACACTGAACCTAAAACTCTTCTATACATTAGACATAGGGGCGACACTGAACCCGAAATCCCCTTCTATACAATAGACATGGGAGTGACACTGAACCTGAAACCCCCTTCTATATTATTAGACCTGGGGAGACACTGAACCTGAAACCCCCTTCTATACAATAGACATGGAGGAGACACTGAACCTGAAACCGCCTTCTATATAATAGACATGGGAAGACACTAAGCCTGAAATCCCCTTCTTAGATGATGATCAGATCACATTTCATGACCAATTTGTGCAGAAATCCATATCATTTCAAAGGGTTCACATACTTTTTCTTGCAGCTGTATATAATAGACATAGGGAGACACTGAACCTGAAACCCCCTTCAATATAATCGACATGGGGACACACTGAACCTGAAACCCCTTTCTATAGAGTAGATATGGAGGAGGAGACACTAAACCTGAAACCCCATTCTATATAATCGACTTGGGGAGACACTGAACCTGAAATTCCTTGCTATATAAATTGACAAGAAGGAGACACTGAACCTGAAACCCCCTTCTATACAATGCACGTGGGAGATACTGAACCTAAAACTCTTCTATACATTAGACATAGGGGTGACACTGACCCCGGAACCCCCTTCTATACAATAGACACGGGGGTGACACTGAACCCAAAATCCCCTTCTATACAATAGACATGGGAGTGACACTGAACCTGAAACCCCCTTCTATACAATAGACATGGGGGAGACACTGAACTGAAACACCTTCCATGTAAAAAAAAAAAAAAATCATGTTTGTTTGCATGGTGCAGAATGTTTTAAATTACTTAATTCACTGGAAGGTGTTTACTCACTTTAAAAATACACAGTATTTCCCTGAGGCAGCAAACTTTCACTATTTATAGCAAACAACATTCAGTGGAAACAAAGTACTCTATTTTAAAACCTCTTAAAGCGGAACTAGACCAATCTATTTAACCGTTTCCCAAAACTGATACATTCAAGGCAAAATGCAATGGTTAGGCCTCGTGCACAGAGCGTAAAAAATGCTGCTTATAGAGGCGTTTTGTATTTCAGCGTCTAGAAGAAACACTATGTTAGCCTATGTGTCCATGCACGTTTTGGCTTTTACAGGCATATATTTGTATAGGAGTGTTTATCTCCCGAAGATTCTCAAAAGGAGGCCTCTGGAGGACCGAAAGCCGGGGACCGCACTGGAGGAACCAAATGTCTGACACCCTGAAGAAAGGTACATACCAGGGAGTGTGTGGCCATGGGTCGCTGGAAGAAGACCACCAAAGCCGACACCTGGCCCTTGATGGTACTCGAGGCTAATTTCTGTTCAACCCCTCGTTGAAGAAAGGTCAAAATCCGAGCCACCGAGAATGAGTAAGGATAAACCCCAAGAGACTCACACCACGCAATGTACGTCTTCCATGTACAATGGTAGATCTTCCTAGAAGTAGATTTCCTAGCTTAACAGCGTTGGAATCATAGACTCAGATACATCTCTATCTATCAGCACCTGGCGTTCAACAGCCAAGCAAGTCAAAGCACACGACTGTAAAGCAGGATGGAAGATTGGTCCTTGGGACAGCAGATCCTCCCTGAGAGGAAGCTTCCAAGGACTGTCGGCAACCAGTTGCACCAGATCAGTGAAGCAAGCCCGAAGCCACTAAGGTGCCTGGAATCCCTTATGCTTCGATCCTGTGTAGAAGTCTTGGTAGAAGCTTGGGAGGAGAGAAGGTGTAAATCAGACGATGCTGACCCCACTGGGCCACCAGCGCGTCGGTGGTGTCTGCCAGAGGATCCCGTGACCAAGCCACAAACCTTTGCACCTTTCTGTTGAGTTGAGACGCCAACAGATCCATCTGGGGGATGCCCCACTAGAGACAACTGAAAAAACACCTCCGGATAAAGGGACCACTCCCAACGCCTGCCGACTGAGGTAATCCGCCTGCCAATTTTTCACCCCGGGAAAGTATAAAGCAGAGAGGGCAGGAACGAACTGTTCTGCCCACCTTAGAATGCTGGCTACCTCCTGAGCCGCCAGGACACTTCTTGTGCCCCCTTGGTGATTGACATTAGCCACGACCGTGGCATTGTCCGATTGAATGCGCTGTGGACATCCCTAAAGACGAACCATCCAATGATCCAGACACAGTCGGATTGTTCAAGGACATTGATCTGTAGTCTGGACTCTTCCGGCATCCAGATCCCCGGAGCAGAATGCTTGCCGAGAATGCCTCCCCAGCTGGAAAGGCTGGCAACCATGGTAACCACTGTCCAATACAAGGGGAGGAAGGATTTTCCCAGCTGAAGCGCCAAAGCCACCATATCAAGGACTCCTTTGTTCCCCAACTCAGGCGGATCTGATTGTCCAGAGACTGTGGAGTCTTGTCCCACTTGATCAGAATCTCCCTTTGCAGGGACCTCGTATGGAACTGTGCAAACGGAACCGTCTCAAAGGTTTCAAGCCCTTGTCAGTCGCCCCAGAGGGATGAAAAAAACTTCTTATGAGCCAAGAAGGAAGGTCCACATCGACAACAAGGTTCCTTACCCTTAGTAGCCTGCGGAAGAACGGTACTCTTCCCCTCTGAAAGACCTTTAATGACGTCATCCAGGGTAGCTCCAAACAGGCAATCTCCCTAAAAGGGAAGATCAGTCAAGGCCTTTTTAGGAGTCTGATCCGCAGACCAGCATTAAAGCCAACAGGAAAGGCTGAAGGACCACCGCCATAGCAGAGAGGCGAGCCATCAGAGGAGCCGCATCGAAAGAGGCATCGCAGATCAACTGCAACCCCTGGACCAGCTGGTCTGCCAGCTCAGCAAAGGCAGGGGGGAGCTGTTCTCCCTCCAGGTCAAGCCCACTCGGTCAGAGTTTGCGACACCAGGACAATAAATACCGTCCTCATCGCCGAACCAACTAAGGTGTACATAGTGCGGGCCACAGCCTCCGCCTTCCAGTCAGGCCGGAGACTCTTCAACTGGAATCATGGTTGCCTTATTTAAACTGGAAACCAGAGGATCTAATTCTGTCAAAATAAGCAGGGAAATTAAACACTTTTGCCGTTCTGGATGGCTTGTGAGTGCCAAAGGGTACCTGCGACTCCACTGCAGCTTCAGCTGCATTCTCCATTTTCAGGGTCTCATGCACAGATACAATCAGTGCATCCACCAGCGCCTTTTCATATGCAGTCGTAGACGTGGAGGAATCATCCGCCGTGGCTGAATCAGGTTCAGGATCTGGTGAGACCGATGAGGCAGGGGAAGGGGGGGGGGGTGCTTTTTACTAGCCCGTCGCCCGCAAGCTGCCTCTATCCGGGACACAAGGGACTCCAGGACCGCTGTCAGTGCATGGATGGTTGGTTGGGACCCAGAGGGCCCCGCAGCCTCAGAGAGGGGGTTGGGGTGGGAAAATGTGCTCCAAAGACTCCATGAGTCACCAGGGGACCCCACAAAAAAAGTGTCACACACTGCTAGGGGACAACCCCCACTGCGCTGGCAGCACCACCCGGTCGCCAAGCACAAGGCACAGAGTGATCCTCAGAAGAGAGGGAGAGGACCAGACTCACCACCCGCCGACACAGGCACCTGCAACCACAGGCACCTGCAACCACCAGGAGAATCTGCACTACATGTGCGGCAATCAGGAAGCTAAATAATCCAGGAGTCAACACCAGGGGATAAGGAGGGGCTCCCCCCGCCAAAATCGCTGCCCACAGGGCTCCGCTGCCATGGGCGCCACTATTTGCAATGCAAACCACAGGAAAATGGCTGCCGGACTACACAAACATGGCCACCCATAGGAATACACAGGCCAACAAAATGGCAGCACTGCAAGGTATACAGGGACCCAGACATGGGAGACAGGCCTCAAGGACAGATCTAGGCAGGAAGGGGGGCTCTGGAAGGAGCCTTCACCTGGTACAAATCCCCCCCGCTCCTCCCCCCCGGACCCCATCGCCAGTTAGCGCCCTGCCCCATCCCAGGCCAATGACCTGACCAGACCAGCCAAACAGCCCCAGTGTATGTGGATGGGGGGGGGGGCAGGCTGAGGGACCTGGCAAAAGCAGGGGAGGGGTGCCTGCGGGAAGAAGGAGAACCCGGGGGTCCAACCATCCCAAGGAGAGGCCCACGTCTACCCCAAAACCCTCCAGGGCCAGAGGGGGGACAGATGCTCACCATGCCAGGAACCAGGTGGGCACCGCTCCAGACAGATACTCCTCTCTATTGAAATGGGAGGGCTGTTGGCCATGAGGAACGCTGCTGAGACCTGGTCATATGCGACCTCGCGAGACATTTATCTTGCAGGTCCAGCGGGGCTAGGTCGGGGCTGAGGTCTGCGGGCACTCGCTGGCCAGACTGAGGTGACCACTGGATCTAGATCATCCAGCCCGTCGCCCAGTCCGGCAGTTGATTGTAGATCTCACAGGAAAAATCCAGGAGGTAAACCTTTTCTATCTAAAAAATGTTGCCAGGACCAAAGTTCCCAGCAAGGAACTAGGTCCTTACTCCAGACTAGGCAGAAAAAAACTGAGTGACTATAGCAGGGAAATGGAGTATACCACCTGGGACAGCCCATGGGTGTAGCCTGAAGTTTTTTTTCTGCCTTGTGGCCTACTCCTGTAGGGGGCAGTATAACCCAATGGTCAAGAATGAGAGGAGCTGTGTCCATCAGAGAAATAGAGAATGCAGATAAATGGCAGTAGGTTCTCTGCACTAACGAGTCAAAATTTGACATATTTGGCTGTAGCAGGAGGCAGTATGTTTGCAAAGGGCTGGAGAGCAGTGCAATAATGAGTGTCTGCAGGAAATAGTGAAGCATGGTGGAGGTCTCTGGCAAGCTCTGCAAGTGGAGTTGGACATTTAGTCAGGATCAATGGTGGCTTCAACACTGAGAAATACAGGCATTCCCATCATGCCATACCATCAGGGAGGCATATGATTGGCCCAAAATGTATTCTGCAGCAGTATAGGGACCCCAAATGTACAGCCAATGTCATTAAGAACTATCTTCAGCGTAAAGTCCTGAAAGTAATGATTTGGCCCCCACAGAGCCCTGATCTCATCATCAGAGTGTCTGGGATTAAATGGAGAGACAGAATAATCTAAGGCAGCCTACATCCACAGAAGATCTGTGATTAGTTCTGCAAGATGTTTGAAACAACCTACCTTTCTTTAAATACTGTGTGCAAGTGTACCTAGAAGAATTTATGCTGTTTTGAAGGCAAAGAGTGGTCACACCAAATATTGATTTGATTTCTCTTCTCTTCATTTCCTTTCTATTTTGTTAATTAATAAAAAATAAACTAGTCACACTTTTATTTCTGAAAGCATTCTTACTAAAGTCTAAAGTCACTATTTTCTTTGAGTCAATTCAAGTTTTAACCTGATGAGGGAGAAGTGGTGCTGCAACGAAACGCATTAGATGTTTTAGGACTTTTTTTTTTAACCAATAATTAAAATGATCTTGGTGAAATAAAAAAAATAAAAACATGGCCATTAAAAGAAGAGGCTCTCATAGATCCCACCACCATTTCTTCTGATGTTTGCTCTTCACAGCGGACACACTTCTGCCAATGTCAAATGCCTGGTCCACCACTGGGTGCTTTGGTACCTTCTGCTGACCCTTAGGTCATTACAAAACACAGTAGAGATGTAGGGGGTCAGTGAAGGAACCACAGTACCACAGGATGTGTTCAATTTGTGAACATTCTTCAGGTGGTCATAGCTCTTTAATAGAATGAGGAAATGGGGGTCAGACAGGCGAGTATAAAGCTTCTTCTATAAAAGTTCTGAATATTTACACTTTAAGACTTTTGTGACCCAGCAATAGAGTCACTTTGAAGTTACACTGTAACTCAGCCTTTTTCAACAAGGGCGCCTTGAGGTTTCTCCAGGGGTGGCTTAGCAAAATACCTAAAAATTGATCAAAATTGTATACAAGCCTGCAGATGGATCTAGCCTGCCTTTTAGTTACACATAGTCATGGGATTTTTATGCACCATTATGACTTTCAAGACACTGGCATCCTAACGACCAATGTCGTCATCAGTTGATAAGGAGGATGTCTGTTGCCTCCACAGCATCCTTGTTTGACCCCCTGTGCCTCTCTCCCTCAACACTGTGGTTACATTAGCTAACTGATGGGGAGAAATTGAGGGAGAAGAGAAACATAGGAATACTAGTCAGTACCAGTGTGCAAAAGTGTATTTGCTTTGGAAGAATAAATCACCTCTAACGTTGGGTGTCCAATGTGTGGATGTCGCTGCATTATGTAAAACTATTCGAATAGTTTTTTACATTTTTGAATGGAGGGCCTCAAGATTGTCCATTAATTTAAAGGGTGCTTTAACTGAAAAAGCTTGAGAAACACTCAACAACTTAACTTACACTGAACCTACACAAAATAATGAAATTGATATTGTATACGTTTCTCACAGCTGTGAAACCATTTAGATTTACGGCTAGGCGTGATTGTTGAAGGTTTGTCAATTTTCTCAACCATATCCCATTTATCCCCCATGAGAAAAATTACAGGGGACCTGGCACCCTCAAAAGAACAATAAAAGGTCAGAGTGGGTTAGTCACTGTTTTTATACATATACAGGAAGGATTTCTGCAATTACAACCTCATTTCTCCATTTCATAACATGTCACGTTCAACAGGAAATACCACTTATGGAAAGAAACAAATTCTGGGCTTTTCCTTTATAAAATGAAAGTTATTTTCCAAGTTCAAAGGCCATTCTCATGTATTACTGTGTACTTGCTAAACTTGTGTTAATACTAAGGATTGATATACTGTACAGCAGGGGCGTCCTACATTTTGACCTTCCTGGACCACATTAGAAGAAGAGGAATTGTCTTGGGTCACACATAAAATACTCTAACAATAAGGATAGCCAATCAGCAGAAAAAGTCAGGTAGATCACAAGTTAACGATCACAGATATAGATAATGTACCTGTGTAATAAAACTTCTTTTTTTTTTCTAATATTTTTAAATAGAAAATAAAAGGAGGGCAACATAAAACTTGTGTGATATTTGACATTGTATTTGATAAACGAACGCATCAATATCTGGCTCGATGAATGTAGTAGCAATTCTCAATGAATTCTCAAGGTGCTCATCAGATATTGTCAAAAGTTGTCATCCTTGCAAATAGTTGCCTACGAATATACACACTACCGAAAAAGTAGGACACTGAGGCCCCGTTCACACTGGGGCGATCCGACTTCCCGGTGCGACCTTACAGGTCACGGCGCGCTGCTCGCACCGCGACCTCGGAGCGGCCGGCACGGACTTCATAACATTGAAGTCAATGCAGGTCGCTCCGGGTCGCCCCAAAGAAGCTCCGGACCCTTTTTCTAAGTCGGAGCGACTTGTGTCGCTCCTATTAGAACGGGTCCACAGCTTCTCTATGCCAGGCGACCTACAGCGACCTGTCAGGCGACCAGGTCGCCCCAGTGTGAACGGGGGCTTAAGGCATGATTGTGAAGAGTGGGATATTTTTCTTTGGGAAGATAAACTTTTCTTCAGCCGCATGTGTTCGATAAGTGTAAACACATTTTTACAACCCCCCTCCAAAAAAATCTGCATTTTTTAAAAGGGTAATTCCACTTTTGTGGGGAAAAAAATAATGATGATTAAGCATATACAATTGCGACAAGTCATATTGTAATTGAATGTTAATAAAAAAATTACCTTTCATTTTCAATCTGCACCTCTGTAATTTTCTGAAAATTCAATGCAATATGGGTACAGAATGTGTACAGAATGCCCCCCAGAAATTATTTCTTGCTTGTGGGATTGGCTTACTGATTTTCCCAGAAGTCTGCACTAAGATGCAAACCAGTTTTCAGGCATCCTTTGCAACAAAAATGTAATTTTTGGTGAGATACTACCAATAGGAAATCCCATCCAAAAGGGATATAGACTCAGCAATTTTCCTCATTAGAGCCCTTCAGGTGCAGCAGCTGGTTGATCATTTTGAAACCACTTCTATTCGATTCACTTTGCACATGGACACAAACAAACACACAGTGATTTCTTCAAAATAACAAAAGGTAGGAATCCGCAAACAAGTTTGTTAGAATCCTTGCAATGTACACAGATCGGACAGAGAGGAATGTTTTTTTCCCCCAAAAAATCGGATTTTTGTAAGATCTTACCGTAAAATCCTTTTCTCTTAAGCTCATTGACAGACGTAGTCTTCTTGATTCTCAAGAGCTGGGTTATGTTGTCTCCGCAGGAGTAGGACTAGGCAGAAAGACAAAACGTTCTGGCTCCACCTTAGGGGCAGTCCCTGAGGGTATATCCTCCCTCTCTCTGCTACAGGGAATCAGTTCTGTTCTAAAGCAGTAACAGAATTTAACCCAACCCAACTCAATGATAGAGGGGCGGGTACTACGTCTGTCAATGAGCTTAAGAGAAAAGGATTTTACGGTAAGATCTTACAAAAATCCGATTTTCTCTATCGCTCATTGACAGACGTAGTCTTCTTGATTCTCTAGAGCTGGGACATCCAGAAGCAGTGCCACAAATGAGGGGTGGGATTGACAAAAATCAAAATCCAATCTAGAAGGCCCAACCGGTGCCAAACTAGAAGTTTTAAAGGCTCATTATAAACAAAGAATGAGACTCAAAAGAAAAATTTCCAACGGAAAAAAACCCTCGAGGCAGACCACTGGTCTCCTCAAATGGCGGCCTGCAAAACCTTGCGGCCAAACGAGGCATCAGACGATGCCATTACATCAACTTTATAATGTTTTGTAAAGGTATGCACCGATGACCAGGTAGCCGCCTTGCACACCTGGACCACTGACGCCTGATGGCGAAAGGCCCATGACGCACCAAGTGCCATACCGAACCGACAGGCACCCTCTCTTCACAATATCCTCTCCACCGGAGTGGGGGTTGTGGACCATTCCGGGCGCCTCGACTCTCTGGTTCCTGGCGTCCAAGCGAGACTTTTAACTCGCAAGGTCAGCCCCTCCACTGGGACTCCGTCGCGGCCGACCCAGCGCGGAGCTCTGGTCTGCACGCGCTCGTAGGCAGAAACCGGGGTGACCACTGGATCTCAACACCCAGCCCGTCGCCCGGCCCCGCATACTTACTTGAATGTGTCGCGGCCGACCAAGCGCAATGCTCGTAGGCCGGCTGGGGTGACCACTAGTGTCGCCCAGTCCGGCGTATTTGCTTGAAGATCTCACAGGAAAAAAAACACTGGAGAAAAACTGCCTAAAAAAAAAATCTTTTTTTTTTTTTTTTTTTTTAAAGAAAAAATCTTGCCAGGACCAAAAAGATCCCAGCAAGGAACTTAGGTCCTTACTCCTGACTAGACAGAGAAAAACTGATTCCCTGTAGCAGAGAGAGGGAGGATATACCCTCAGGGACTGCCCCTAAGGTGGAGCCAGAACGTTTTGTCTTTCTGCCTAGTCCTACTCCTGCGGAGACAACATAACCCAGCTCTTGAGAATCAAGAAGACTACGTCTGTCAATGAGCGATAGAGAAACTGGAGTTACTCTTTGTAAGTTTATGATTTTTTGTGCTGGGCCACATGCTGTCTATGGGCCACTGGTTGGACACCCCGATATACAGCATACAGGGCCTACACGAGGGCAGTTTATGCCATCTGGACAAATATGGGCCCCGATATTGGTTAACAGGATGCAAGAATGTACACTTCTGAGGTTCAGGCTCTGTTCACATCTAGGTGTCCCGGATCGTGGCAAATCGCAGGACGCCCGTGCAATCCACGTCACTTTCAATGGCACCCCATAGTGGGGCGATTTTGCCGCAATTGTCACCCAGCGAATCGCAGTAAAATTGCGCAAACAGATTTGCGGGATGCCTGTTGCCCAAAAGAAGTTCTTGTATTTCTTTTGGGCAACAGGCGTCCCGCGATTCTGTTTTTGTAATTTTACTGGGATTCCTCAGGTAACAATCGTCGCAAACAGGGTGCCATTGGAAGTGACGAGGATCGCACAGGCGTTCCACGATTACCCATGATTCGAGATCGCTGGCAGAATCTCAGTGATTCTGCCTGCGATCCAGGACGCCTAGATGTGAACATAGTCTGAGAGAGACATGTTATTACACATAGATTTTTAGAACTAGAAACATGCTAGAAAACATTGTGTCACCAAAATGACAGTTATTCCTTTTTTTGTAGAAAAGAGAAGGAAAAAGTTTTATGCTACGTTTGCTGCTTTTCTTTGTTAGTCAATATGCCAAACAAGCACCAGTGGGCAGATCTCCTATGGTTCTAGATTTTTTAATATCAGAGTGAGTCTGTCCTCATTAACATTCAATAAAGAAATCTAGCTCCTAAACCTTTAACCCTTTGTTAGGACAGTCTTCAAATCTAGTTAAAACTGATAATGAAGATCTGCCTACACAGTACAGACAAGGTTAACCCCTTGGCCCTGACCCCCTTCTCAGCCCTTTAAGAGTTCTAAAAGCCAGGAGACAGAGGCAGGCATTCGGGTCATGTGGCCGCTTTGATTGGCTGTCATAGGTCACATGAGCGGAAAGCTCCTTATCACAAGTATACATCAGGAGCTTACCAATCTCCCGCTTGCTACCGTACTGGAGCATGCAGGAAGCGCACTCTCAGCACGGTAAGTAGTTTACTGGGCTCAGCGTTAAGGCCCACCTGCCAAGAGCCTGCTTATATGCATATTATGGCAAACACAGCCCCCTCAAACAATGAGAACAAGTATAATTTTTCCTTTCTGGAGGTTCCAGAATACAGAATATAAAAAGGGTAAACTGAAATTTTTGAATTTTTAAGTTATGCTATTTGTATGAGAACATCTAAAAAATATAAAGTAGATGTTATCCCATTTGACAGGAAAAGTGGAAATTTACTTTAAAATATAACACTGATCCACAAAGAGAAAGCCTATGAAATGAAAGTAGCTAAATTATACCAGAATTGGGTCACTAACAAAGAAAAAGGAAGTCCTGAGTATTAATTGGCTCCAGTTTCCAAGTTACACCTTCAGGTCAAAATTGCATCAATATAATTCAAAATGACGAGGAGGATGTGTGATTATGCTCCATAACTTATCTGAAAAATGTGATCCAGCAATGAGAATGGTGCTACACCAATCACTATAAATGCATCTCTTTATTGATACCAATAACATAACTTTCCATTCGTTTATTGGGTCATGTAACATTTTAAACCTCCCTCCACACCATTGGGACTGCGAAAGGCATGGACGTTTTCTTCTTGTTTAGCCAATGATGCAGATAAGTTGCAACAATAACGAGAGGCCCAATTCTCGTCCTGATCCCTTATTTTGCATCCAAAATATAGGTGGTGTGCCTTTTTTACCACTGTTGTCATACTGCACTTTTGAGATGCAAATGTAACCTCGCCACAAATGTAGCAGAAGTTATCTGCGTTGTTTACACAGTTTCGAGGCGTCTTGGCTTCTCAAGGGAAAATATCACGCAACTGTTCCTTGGAAATGTTAGGCAATGACACTTTCCTAAGCCACCACATGTAACTGTATGATGCGTAGATCTGACCAAGACAAATGTACCTTGCAATAAATAAATTACAGTTAGGTAATATTCTTCAGTTTAAAAGCGAAGATACTTTATACACTTCCATGTGGTACCATTTTCATTGTTCTACCTAACTTTATGGAGAAGTTACATGGCATCATGATCATCGGACACCTCCCTCCCTTGTAGGCAAATATACTCGTCTTTGTATAAATCATTATTGCGAAATATCTTGAAAACCAGCACCTTTATCACCTAACCAAAATATTAGCACATTTTATCTCAGGGGTCGATCATTTCACAAAATTGGCAGACCAGTGTAACTTAAAAGGAAAAACTTTATTTCGCTGTTAGAAATTCCTATATTTGGGAAACATTTTCCTGGCCTAAAATTAAACGAACGTTCCTAATCTTAATTTTTTTAAAGCAAAATTCTATCAGTGGATGAGCAGCTTTATCTTGGCTTAGTAGAGGTTACAAGTGTGAGAGGAGAGGGGCTGGATCAGAAAGAAAGGATAGTGCCAGCCTAATTACACAAGGATTACCAAATTCTAGGGCCACCCAAAGACAAGATCATCGTCCAATCTGGCTACATGATTTCACTTTAGATAAAGTTGGCCACAAATGAGCTGTTCAAAGCAGATCTTCACTGCATGTCTGCAGAACAAACCAAAAACACTATTCAATTAATTTTTAATATTCAGTGTCCGTTCACACTGATCCGACTCGAAGTCGCCCCGACTTTGGGCGACTAATGAAGTCGCCTGTGCACCGCAACTTTGGCGCGGCTTGCAACGACTTCTCATAATAGAAGTCAATGCAAGTCGCTCCGACTTTGCAAAAAAAATAGTGCAGGAACCCTTTTCTAAGTCGGAGTGACTTGAGTCGCTCTAATTAGAACGGTTCCATTGCACAGCATTGGAAGCTACTTGTCAGGCGATCAA
Organism: Pelophylax lessonae; assembly: GCF_965119305.1. Lineage (NCBI taxonomy): Eukaryota > Metazoa > Chordata > Amphibia > Anura > Ranidae > Pelophylax > Pelophylax lessonae. Next base: position 231,053,941 of record NC_138773.1, read on the forward strand.
GTCGCCTGATAAGTCGGATCAGTGTGAACCAGCACTTAAAGCAGACTCCCCGATCCATCCATATCTCCATGCTTTATTTTGTTAAACAATCACTCTGAAACACACCCCCTAACATTTCTGGCTGTGGCGGTCTTGAATAAGGGCAAAAATTCATGTAGCTACATAGGTGTTAAACTGCAGCCCTCCAGCTGTTGCCAAACTACAAGTCCCATGATACATTGCAAGGCTGACCGTTACAAGCATGACTCCCAAAGGCGGAGAAATGATGGAACTTATAGTTCTGCAACAGCTGGAGGGCTGCAGTTTGACACCCCTACATCTGCCCTTAGCTCAAGCATGCATGCAGGAGAATGTGCTTAGCTGGGAAAACCCCTCATCCACTCCTTCCCTTCTGAAGACTCCTGGAATGCATGACATAATTTCGTTTCCACTGAGCGGAACGGTTCGGGTCGGTACAGTTTGGAAAGGCTAGAATGGTCCGGTCTATTCAGGTGAGCGTTTCCACTGCAAGTCGGGCCACCAGGGACCATGCAGGGTTTACACCAAATGAGGTGTTTGTTTTACTCTTTCATTTGACGTGAGCATTGAGGTTTTCCTGTCCGCCAATCGGTGGAATCAAGCGTGTGATGCCGGTAGCTCCGCCCTAACCGTACCGTACCATTTCCTATGGCCCTACACCTGAAGCAGGACCAGGAATGGTGCGGTTTGGTTCGGTTGTATAGGCCACCTTCATAATGGAAACACTCAAATTAGCGTACCGTACCGAACTGACCCGAACCGATCCGCTCAGTGGAAAGGAGGCATTAGAGAACCTCTTAACAGGCAGGAAAAGTTGCACAATCTATAACAAGCACTCTTTTGAGGCCCTTGTTAGCACTCCTATGGAGGGTACAGATTACGCAGGTATCACAAGCAATGTTCAATTTGGGAGCAATATATACTGTAATCAGTCTGTCTGAGGCCAACCTGACTGAGTAAAACGTCAGTATAAAATACCTTTTATACACTTGTGATACGTACATTTATGACCACCCCATATTAGAAGTCCTGTAGTATCTGAAGCATGCAGTTTTTGTTTTTGTCTGATGGCAGTTATAGAAGGAGCAAAAGGCGCCTGTCTCTGGATTCCACGCACAAGTCCTCACCCTTCCTTAGAAACACATAACAATAGAATGTAACAAAAGGTTTAATGTTAGGACTTGCAATCTGCAGGATTCCACAACAGACCCTCATCAAGCTCAATGTCAGGTCTAAACAGGATGCCAAATATGCTTCTATATATGGCAAATGGCACACTATTGCAGCCTCTGAGCATAAGCTTGTTTGGATGATTACCTGGCTCACAACCACAGCTGTAAAAATCGCTACAGATGATCCTTAAGATCAACTCATGGTGATAAACAGCTGAGCATTGGTTTTACTGTCTACTCAAACTGTCTCAACACAGCTGCCAGGGGCTGTACACAATGCTGTGCTCCCAGCCTCTGCTATTTTACCTCGGTGTACACCCATTGAGTTTAATGGGGCTGCACTGCAACCACACTGAATGCACTCAATTGTGGCACAGTACTGCACATTATAGGTCAGGCAGTTAGGAGGCATTAGAATGCCGGCCCCTGCCTGTCAAATGCCCTCTGAAAAGCGATTTGACTATGTATCACTCCTCAAAAAAATGATACCAAGCTAAAAGTTTTTTTTTTTAACCTCTTGAAGTCCAGGCTGTTTATGCATGGCCTATTAGGCTCGGTTCACATTTGTGCGATGCGGGAATGCTGCGAATATGCAGCGTGATCCCGCATCGCATCCGCACCTCTGGCAGTTTACACTGCCATATGCGATACGCAGGGGGTGTCAATTAAAAGTTAATGACACCCCCAGTTGCGATTGCATATAGCAGTGCGATCTGCAAGTTCGCACAGAATCGGATGTGAACCACTATGCGATCCCATTCCGTTGCGAATAAAAAAATGCCTCATGTGCGTTTTTGGTGCGGATGCAGTGCGAATTCAGCCATGCAAAGTGTATGGCTGAAATTCGCACCGCACATCAGATCGCATGTAATTTAGGAGCAGTGCATCCTAAATTATCTGCATCCGCACAAATGTGAACCGGCACTGAAAGTGTGTGTTACACCCAAAATGAAGATGCAATAAATGTGTGTCCTTATAGATATTACTATTAGGAAAATCTACCCCTTCAAGCGAAGTTCCACCCAACAGTGGATCTTTCGCTTTAAGGCCTTCTCCCCTGGTTGTGAAAAAGAGCTTTTGGAGGGGGGGGGGTTAGGTACCAGATTTTACAGGTACCAGATCCCATTTCCATTCTGATCGCCTTAGGCGGTCGGAAGCGGAAGTTCTCCTTTCTTTTGCCTTCCGGGACACGTCAGGTCCTAGAAGACGTCAGGAGCAGTCACAGAGCGCGGCACCTCTCGCGCATGCGCAGTGGGCACCTGGCTGTGAAGCCGTAAGCGGTCACAGCTGGATTCCCATAGTAGAGATGGTGGCACCGCCGAGGGAAGACATGGGGCAAACACAGCTGGGTTGCGTACATCGCTGGATCGTGGGAAAGTTGAGTGGCTGCTTTTGTAGCGGCTAACTTGTAATAAACAAAAAAATGTATGGAACTCTGCTTTAAAGTTTTCATTTATACTTACACTTTAGAAAAAAATCTGGTGATCCTGCCAGTTCTTCTGGTTTCCTATTTCAAACTGACCATGAGATGCATGGAAGCAGACCCATGCTGCTGTGGTTGCCGAGTTACAGGACGCTGCCAACACATAGCATGCCTGTATCTCCTGTGGTCAGTTGTGTGGTCACGCCCCCTTCCAGATTATTTTTGAAAGGGAGAGGTCTTCCCCTCTGTGTAGGCCTATAAAAGCCAGCCCCCTTACTAAATAGACATGCCCAGGGATGTGGGGGGAGCCGTGAGGAGGCTGTGCAGTCATGTGACATAAAAACAATAGATAAAATTTTTTTAGGGGAAAATGTTTTGACCAATGTAATTCTTTTTCCTTGTGCTCACAATTACTTTAAAGAGGAAGTAAAGCTCTGGAAGCTCCGCCCATAAAGACAGGCACAGGGCAAAAGACTACATACCAGTAGTGAACTCAAACGGCAGATATGAGGCTTTAAACAACAGGTGTGCCTAGGCACCCCCACATACTAGGAAGTGCACTGCTATTTTCAGAAGGAATTTAAAATAAATAGCACTCTATGGGAGGGCAGCTCATTCATTTGAATAAGCTGCCTACTGCATCTAAATTGCACCAAAGAAGTGTACTTTAAAGGATAAGTTCACCTTTACAAAAAAAATAAAATAATAAATGCACATTTTTTGCAGATAAAAAAATATGCATTTATTTTTTATTTGTTTTGTTAGGTGCCTGTAAAGCATTGCACCCATGATCAGCAAATCATGGGTGTAATGTCACGTTCCTGCATTCTGTCTATGTAGCTTTCATGCTCGTACCTCGGATACGGGCAGACAGTAACTGAATGACAGGAAGCTCAATGACCTACCTAGAACGCTCAACAGCACCCTGGTAGTGCATTAAGAACTACAAGCCGACAGCCACAAAAGCTGTCAGTACTGGTAGTTTGCATATTTACAGAACACTGTGAATGAATGACGCGGACTGCCAGTTTTTGTTTTCTAACTTGTGACAGTGAATGGGGGGGGAGAAAATCCCCAACTCGCTGTCAAAATGAGGGATTGGGGAGTGCGGAGGCTGGAGCGTTTGTAACATGTTATACCCTGAACATGGGTGTAACATGTAACATGTTACAAAAGGTAAACTTATCCTTTAAAATAACGTTGCAGTAGACCGCATGGTAATAGGTTACCAAGCAAAGCATTGTAGTGCCATGCAACGCACGTGCATTGGCTAGGTGTATTGGGTTAGCATTAAGAAAAAATACCATGACAGCACACAATACAATGTAACATGTGAACACGCTAATTTCTGCATTGCAAAGATCTGAACAGAGACTAAAATGTAATTTTCATAGCATAAGGTATGAAAGTTTGGGAAACCACCCTGTTCTACATATCCTACCACATTCTATTCGATATTAGCAGCCTACATGACAACATTCGAGATGGACCACAGGTGCTCCTTACTGTCCCACCAGAAGAAAACAACATGTTACTGCCAACATGTAATACTCTGTACTAAGTTATTCAATTTATAGTTGGGTAGGGTCCACAAAAATTTGGGTGGACATCCTAATGTTAATAGTAACAACATGGCTATTCTGTACAACTTCCAAGCCGCTGTTATTTTTTTCCAGCAAATGCTTTGAGTGCAAATGCAAAAATTCCACAGTGGGATCATTATATTTTTTTTAGCTACATACATCACTGACAAAGTAATTATGAGTAAATACAATATTCATGATAAGCCACAGGTTGGGAAAGCATTTCACTGACCTACTCTAGGGCCTCAGTGGGGAAAGTAGAAGACCCTATGAGGTAAGACAGCAGAACCAGTAAATCATGGTCACAAGACAAGGGAAAGGATGGAGCTCAAGAAGAGTTCACAAAGAGTTGGAAGAATTGGGGCATTCTACTCTGTGAATCAATGGAGACTAAAGATAATTTCTTAGAATGTTCCAGAACAAGTTCACGCTGGAAGGTGAATGTGCAGTACAACATACTGATCTATCTTGGCAGCGTGTTCTGCAAATACCAATAAATAAATCTTAACGCTAAAGCTTGCATACACTGTTATACATTCTTCTAATTCTTCATACCCTAATCTATTATAGCATAGGTCACAGATTGGAAAAATGCATTTTACACTCTCTTTGATCAGAGACAGATATAAAAGAACAGTGGAAAGGGTAAAAGGTCATGTCTTTTTAACTGACGGTCTCTGCCATGGTGTTTAATAGCACCTATTGGCTTGTGATATTTCTTAACCCAGCAACACAATTATACCAGACGATCACAACTCTATAGGGCATGGGTGTCCAACCTTTTGGCTTCTCTGGGCCACATTGAGTGTAGAGAAATTTTCTCGGGCCGCATATAAAAAATATACTATAGTTAAGGTATATAAGTAATAAAATGCTGTCGTGCCCTTCCCGCATGGCCGCGCCCCCCCCCCCCCCGCACTAATTTAACACAACTAGAGGATGATCAAATGAAATGGAATCAGTATAAGGAGGTTTACTTCTTCTGACAGATATTAAAGGAACACTCTAACCACCATGACCACTTCAGTGATTTCAAGTGGTCATGGTGGTATGAGTCAGAAACACTGCACATGCTCACATCCCCCCCCCCCTCCGAGGCAGCCTCTGCCTACCGTTAGTTGGAAGCCGCTGTGGCCGTGACCCCGACCCGACTTCCTTCCTCCCCAGCAAAATAAAAATTGTCAGGGGGCAGTGGGCCACATTGCCTGGGGTTCCGGGCCGCATGTGGCCCCCGGGCCGCAGGTTGGACATGCCTGCTATAGGGTATAAACAATTCTAAAGCTTAGAAAGAAGCCAACTTTCCCCTGTAATATTCTCCCTAAAGCAAAACTCAACTGTATCTGAGCGCCTCAAACTGAAAAAAATAGTGATGCGCTGAAAATTATCAGCTGAAAATAGGGTTTTCAGCACTGTGCCGAAATAAAAAAAAAGTGGCGATAATGGCTGCCAAAAATGTCCACGATTTTGCCGCTATTTTACATTTTATGGTGTGTTTTATCAAGGTATGCAACTCAAAAAATGCATCAAAAATGCAACACGAGTGCTTTTTTTTTAATGTGTTTTTTGCTTCGTTTTCAATGCATTTTATTAGGGAGGTGCGTTTTTTTTAACTGACCAAATGTACCAAAAATGCAGCAAACAGCATTTTTAAAATGGCTTCAAAAAGGTGCCGATAATAAATTAATCTTAATTTAAATTCATGATAATAATTAAAAAGTTGAACATAACACAAATATATATATATATATATATATATATATATATATATATATATATATATATATATATATATATATATATATATATATATATATATATATATAAGAAAAAAAAAAAAAAAAAAGAAAAAAAGAAAGAAAAAAAGAAAAAACACGTCGGTTTCAGGCAAGTGCATTCTGAACTTTTGGATATGCCACTGAAATTTTCATTCAACTGGATTTTTGTCTTACCGTAAAACGGAATTTTTGTAAAATCTTGCCTGTAAAATTCCTAGTAGCCGAGTAGCTAGGCAACAGAATATGTTAACAATAAAGCTTTAACATATCCCACCCTCAAGGGGTGGTCCCCTCAGTCAATACCCTCCTACTTCCTGCAACCATATCTCAGTTTTAGTGGAATAGCAGTAGAGTATACATTCAAACCCCAAAAGAGGGGCGGGGGCGGCGACTGTCGGAGGACTCAGAGAAAGGAATTTTACAGGTAAGATTTTACAAAAATTCCGTTTTCTCTTACGTCCTCCGACAGTCGCCGCCTCTTCATATTCGTCACATATGGGGACGTCCCAAAGCAGTGCAAACATGAGGGGTGGGAAACGCATCCGCGCCGAAAGGCAACGCAGTCTCCACATCAAAGAAAGGAACCTTACCAAAGGAAGGAAACCAGCTGGGCAACAGCAAAAACAAGTGCTCAACAGGAGCAACAACCCAGGAAAAGACAAAAAAACCAGGGGATACAAAAAACTATCCCAACAGCCAGGAGTCCCCAACAAGGGACCCTATGGAACAGCCGCACTAAGAACCTTGCGGCCAAAGGAAGCATCCGCCGATGCCTGAACATCTACTTTGTAGAATTTTGTGAAAGTGTGTACGGTCGACCAAGTCGCCGCCTTACACACCTGGGCTACAGAAGCCCCATGACGGCAGGCCCAAGACGTACTCAGTGATCTAGTAGAGTGCGCCTTCACAGGCACAGGGGGAACCTTCCCCTGCAAGGCATAGGCCTGTTCAATGGTCTGCCTGATCCATTTGGCAATGGTAGAGGCGGAAGCCGCCATGCCCTTCCGAGGACCCTCTGGAAGAACAAACAAGGAGTCAGTCTTACGAAAAGACTCAGTCGATTTAAGGTAAACCCTTATCGCCCGAACAACATCCAGAGAGTGCAATCTCACCTCCTTCGGATGTTTAGGCTTCGTGCACAACGAAGGCAAAACAATATCCTCGTTAAGATGGAATTCCGAAACTCGTTTCGGTAGAAAAGAAGGATTAGGTCGCAAGACCACCTTATCCAAATGAACAACCAGGTACGGAGACTTGCAGGACAAAGCCGCCAGTTCCGACACTCTGCGAGCCGAAGTGATCGCCACCAAAAAGGCGACCTTTTTGGACAACATAGACAACGAGATCTCCCTGATCTGTTCAAAAGGAGCACGTTGTAACACAGATAGAACGAGATTCAAGTCCCAAGGGGGCAAAGGATCCCTCCTAGGAGGAACCAGATGCCGCACACCCTGAATAAAAGTGCCAACCAAGGAGTTGGAAGCCACGGGACGTTGAAACAGAACGGCCAGCGCCGACACCTGACCCTTAATCGTAGCCAGCGCCAAACGCTGATCGACACCCGTCTGAAGGAAAGACAGCACACGGGAAACCGAGTACGTGCGGGGTGAAAACCCCCTGGACTCACACCAGGCAAAATAGGCCTTCCAAGTACGGTAATAAACCTTCCCCGAGGAAGACTTCCTCGCGTTGATCAAAGTATGAACGACCTCTGGAGAGAGACCCTTCTCCTTCAGGACCTCGGTCTCAACAGCCAGGCCGTCAAAGCCAGCGACTGTAAAGCAGGATGGTAAATCGGTCCTTGAGACAGCAGATCGTCTCGAAGAGGCAGACGCCAAGGAGCGTCGACCGCCAGATTCACGAGGTCTGCGTACCAGGACCGGCGAGGCCAGTCCGGTGCCACAAGAATCACCGTGCTGCGTTCCGAGTGCAACCTGCGAAGGAACCTGGACAGCAACTGAATCGGTGGAAACGCGTACATCAGCCTGTACTGATGCCACGGGGCCACTAACGCGTCCGACGCGTCTGCCCGAGGGTCGCGCGTCCTTGCCACGAACCTCTTCACCTTGTAGTTGAGGCGAGACGCGAACAGGTCCACATCTGGAAGACCCCACTTCGCGCACAACATCTGGAAGACAGCCGGGTGGAGAGACCATTCCCCCTGATCCAGGGTCTGGCGACACAGATAGTCCGCCTGCCAGTTCTCCACTCCCGGAATGTGAACCGCCGTTATCGCCGGGACATGAGTCTCGGCCCAAGACAGAATGTCGGCCACTTCTCGAGCCGCTCGGGCACTCCTGGTGCCCCCTTGGTGGTTGATGTAGGCCACCGCCGTGGCATTGTCCGTCTGCACCCGAACCGGGCAGCCCTGCAGCCGGTCCGTCCAGCGATGAAGACAGAGCCTTATCGCACGCAATTCCAGAATGTTGATCGGAAGGGAAGACTCCCCCTCCGACCAGGTCCCCTGGGCGGACAGAACGCCCAGAACACCACCCCAGCCCGACAGGCTGGCGTCCGTGGTGATTATCGTCCACGAGATCGGACGAAACGACTTGCCCCCGGACACCAACGGGGACTGGAGCCACCACAGAAGGTTTTCCCTGGTGCGATGACTCAACGAGATCTGAAGATCCAGAGATTGAGGTCGCCCGTCCCACCTGGACAGGATCTCCGCTTGGAGACCCCGCGTGTGAAACTGCGCGAAAGGAATCGCCTCGAAGGCCGAGACCATCAATCCCAGACATCTCATACCCGTCCGCAGAGACGAGTGTGGAACGTCCCTGAGGGACCTGACTTCCTCCTGAAGAGTCCTGAGTTTGTCTTCCGGCAGGAAGACCTTCGCCTGCACCGAGTCCAGTATCATTCCCAGATAGGGGAGACGAACCGACGGACTCAGTGTCGACTTTGGAACATTTATCGTCCAACCGAACTCCTGCAGAGTTTGCATTGTGACAGACAGGTCCTTCTCCAGACCCTGTCTGGTCGCAGACCGAACCAGAATGTCGTCCAGATACCCCAGGACAGAAATGCCCTGGGCTCTCAATAATGCCAGAACCGGTGCAAGCACCTTGGTGAAGACCCGCGGAGCCGAGGCGAGCCCAAAGGGCAACGCCACAAACTGGTAGTGATCCTCCGCAATGGCAAATCGAAGGTACCTCTGATGACCCTCGAATATGGGGATGTGAAGGTACGCATCCTTCAAATCGATGGAGGCCATGAATTCCCCCGGAACCAGGGCAGCCACCACCGAGCGCAGGGATTCCATGCGGAACTTGCGAACCCGCACAGAGCGGTTCAGAGCTTTCAAGTCCAGAATCGGACGAACCTTGCCCTCCTTCCTGGGCACGGTGAACAGATTGGAATAAAACCCCCGAAATCTGTCCCGATGAGGCACCGGAACCACCACTCCCTGAGCCCTCAGGTCCCGCACCGCCAGGTGCAGATCCCGCAGGCGCTCTGGAGACAGTTGAAGATTTGAGGGAAAAAATCTGCTCTCCGGCCGAGAGAGAAACTCGATCTTGTAACCAGATCGAACGATTTCCAGAACCCATCTGTCCCTCACACGGGCCAACCAGGGCTGAAGAAAACCGAGCAAGCGTCCCCCCACCCCAAAACTGGGTGAGGGCGCCCCTTCAGGCCGAACTGTTATGGGCCGCAGGTCCGGATTGACCGGACTTCTGTTTCCCAGACCAGGGCTTCTTCTGAGAGCCTTGGCCCTTGAACGGTTTGCCCTTGTAGTGCGGCCGAAAGGCACGAAAGGACCCCTGAGGGGGCCGAAAATGAGCATGCTTCTTCCCAGAAGCCCCCTTAGCCTTGGGGAAATGGGGCAAGAGAGTGCTCTTACCCCCGGTAATCCCCTTAATCAACACATCCAGGGACTCCCCAAAAAGGCGAGACCCATCATAAGGCAGATTGGCTAAGGTTTTACGTGAAGATTGGTCCACCGACCAACATTTCAACCAAACCAGGCGGCGAGACAACACCGCCACGCTGTGCACACGCGCAGCCAACGGAATCAGGTCCAGGTCCGCATCACACAGATACATGACACCCTGGTGGATCTGATCCACCATATCCAGGGTCGCCGCCGAGGCCGAATCGGCCACTAGGACGCGCCTAAGCATCTGCGTCCAACTTGCGATCGCCTGGGCCGCCATGAGAGAAGCAAACAGAGCCTTAAGCATAGAACCCGTAACAGAATAAGTATGACGGGCAAGAGACTCCAGTCTCCTATCCGTGGCATCACGGAAAACAGGGGATCCCTCTGCAGGGATCGCAGTGGCTTTGTTCAAAACCGCAATAGCATGATCCACTGGCGGAGGCACACACCACCGTTCATCAGTGGCAGGCGAGAAAGGATAACGCAGCTTAAATTTACTTGGTACCGCAAAAGGCTTGCGCAAATCGCGCCATTGGTCCTTAACAGCGCGCTGAAAATCAGCATTGCAGGGAAAAACCTGCGGCGTCCTGCGTTTTCTCTGCGTCCCATAAGCCGCCAAGGCAGCTGGGGGACACACCTCGTCCTGCAAACGTAGCGTCTGCTTAATGGAAGCAATCAACTCATCCATGATTGCAAGCTCTTCAGGCGAGCCAGGGGGAGAATTATCAACCCCCTCAACTTCAGCCTCTACCTCAGACCCCACTAGATCAAGAGAGGAGCGGGACCCCGATAGGGAGGTCCCCGCCAGAACAGCCCCATCACCTTCACCCTCAGAATCAGAGGACAGAGCAACTCTGGGCCGTTTTGTAGATTGAGCAGCCACCAGCATTTGCACCTGTGCAGCAAGGCCAGCCACAATAGTGGCTAAATCCCCCCCTGGGGGGGAAACAGCGGTCCCCTGGCTTTCCACCAATACTGTGGGAAACTTGCCCTCCTGAGAATCCATTGCCCCTGTATGCCAGACAACCAAGGGTTAACTGCCCCCTTACAGCAAGCGCGGCAAGCGCAGCCCACCGCACCACACTCAGGCACAATGAGACCCCCACAGGGAATATACAGACTGAATACAGGCAATGGAACACAGGAATAGAAGGATAAAACCTGAGGAGACTCCGCTGCTGCTGCTGCCTCGATCGGTGCTTCCAGGAGAGAGGAAGTGATGCTGCCAGGGCGCTCTATGTAAGCCTATGGAGGCTACAAGAAAATGGCCGCCGTGCATGTAAACCATGCGGCCGGAGCGGGCGCCGGTAAAATGGCGTCGTTTGGCGCCGAAATCGCCGCTCCACAGTGCATAAAATCACACACAATATTATCCCATTATATGGATACATGTTAGATCGCCGCAGCGATCGCTGTATATGCCCCAACATGCCATTAAAAACATGCCCCACAGCACACAGCTCCTCACACTGCCCAGCCTGACATACTCAGTGTCATACAGCTCCCCCCCCCCCTTGCAGCCCACAGCATGCAGCCGAGAGATAGGGAGACAAGCAGTGTGATTAAAGGCAGGTTACACAGTCCCAGACTGAGACCCCCCCCAGACAGACAGGTCCCCACATAGATACACTTACCTCACATGGCGTGGGGAACCCGCACAGGCGAACAAGCCGCTGCACATGAGGCAGGGAGAGTCGCAATTCAAGACGCACACAATGGCGGTTCAGAAACCGCACAGCGTCCGGTGAGGTAGCCACCTCACCAATCATCCCTGCACCGAACAGGGATGGGTCGTTCACTGTGCCAGGAGCGTTACCTGGCCGAACGCTCGATGGCAGACTGGGAAGCCACTGACCCACGACCTGCGACCAGGGGGATCAGCCCGAGACCCAGTCCGCATGATCCTCTTCGTCCGAAGAACTAACTAATGCTGACAAAAATAACAGCTAAGTAAAGGTAGAGAGAAAACTCAAACAAAATATCAAAAAGAAGAAAGAGTCTGGGACAAAAAGTCCCAGCACAGAGAGAGCCAGCCACTCCTGACAAGCTAGACATTAAAACTGAGATATGGTTGCAGGAAGTAGGAGGGTATTGACTGAGGGGACCACCCCTTGAGGGTGGGATATGTTAAAGCTTTATTGTTAACATATTCTGTTGCCTAGCTACTCCTTCGGAGCAAAGTCTAATACCCCATATGTGACGAATATGAAGAGGCGGCGACTGTCGGAGGACGTAAGAGAAAATCCTTTTCTCTGATGTTCATTGACGGACACAGCTCCATATCTTCTTTGACCCTTGGGTTATGTTGCTCTCATTAGGAGTAGGACACTCGGTGGAAATAACGAGTTTGACTACACCCATAGGGCAGTGCCAGGAGTTATACTTCCTGCTCTCGCTCTTCAGTTTTGTAACAAGCAGTGTCAGAATACCATAAAACCCAACTCAGAGGGGCGTCAATGAACATCAGAGAAAATAATTTTCCGGTAAGAGAAAAATCACCTCCCCATTTTGGAATAGAGGGTGTTGCGGGCCAGAGGTAGGCTGCAACCAGGTCGTGTGTGTCCTCGTGATGTGTTTCACTCGTCGGCCAGCCCCCATCCAGTGGGGCTATGTTGCAGCCGACCTAGCGCGAAGCTGCGATCTGCACATGCTCGCTGCCCAGACTGGGGAGACCGTAAGGATCTGGGATATCCAGTGCGTCACCCAGTCCGGCAGTTGATTGTAGTTCTCACTGGAACAAACTTGACTGTAGAAAGAAAACAACAAAAGAAAAAAAGTTCAGTTTAAAAAGGAAAAAATGCTAGGACCAAAGATCCCAGCAGAGAGCTAGGTCCTTACTCCTGACTAGGCAGAAAAAAACTGAAGAGCTAGAGTAGGAAGTGGGAGTACACCCCTTGGGACTGCCCTATGGGCGTAGTCAAACTTATAACTCTTTTCCGCCTATTGTCCTACTCCTAATGAGAACAGCATAACCCAAGGGTCAAAGAAGATATGGAGCTGTGTCCATCCATGAACGAAAGAGAAAATATTTAATTTATGATTATTATTCAAAGCAAACTCATCCAAGTCTCAATGCTTTATTTTGTTGATCAACCACTTTGAAAACACCCCCCGAGCATTACCAGCCACAGCCATCTTTAGTAGGGGCAGAAGATTTATATAGCATTTGTTTCCTGGAATCCATCTGCCTTTTGTTCTGGCATGCAGGCAAGAGGTGCTTAGCTGAGAAAACCTCTCCTCCCATCCTCCAAATGAAAGAACAAAAAATGTCCATGAAGACTCATGCGAAGTATGACATTATTTTGGCCTAGGCCTGAAAACAGGAAAAATAATTTAATGAAAAAAAAAAAAAAAGTTTAAAACAAGTAAATAGAATATACCATCCTATCTATTTACTAATGCTAGCAGAATAAGAAATAAAAAATAATACTAATTGAGATAGTTAATAATAGTGTAAAAAGGCTAAGTTCACCCTTATATAAAAATAAATAAATGCGCATATTTTTGCAAGAAAAAAATGTGCAATTACATAATTTTTTTTACAGCAGCCAGCAAAGCATTGGATTGGGGGTGGAATGGTAGGCTCCTGCAGACATGTCCTCCAGCCCTGTATGGGCTTTTTGTTAGAAAGCTGGAGGAACTGTCAGTGGACTACGGGGGTATTTATCACTGATCTCGCAGTCAATTGAGAACTACAAACCGTTTGCAGCAGTTGAAGATGGGACTTGTAGTTTCTTCTTTCTCAGATTCCTAAAAGACAGGAATGGAATCCTAAAGGATAAAAATATCAAAAGAATAGCTCTTCCTGCTGCAGGCTCTGAAATGAGTAAGAAAATTCCTGTGTCTCAAGATGCCCCCCCTCCAGACAGAGACATGGTGCAAACTAAAGCCTCGTACACACGCAACGATTGTTGGCCGACCGATCGGCCATCTTTTGTCCAGTGTTGTTGTTTTGGTTGAAATGTGCTCTAGACTGCACACGAATTTTGTCGGCCAACAACAACCAACTTCAGAAGTGATGTCATGTTCTGGTCTACTTTTCGTGTGTTTTTTCTTCTCTGAGCATGCCCAGTCTTGCTCATCACATTTTTGTCTGCCGAAATCTGTACTGACTGAAGAACAATCGGCCGTTCTGGTGACGGCCAACAAAAATTTTATAGCATGCACACCAGATTTTGTTCAGCCGAAAAGTCGCAGTCGGTTGTCGGAAGCATCATACTAACAAGCCGACAATTGGCCGATCGGACGTTGGCCGAAAATTCACGGCCAACAATCGTTGCGTGTGTACGAGGCTTAAGCAAGTCATAGTAAGTGAGTAATGGGAAAAGATCAGCTGCAGAGAGACCACAGGCAATACTAGATACTAATTATTAACTCTTTCCCTGCTTTACAGTTGGCTGCCACATGGTGAGCATGAAATTAAAAAGCCAAGATAAATGGAATGCATACAAATAGCATCCATGGTGAGCTCATTCTACTGTACCAATAATAGTTATATTTATGTAAAATGTTTGGACACAGGTGCACTTTAATTTCAACAAAACCACACACCGACTGCAATACATATATATGTTGTGGTTTGCAAGTGGTTTACCAGGGTTATTTATGGCAGCCATAACCCTGATCTTTTTTTTTTTTATAGCCAGCGGCTGACTATCTCACGAAAGCATTCAGAGTGGCTCATTAGCTGCTGGATTGCTTTCAGAAGCGGCGGGAGAGGAATTCCCTGCCTCCCATCGCTCGCAGGTGTTTCTCAGGCTTACCAGTTTCACCGGTGCGTCCAAGAAGCTATCACTTCTGGTTCTGGGGTGGAAGTAAACACGCTTTTTTTTTTTAATCTTTTGCTTTTAAAGGTAAAAGCGAGATTTGAGGTATTTTTGCCCTCAGATCTCTCCATTAAAAAGGACCCGTCATCCTTATTTCTATTAAAAAGGCTATTTAAATTTTGCAATAGAAATGAAAATGTTTAAAAAAATAAATTAATTAAAAAGGGACAGTGCAAAAATAAAAAATAAAATAAATAAGAAAAAACAATCCCTCTATACTCGTGTACAGAAGCAAACCCATACATAGGTTAAGCAAGCATATGTAAACGGTGTTCGCACCACACATGAGGCATCGCCGCGAAAGTTAGAGAGAGAATTCTAGCACTAGACATCCTTTGTAACTCTAAACAGGTAATCTGTAAAATAATTTTTAAAGCGTCGCCTATGGAGATTTTTAGGTACTGTAGTTTCTTGCCATTCCATGAGTGTGTGCAATTTTAAAACATGACATGTTAGATATCCATTTACTCAGCGTAACATAATTTCATATTCTACAAAGAAATGGGGTATATATTGTGTTTTATTTTTTAATTAAAGTTTATTTTAAAAAAATTAATAAAAAAAATGCGTTTAAAAAAGTGATGGGCATATACCGTGTGACATATAAATTTGCAACGATCGCCGTGGTATTCCCTAGGGTCTGCTAAAAAAAAAAAAAAAAAATTATAATATATATATATATGAAAATATGTTTGGGATTCATAAATAATTTTCTACAAAAAAAAAAAAAATACAAATTTAAACTTGTAAATAAAAAGTGCCAGAAACGGCTTGGTCTTCTAGTGGATAATTATTCAAATACCAATTGAAAACAGGGTAGTAAAAAAAAAAGATATCAGAAGTCAGTGAAAAAAAGTGCTTGTATATATTTCTCAATAGAGAGAGAATATATTAAGGAATCCCTATTATTTTGGCTTGGTTAATTAATGTTTAGAATGTAGACAATTCTACAGATATGTCCACAAGTGTAGAAGTTTTCACTAGGTCTAGTAGAGCAGCCAACTTCCATTCCACTTTATTTATCCTGCATCAATCAAGGTTACAGTGAACAATCCCAAATGTATCATTTACATATTTCTGCTGATACGACTAACAAAAGCCTCTTCTCCCATTTCAACAACCACATATTCTAAATTTTTTGCCAGCACTGACCCCACCCAATCATCAGCCTGACTCAGATTCACATTAAAGCAAACCATTCAGCATTCATTTTGGGACTGCATCTGTGAACAGGAATTAAACTAACAATATTCATATCCTGACACACATTTCCCATTCCCATTAAATAACTTGATGGCAAACTTTTCCACTTGGCTTTGGAATACCAGCGCACAAGAATCTTAAAGAGACCTGGTCGCCAGAGCACTAATTTCTGTTTAATACATTTTTATTGAAGATTTTAGGCATACATTGGAGGTGGTGCAGTGCAAGACAACAACATTCGAGTTCAAATGATCTTAATGAGAACTGTCACAAAGTTGCATATGCACCCACCCTTTTTAAAACGAAATACATTATAAATGACCATCAGTTACATACTAGATTTTTTCCCTAAACCTAAGGTATCAGCTTTTAAAGCCTCAGTGATCATTAATCAGATCAAGCAGGGGTCTCCAAACCTTCTTAACAAAGGGCCAGTTTACTGTCTTTAAGACTTTAGGGGGGCCAGACTGTGGCCATTGGGAGAAGAAATTGTCCTGGCATCAGTGGGAGGAACAGTGCCCCATGGTCGGTGTCAGCGGGAGGAACAGTGCCCCATGGTCGGTGTCAGCGGGAGGAACAGTGCCCCATGGTCGGTTTCAGCGGGAGGAACAGTGCCCCATGGTCGGTGTCAGCGGGAGGAACAGTGCCCCATGGTCGGTTTCAGCGGGAGGAACAGTGCCCCATGGTCGGTGTCAGCAATTAATTATGTCATGACAAATACTTGACTTTCCTGCGCTTTTATGTGCAATATGCTAAAAGCATAACTAAAGGCAAAACTTGGTTTAGCTTTACAGTGAAATAGCATCCAGGACTTCTTGATCCAAACTAAAAGGGAGGTCGATTCCCTAAAAAGGAGGTCCTAGTTGGGGGCCCTCATGAGAAAGGAGACCATGATAGAGAAGTGATCCCTAGATTCTCAACAAGCGCCAAAAGGAAAACAAGGGGCATATTTTTGAGAAGATAAATAAAAGTGGGCAAAGATCCACTGGAAGGGTACTTCTTTAGTGAGGGTCCAATTTAAACTCTCATGACTTTTGTTGAAGCAGAGGTACTAGTGGTAGCCCCAGCAGAGGCCATATACAGAATAAGTGGGGCCTGCAGGAGTAAGGTCCAATACAGAAGGGCTTGGACTGCAAGAGCCCCCCCAAAAAAAAAAGAAGAAAGCCCTTCTTTAAGTGTTCCACAGTTGGAATGCCAGAAGAAGGTACTTGATCTGGTGGATCAGAAGATCCATTGATAGAGGGGGGGGGGGGGGACTGATGGTTAGCAATTACTACAAAGGGCTCAACAGCATCAAAGATGAAGGATGGCTGAAAAAAACAGTAAACTTCAGGTATTTAAGGCCCAAATGCCACAGCCAAGGCTAGCCAGTCTTCAGTCTGGTAAGGTTGGGATAAATCCTTCAAAGCTGTTGTGGAGGGTATATCGATGTGGGTCACTGCTATGTAGAGGCTAGCTTAAGCAGCGGTGTGGAAATCCTAAATTAACTCACAGAGGAAATAGTTACCATCCATGTACTAAAAATATTGAATGAAGTCTAAAAAAGAAAAAAAATATGCGGCAAGAGAAAAAAAAAAAAAAATAGGCAAATTTTTTTTCTAGCACAGCTGAAGACAAAAATCATCCAACCTCTTAGGACACTCGCATAAAACAAGGCGATGCTGGCTTTCAAGGTTTCTTTTTACCACTGCCCCAACCTCTAGCAATACAACCAGACTGCCGGAATTTCTGTGTTCCTCAATGGATGATAGAGATTGCTCTTGTAATAGAATTATGTCTTAGAAGGTGATCAATGATTTGCAGAGATGTATAGTAACTAAGTAGAAATACTTCACTACTGTACTTAAGTACCGAAAGGCGGTATCTGTACTTTCCTAGAGTAGAATTTTTTTCTCCTACTTCCACTTTTACTTCACTACATTTTTTCGATGATTTCAATACTTCTACTCCGATATTTTTTTTTTTTGTGCTGCATAGTTACTCGTTACAATTATAAAAATGACCACTGCCAGAACAGTAGATGGCAGGTTTCATGAAGCTCAAAAAAATGTGTATAATGTCATGTGTACTTTTGACTTCTTTCTTTAATAACTTTAACTTTAATAAACTTTTGACTTCTTTTTTTTAATAACTACATAACACAGTACTTGTACTTTTACTTTCAGTACTTGAGTAGCAATTTTTTTTTAAAACTACTGGTACTTTTACTTTCAGTACTTGAGTAGCAAAATTTTTAAAAAAACTACTTGCAATACTTAAGTACAAAAAATGTTGAATACTTTAGTACTTCTACTCAAGTCACTTTTTGATAGAGCACTTCCACTTCTACTCAAGTCACTTTTTGATCGAGCACTTGTACTTTTACTCAATTATGGGTTTCGAGTACTTTATACAACTCTGAATTTGTGAACCCTGCATTGCACCTACACATGTTGTAAGACAAAATTACAGAAAGCTCCATGTAGCTTTACTCCTCTGGGTAAATCAGCATAGCGATCACTGACAGAACCGACAACAAGCTGCATAGAAACAACTTACACAAGTAGAAAACAATTGAAAGGGCTCTTCATTGATTGGAGTCGATATGTAAAAAACCTGTCACCCCAGTTCTGATACTGGTAGTCATTATTTTCTTTAGGCTCGGAGAGATCCTGCTGTAGAGGTTCCCTGCCTGGGTTCTCAGGCCCATAAATGTGCTTTTATGACATTTAAAACTGTTAACAGTGCTTTTTCTGAACTGTAAATCTTTATATCCATTTTATATTACGAGACATCAGCAAAGGCGTGGGATCACCTATTCGTTGAGGTGGAGAAACCAGCAAATATGGCGGCCAACTCTTGACACTGAAGCCCCTCAAGGTACACAAGAAGCCAGAAACTCCGATTACAATGTTACACTATTCATTTCTGGGTGCCCTTTAACAAGGATGTTCTAGGCTTCATCTTGGACTAGTGTAAAGCCACGGATATTATGTGAAAAGAAAACTGAATTTTGACAGCTTTGCAAAATTCTAGTCAGGTTAAACATGTTACATTTGGCACCAATCTTGACTATAAAGCATCCATGAATAAAACATACACGTGTAAATAATCTATGGATACTAGAATGTTCATGCAGCCCAGCTGAGCGCGCTAGCATAAGATACAAGTATAATATCCTCAGGCTGGAAGTGAGACAAGAGGGATCTGACACATACAGAAAGGAATCAATAGTGCAGAGCGAGGTCACTGCGGCTGCTCTCACAATGAACACTTTAACATCTGGGTCCTTTTCCTCCTTTACTTCCTGTAATAACAATGAGCTGGGCAGAGAGCAATATCCAGCTCATTCTCTCATGTGGAAGGGCAATAGGACCGGTTACACATGCATTCCTTGCTATATTTTTAACCATTTCAAGTCATACTTCTGAAAAGAGTTTACAGGAAACTAATATCTTTGCGTGATTTCAGATGGCCTACGTAGCTCCTTTACTGACAATCTGGCAAGGCAGGGGCTACAGAATTCCAAACCCACCCATCTAACACATGGGATTGGCATGTTAAACATGCTGCATCATCTACATGTGATTAATTTCTATGTGCACTTTCTAATTATGCAATCTCTGGACCGTACAGATTTAATTCACACCTCTAAACCATCCCATTATAATGAATGCAAAGGGCTTGAAATCCTAAACCACAAAAAATGATTGGCAAGAGGCTGCCATTGAATCTAGAGGTAATTTTGATGCTTTACTGTTTGATACATGATTGTATATGAAATATGAAGAAAAACTGAACAGATATGACAACTGTGGTAATGCTTCTTGCTATGCTATAGTAAGCAAGCCACTGAATGATTTTATTTATCAGCTAAAGCTGCTTTAGGTCCAGGCCTATATAAACCATCATCGCTCCAACAAATACAGAATGTCATTTTTGTTTGAATTCTGCAGTAGGAAGCACACTACAGCAGCCTGAACAGTCCCATCAATAGAGTCCCTGCACATTGTAAGGAGGTGCAGTAATCAGCAATATCTGCTCCCCTGTGCTGACCGTTCTCTAAAAGCCTTCCTGTGTATGAATGATAGTAGTCCAGAAGCAGGCCAGTATCAAATCATAAAGCGGCTTGTCGTAATCCCATGACACCCTCAGGGTTCTAGTATTAATATGGTACACATCCATCAGAGCAGAGACGGACTCAAGCAATGTGTCCTGGCAAAGCAGGGCTTTTGTCCTGTGAGCATATCTGCCCACCAATAATTCATTTTCAATGATTCTATGTTCCGAATGTTAATAAAAGCTTTGGTCACTGTTGTTGGACTAAACTCACACACTCCTGGTGATCAGCGTTACTTGGCAGCGATCAACTGAAACAACATAGATGGACTATCTATGCTTTGATTTCAAAGTCTCACTTTGCCCAATATTAAAGTGGTAGTAAAGTCCCTGTTTTCTTCTACCTACAGGTAAGCCTAAAAAAAAGGCTTACCTGTAGGTACAGTAAATAGCTCTTAATATGAATTGTTTAGGAGATATTTACTACAAGTCAGTGATATCACTGGCGCATGCGCACTGCGCTCTCAATGGATGGCGTGCTGTTCATTAAGAGCCGTGCCGCGGCTGCAACTTCATTGCGGCTTGACCAGTCTAAGAGCCGAAGCCCACCAACCCAGAAGGAAGACCAGGTGAAGATAGAATCCCTGTCAATGGTGACAGCGCATTGCTGGAGGGTTCATTCTAAGGTAAGTCTTTCATAATGGGTTAGTGTGCGATGCATATTGCTTCTA
This sequence comes from Pelophylax lessonae, assembly GCF_965119305.1. Classification (NCBI taxonomy): domain Eukaryota; kingdom Metazoa; phylum Chordata; class Amphibia; order Anura; family Ranidae; genus Pelophylax; species Pelophylax lessonae. The sequence goes on from NC_138773.1 coordinate 231,074,590, forward strand.
TTATCCTGCAGGGCACCATTATGTTTGAATTTTTTTTTCCATTTTACTGACGCTTGAAAAACCACTTCTCATCTAACTTATGTATATACATGTCCTGATGGGAAGTGGGTATTACCAGGTCATGGCTGCAGCTGGTACCATTTTTGATTTGTTGTGAGGTAGGAGTGATCTGGGCGGCCTTACAGCCACTGGATCACTTTTACAGCGCTGAGAAGACACACTACCCTCCCACCGCCACCCGTGTAGGTTCCCGGGCTCTCCCGTAGCCACCAGGGAGTCTGGGACAAGGATAAGCGGTTGGGACAGCTGTCCACAGAAGAGATAGAGGAACTTTCATTTCCCGACCTCTGCTATGTCCATGGATCTTGGAAGCAACATAGATTTTTTTAAGTTCTGGTTTCAGAGCCATCATTTCCTGTTACAGCCAGGCAAGCAAGTAACCAAGAATGATTTATGATTGGTTATTTGCTTTCGAGGGCAGGAAGACACCAGGGGTCCCTCCTCTCCCCTGCAGTAGCTGCTGACAGACACAAAGGAGCTGGATCTGCAGGGATCTTGTAGCCAGACTGGAGTGCACTAAAATTAGGTAAGTATATACATCTTTTTTACACAGGCTAAACAGGATAGAGAGTAGGAGTGAAGTGCGGACATTTTTAGTTATAGTGAGTGTTAGGCTGGAATTCTGCTTTAAAGTTTAACTTCAAAATATTAGCAACCCCCCCCCCCCCCCCTCTAACCATGGGTAAAGAAAAATGCCTATTTTACTTACCTGAAGCCATGGTCACATAGCAATCCTCTCTTCTTCTGTTTGCTTTCTGATGTCCTTCTTCGGGTGTCCACATCACTGCCTGCATAATGTGGACCCTTCCAATTTGTGGAGGACACACTTCTAGTGACCAGGTCCTTTATCATGGGCTCCAGAGCCAGGAGAACTCACAAGCGTGGTCAGGGAACCAGTATCCAAGAAGAGAAGGCACAGGAAAAAATGCCCAGGGCAGGAAATTAGTTTAGCTCAAAGAGGAAACGGTGCCTTTACCTCATTACACTGCAGGAGGAAGTAGGAAGAAGGGTTTGGAATCAAAACTGAGGAGAAATGTAGTAAACTATGTAAATTTCATTTTTGCCTGGAGCTGGGCTTTAAGGATAAGAAAAATGCAGTAGGCTGCAATAGGCCTGGAGAACTTTGCAGCTTACATTTACTAATACATTAAAGAATAACTAAATGAAAAATGTAATCTCTCGTATTGGATAGAGTGGAGAGGAGTTAGGACACCTATTTGGTTTTGAATACTGTCCGCGTCCCCGTTAGGGAGACTCACCCTCTCTCTCCTGTGTACCATTGTCATTGAAAGTAAAAAAAAAAAAAACCCAACCTTCTGGGTTGACTCCAATAAAGTAATAGAAATAGTCCAATGGGCACACTAGTTCTGATGGCCAGGGGGTCCTTAACCACTTTACCACCGGAGGATTTTGCTGTCTTACGTCTGGGCCACTTTTTGCGATTCGGCACTGTGCGACTTTAACTGACAATTGCGCGATCGTGCGACGCCATACCCAAACAAAATTTACGTCCTTTTTTTCCTACAAACAGAGCTTTCTTTTGGTGGTATTTGATCACCTGTGCGATTTTTACTTTTTGCGCTATAAACAAAAAAATTTTGAAAAAATAATATTTTTCACATTTTTTATATGAAATTCCCCCCCAAAAAAATTTAAAAAATCAAATTTTTTTTTAATTTTTGGCCAATTTGTTTTCTGCTACCTATGTTTGGTAAAAAAAAAATCAAAATAAGCGTATTTTGATTGGTTTGCGCAAAAGTTATTGCATTTACTAACTAAGGGAAAAACTTCTGTCATTTTTGGGGTTTTTTTTTTTAGCAGGTAATGGCGGCAATCTGTGTTTTTTTTTTTTTGCGGGACTGCAACATTGCGGCGGACAGATCGGACCCTTGACTGACATTTTTGACACATTTGGGGGTACCAGTGACATTACTGCAGTAATCAGTGCTATAAATATGCACTGTTACTGTAAAAATGACACTGGCAGGGAAGGGGTTAATTTTATTGGAGAGGGAGGGGTTAATATATGCCTGGTGCTTACTGACGTGTGTGGGGGGAGGTGACTGAGTGACACAGGGACAGATCGCAGGTTCAGCTATGCTGAACCCTGCAATCTGTAACTGCCTGTCACTTAGGAGATCCGCCCGCTTGTGTTTACACAAGCGGGCGGATCTCCACACTAGATCCCTGATGATCGGGGAAGAGCAGCGGCGATCGCCGCTGCTCCTCCCCTGGCCCGACTCCCGCTGTGACTGAATACAGCGGGAGCGAGCCTCCGGTAGGTCTACGTCGCTAGACGATAATGAACCACTTTGCCGCAGTAGAGCACTAGTGAGCAGACGGCAAGTGGTTAAGGGATTCCCCTAATTTGCAGAGATTTTCTCTCACTTTCTGTTTTGACTTTGGGACAGGAATTTTAGGAAACTCTCCCCAATTGGGCGTAGTGTGCAAAAAATAAACCAACAGGGGTTATACCCTTCCCTTACTCTACCCAAAATAAAAACAATAAAAAATAAAGTTTTGCCTATAGTTCTACTTTGAGGAAAAAAATAAAACAGCCTACTAAATAGCATAACTTCACACACAAAAGTATTTCAGTTTTACTTCAGAGATTACTGTATTTTATGATTTCACTTTTACAGACACGAGGAAGCTTGAATAGCATGCTTTGTTTGTAGTAAAAAGCTAGAATACTAGACCTGCTCAAAGTAACTGACGCAGCACATTGTCACAGTAATGAGAAAGCAATAGAGCTGCCAAAAGAAAATTGCAGTGAAAATTATATACAAATGTTTGTAACTATACAGCTAGAAGGTTATTTCTAAACACGTTCTACAGCATAGAAAAAAAGCAGCAAGAAACTTTGCACATACTTACTTGATTGCAGACATTTGGCTGGTGGTAAATTTTCCATGCAATTCCCCAATCTAATAATTTCATTGTTTACAAACTGATTTGAGCTTATCTATAAGCTTTATACCCTTAAAGTGGTAGTAAACTTGAGGCAAGGCAATGTTATAATTTGCTAGTATGCATCGCATACTAGCACATTATGTGAAACTTATCCTAAAGCGAAGCTCTCCAGCAGCACGCTGTCACTGCTGACAGGGCTTCCATCTTCACCCAGTCTTCCTTCTGGGTTCGTGAGCCCCAGGCCGCGATGACGTCACTCCTGGAAGTCACTGTTTACAGCACAGGACTCTCAAGGAACAGCGGGTATGCCGTTCCTTCAGATTGCTAGCACTGGTGATGTCACCGGCGATGGTCATGTCACCGGCGGCTTCACAAGTGAATATCTTCAATATGGCTCACGTTTAGGAGATATTTACAGTACCTACAGGTAAGCCTTATCATGGGGGGGGGGGGGGGGGGGGGTTATGGCTGAATAAAATAAAAAAAAAAAAATAGTGCATGGCCAGCCTAATTTTTTTTTTTCCCCCCACCTCCATTCATCCCCCTCCAACCTATGCTGACCATTTTTTTCCCCCATCCAGGTCCCCTGCTACCATGTGATCCGATGCAGGCGCCACTAGTCCAGTGACTGCGAGAACTCCCCGGGACCACTGGATCCGTACCATCCCCTGCGATAAAGATAGTCTTCTTCTTACTCCTGAAAGAACCCTGCTGGCCGCCATGCAATAGGAAGAGTGTCCACGTCATGCAGGCAGTGATGTTTACAAAATGTGCAGTCTAATTGGACTAAACATCACTGTTACTAATATGCAAATTTTGACTTTTATTCAAAAGTCAAAAACTAAGCCCTGATCTCTAACCATTCACCAGGCTGTGGATGTAAGGAGATGTCAGTAACATATCACTGTCACAGGAAAAGTTAGGGTGTGTTTGACAGCCTGCCTCCACCATCTCTACGCTGGCACAGAAAATAATATAAACGCTGGCAGAGGTTCTAACTCTGCTCTGTTCTAAACAATAAAAGTTCCACTTGATGTTCCAATGAAAAGAGTGTTCGGCAGCCTTCAAGCAATGGCTTTCAACCACAGTAACAAATTTCTTCATGGGATGACATGATGTTTTTACTTTTTACAATTACATGACAAAGGTTTCCTGAGAGGATTAGAGTGTTCACACACAAATTAGCCATGATGCACAGCTCTGCATGTTGGTGCAGGTGTCTGTAGAGGAGCGTGGGAGCTTAAATACAGACTGGGAGATAAAAGATGACATATACAGGCGGTCCCCGGGTTACAAACATCCGACTTACACATGACTTCTACTTACAAATGGAGGGAGACAACAGGAAGTGAGAGGAACTCTACCCTTAGGAAGGGAAATTCACTCCTGGAAGAGTTCTCATGGGAAATATGTGTCTCCACTGAAGCTTTATCACCAATCCTTGTTTCCACAACAACCCAAAGTTTAATTATTATAGGGACAGAAAGTGAGGTGAAATCTTCTGCACAGGGGTACAGACAGCAGCACGATGACCCTTCCCTATGCTATCCAAAAAGCGTAAAAAAAATTTTTTTTGGCTGGAGCTACACTAAAAAATGTACCTATTCCGACTTACAAATTCGACTTAAATCAAACCCACAGTCCCTATCTTCTTGTTTGTAACCCGGGGACCGCCAGTATATAGAGGCAGGCCAGTATTCAATTGACTGATCAGCAAAGTTTAATGGATTTCCATACATCTACACGAAACATTCTATACCATCCATTACACATAATACAATAAAGAATACTGTAAATGGAACAATCATTATTTTGGAAAGGAGACATGAAATTATGCACTAGTAAAGCTATATAGCATTTTCTAAAAACATTTCTATGATGAGACAAATAACTAAAGTCAAAATACAGGGAGTAATTTTTAGGAGCACTACCAGGTAGAAATGTGCCTAAAGTCCGCTCAGCTCACGTTTGTTTGAGTTTTACGTAAGGCTGGCCATAAATGTTCAATTTTCTGTTAAATTTACCAAAAACCATATAATAATAGGTGGTCAAAACTAAACAACACTTTCAATTGTATCCTCTAAGGCAGGCCTTTGTACTACAAAGTTGAAGGTAAATCTAAAGAAAATTGTACAGAAAATTGTAAGACAATTGTATCATGTATGGCCAGCCTAATTCATTCCAGCCACATTCCAGAGAGATCCCCACATATGGAGTGGGTGGGTTTGCTGCTTGAATCTGTGCCATGTGATTTTTTACTGCATGATGCAACACAAGACACTTCAACTTTCAAGTAAGGTTTGAATATTAAATGGCAGCTGTGAGTAACATCTGTGTACTGAGACACTAAAGTGGTCCTAAAGCCTTCGGCCCCTTTCACACATACGGTCCGTTCTTTCACACATACGGTCCGTTCAGTTCATCGGTTCAGTCATGTCAAAATGTATCAGTTTTTCATCCGTTTTTTTTACATCCACTACCAATGAAAAAAACGGATGAAAAACGGACCGTTTGTCCGTTTACATCCGATCCGTTTTTTTGACGGATGAAAAATAGGGCTTTCATCCGCTCCAAAAAACGGACATTGACGGAAGCGGATGAAAACGGATGTTAACGGATGATCATCCGTTGTCATCTGTTTTTACATAGAGATACATTGATGTCTGTTTTTCATCCGTCAACGGATGGATGAAAAATGGACAAACGGACAGCATATGTGAAAGGGGCCTTAGTGTTTTGTAACTCAATGTGGTAATAAGACCAAAACATGGTTTACCCTAATGGCATTGAGGTAAAGGTATCGCCCCCTCACCTGATACAGCAATGTGTCCGTCTGCAGTGGCTCTCTCCTCTCACTTTCAGTTCTCACAGGCTTTGCTGAGGCAGCGGACTGTGTGTGTGTCTATAGACGCAAACAGCCCGGCTTAGGAGCATACCCGCAGGTGTGCGCCCATAACAAATGGCTTGCTATAAGGGCACACCGAGAAGAAGAGAAGCCTGAAGAGCCAGCAGGGACATGGAGCTGCTCTCTGCAAAACCATTGCACAGAACTAGTAAGTAAAACATGTTTATTAACTTAAGAGAAAAAAACTCAAGCATTTACAATCACTTTGTGAGAGAAATATGGACGCTGCCATTTCCAACTTCCTACTAAAACAGGATGGTAACAGCCAACTGTCACTGGCATTAATCCTTTCTATGCAACTGACCTAAGACAAATATGCAGATCAAAAAAGTTTGGGGTTCATGCACAGTGGCCTTAAAGAACGAACGCTGCCTCTACAGGGATTTGTGTTTTGCCTGCAGAAGCGGATCAATGTTATCCTATGTGTCCATGCTCATTAGGTAGTTTAGAGGCATATTTTAAACTCAGCGTTAAAAGGCGGAAAGAAAAAAACCCTTCTGTTTTTTTTTTGTTTTGAGAGGAGTTATCTGGCAGAAAAATAATGATATACTGCAGCTTACTAGTCTTTAGTGTGGTGGCTGCATATGGTTTCTTTTTTGAAGTGTCTTTTGCTTTTTCACCTGGTAATCCTGCAATAATATTCTTCCTGTCTCTGGGTGGCTACATCATTCCTCCACTGTATCTATGGAGGGAGCCATTGTTGTTACCCTAGGCTGCTCTCCTGATATGGATTACAAACATGTCCATATCTCTTCATCTCCATTACATAGGGGAAGAGCTATTTTACAAAAAGTAGATAGGAAGGAAGAGATTTCTTGGTGAAGCTCACAGGAAGAGACTAGGACACAGCATTTCTGGCAAGATCACGTATTCTCCGTATTTGCTAAAAATCGTCTTTTTTTTTTTACATAGTTTGTGAGGTTGAAAAAAGACATCAGTCCATCCAGTTCAACCTATGATGTGAGTGTTTGCTGTTAACCGTACATTGTATACCCCTGTATGTTGTGGTCTTTAAGGTGCCCATCTAATAGTCTTTTGAAACTATCGATGCTCCCTGCAGATACCACTGCTTGTGGAAGAGAATTCCACATCCTTACCGCTCTGACAGTGGAGAACCCCTTACGTATTTTAAGGTTAAACCGCCTTTCCTCTAGTTTTAGTGAGTGGCCACGTGTCTTATTGTATCTCCTTTTCACTGAATAGTTTGTTCCTTATGCTAGGGTCGCCAGTACAGTTTTTGTACATTGATATCATTTCCCCCCTCAATCGTCTCTTCTCCAGAGAGAATAGGTTCAGTGCTTGTAGTCTTTCCTCATAGCTGATGTCCTCCATTCCCCTAATTATTTTTGTTGCCCTTCTCTGGACTCTTTCCAGTTCCAGCACATCCTTCCTGAGGACCGGTGCCCAGAACTGGACAGCACACTCCAGATGTGGCCGGACCAGAGTCTTGTAGAGTGGCAGAATAATCTCTTTATTTCTGGAGTGAATCCCCTTTTTTATACATCCCAGTATTCTGTTGGCTTTGCTTGCAGCGGCTTGGCATTGCATGCCACTGCCAAGCCTGTTGTCCATCAGTACCCCCAGGTCCTTTTCCATCTTAGATTCACCCAGAGGTTCCCCCCCTAGTGAGTAGCTTGCTTTCTGGTTTCTGACACCCAAGTGCATTACTTTACATTTTTCAACATTAAACATCTGCCATTTAGTTGCCCACCCCATTATTTTGTTCAGGTCCACTTGTAAGATTTCCACATCCTGCATAGAATATATTGGCCTACTTAGTTTAGTATCATCCGCAAATACCGAGATTGTGCTGGATATCCCCTCCTCTACATCATTTATGAATTTTTAGCTTACCTGCACATCTAAGAACTGTAAGCTGCAATGTATTACATTTTTGTTTTTGAGTTTAGTTATCCTTTAACAAGAGCTGGAAAGGGAACCACAGTTGTAAACTCCAGGAAGTCAAGTGTCAGCCTTCACACTTCCTCCGTACAGATTTCCAAATTACGTCAGGTTTTCGGTCTGTAAACGAGCAATTGGGTGTGTCCGGGAATAACCCTACACAACAAACAAGTAGGTAAAGGAGTTCCTGGATTACCAGATAACTTTCAAAGTGCATAAGGGTGGAATGCAAATATGCCAGGGTTCAAAACTGAAGCTCTTAGCAGATAAGACTGCATTCCCTGTATGTGTTTCAGGGACATGTTACATTTTTCATAACCTTTTAAATAATTCTTCTAAAATAACAAGACGATAATAATAAGGCCTTTTTCACATGGGTGTACCCAAGCGTAAACCCACATGAGGGCCGCGTTTTACCCGCATGGGATGCACAGGTGTTCCGCGCCTCTGTGTGCAGGCTGTCCCATTCATGTACGTTGCGATACAGCGGCAGGGTTTGTGATTGGACATCTGTGCAGGCGTAGGTGTGTGTGTCCCCAAACACAGACAGTGTGCACTCAGGGACACGCACCCATACAATGTCTGACTGGGTGCAACGGCTATGTCCATTCACATGAATGGGACTGCCTGCATGCGGATGCACAGAACAACCTGTGCACCACTGAGAAGCAAAAGTCAGTTTTCTATTTTTCCTCTATTGTTTTTAAAAGAGTAGCTTTGGAATAAAAATAACAACATACTCCCCTAAGTGCCTGCAGCCGAGAAATGAGCAATTAAAGTCTGCTGATCGCTCAGTTTTCTGTCTTCTCTGAGCAGAGAGCCGGTGAGTCACCGGTTCTCTACTATGGCTCTCCGGTGTTCACTGGAGCTCTGAGCTGTGTATGGGGCAGTGTTAATTTTGTAGACTAAAACGTTTTCGTCGACTAAATTAACACAATTTTAGTCGACTAAAATACCACTAAAACTAAAACAATTCAGATGACTAAAATACGACTAGAACTAAAATGGCATTTTAGTCATAAGACTATAACTAAAACTAAATAAAAAATTGACATCATCAAAATGAACACTCCTCTGCTGGCCATTTCTATATCAGCAACACAATTCCATCCAGAGCATGTAATAATAGCACATTAAAGTTTAAACATGTATTGCACCACCGCATACGCATAAGTAAGGGGCATCTACTAAGCTGCTGAAAACTAAACAATTAAAAAAAAGGCTTTTCTTATATTTTTCCCTAATATTTAATGTTGGTAATATATTCAGGTAATATGTGCAATGACTTTACAGCCAATGGAGTTTACAGCAGTGTTAATTTCGTCATGAAAACGCTTTAGTCGCCAGCATTTTTCAACTGATGAAAACGAGACGCAAAGTATAGCACATTTTCGTCAAATGACGACAACTATGACGAAAATCAAATCCGTTTTCGTTAACGAACGAAAACTAAACGAGAATGTGAGGCAGGGACGTTTACCCAACTTCCGGTTTTCACGGAGCTCGGCCTGTGTGGCGTCTAGCGTGGCGTGCCCTGTGACGTCCGACGTGAGGAGTGGACTACTACAAGAGAGTCGACTCGAGACCAGTCACCTGACCTCACCAGAGTACTGCAGCACTACAGCCAGACGCGCCAGACCCGACTCATCACACAGCACTGGCACCCGGCCACCACCACATCCAGAGCAGAGCACCCACTGTGAGTTAACAGCCAGGCCAGCTATTACTGCCTCCCTGAGTCCCCTCATACCACTCACCACTGGCATTCGATTCTGCCATCCATCCAGGACTGTGTGCATGCATATAGGCCCCTGAGGCCCGCCCTGGCCATCCTGTTAAACAACTTCAGTTCAGAGTCAGACCAGAGACCACCCTTAAACCTGAGACCCCCATCCAGCACTATGAGCAGCACTGTGTGCACTCACTGCACTGACTGCAGGCAGCAGCATTACAGGCCTCCTCTCTGACCTGACCATGACCATTTAGATGACTAAAATGAGTTTTAGTCTACTAAAATGTACTGGAGTTTTAGTCGACTAAATAAGACTAAAACTAAAACACTTGCAGAAGACTAAAATGGGACTAAAACTAAAATGCCATTTTAGTCCTAAGACTAAAACTAAATTGAAATTTGCTGCCAAAATTAACAATGGTATGGGGTGGGAGTGTCTGGCTCAGTCCATCAGTAGCTCGCTGAGATGCTGAGCCAGTTGCTGGTCCAGGCATCTAGGTGGATCCCGACATTAAAGTCGGCTGAAAATGGGTCACAAGTGTGCAGAACAAAGTACACTCCCATGACCCACATGAGAAGTAGAACTGAAACAACTAATCGGCATAATCGATTATGGAAATAGTTGTCAACTATTTTCATAATCAACCGAATGCATTATTTGTTGACATATCAGAACACACAGTGCAGCACACACACAGCTCAGTACAGTATCAATACATGTCAGCAAGTGCCTGAGAACATGTGAATGTGTGAGGAGCAATGCCTCATGGGACACTTAGTCCTGGGCAGAAGAAGGCGATTCTAATGGCAGAAATGTTTATACCTTGCTGTAGGAGCATTCTTTGCTATACTCTGCGGCTTGCTACGGGGGCAAGCTGAAGGCAGGAGGAGCCAGAAGCGCTGGCGGGGGGGCTGCTCTGTGCAAAGCAATTACACAGAGCAGGCAAGTATGACAAGTTTCTTTAACCACTTAAGGACCAGGCCCTTTTTCTGACATTTGTTGTTTACAAGTTAACCACTTTACCACCGGAGGATTTTGCTGTCTTCCGTCCAGGCCACTTTTTGCGATTCGGCGCTGTGCGAATTCAACTGACAATTGCGCGGTCGTGCGACGCCGTACCCAAACGAAATTTACGTCCTTTTTTTCCCACAAACAGAGCTTTCTTTTGGTGGTATTTGATCACCTGTGCGATTTTTACTTTTTGCGTTATAAACAAAAAAAGAGCGTTTATTTTGAAAAAATAACAATATTTTTAACATTTTTTTATATGAAATTCCCCCCAAAAAAGATGTAAAAAACAATTTTTTTAAAAATTTTTGGCCAATTTGTTTTATGCTACATATGTTTGGTAAAAAAAATCGCAATAAGCGTATTTTGATTGGTTTGCGCAAAAGTTATTGCGTTTACTAACAAAGGGAAAGATTTCTGTCATTTTTGGTGTTTTTTTTTTAACGCGTAATGGCGGCGATCTGCGATTTTTTTTGCGGGACTGCGACATTGCGGCGGACAGACCGGACCCCTGACTGACATTTTTGACACTTTTGGGGGTACCAGTGACATTACTGCAGTAATCAGTGCTATAAATATGCACTGTTACTGTAAAAATGACACTGGCAGGGAAGGGGTTAATTTTATTGGAGAGGGAGGGGTTAATGTATGCCTGGTGCTTACTGACGTGTAGGGGGGGAGGTGACTGTGTGAGTCATGGACAGATCGGATGTCCAGCTATGCTGAACAGTCTGATCTGTCACTCCCTGTCACTATGGAGATCCGCCCGCTGTGTTTACACACAGCGGGTGGATCTCCAGACTCGATCCCCGACGATCGGGTAAGAGCAGCGGCGATCGCCGCTGCTCCTCCCCTGGCCCGACTCCCGCTGTGAATGAAAACAGCGGGAGCGAGCCTCCGGCGGCGCGCAAGCGCCGCCCAGAAGGGGGAGTGTCCAATCACGTTAATACTACGTGGCTGGACGATAACAAACCACTCTGCCGCAGTAGTATTACTGTGAGCGGTTGTAGAGTGGTTAAAAATCAGTATTTTTTGCTAGAAAATTACTTGAAACCTCCCAAACATTATATATTTATTTTTAGCAGAGGCCCTAGAGAATAAAATGGAGATCATTGCAATACTTTATGCCACACCATATTTGCGCAATTTGGAAAAATTACAAAAAAAGAAAACAGTAAAGTTAGCCTAAGTTTTATCTATAATGTATTAGATAATGTTACGCCGAGTAAATTGATACCTAACATGTCAGTCTTCAAAATTAAGCACGCTCGTGGAATGGCGACAAACATTGGTACTTAAAAATCTCTATAGATGACGCTTTAAAAATTTCTACAGGTTACCAGTTTAGAGTTACAAAGGGGGTCTAGGGCTAGGATTATTGCTTTCGCTCTAACGATCAGGGCGATACCACACGTGTGGTTTGAACACCGTTTACATATGTGGGCGCAACTTGCGTATGCGTTCGTTCGCTTCTGCGTGCGAGCTTGGAGGGAAGGGATGCTTTAAATTCTTTTTTTTTTTTTTTACTTTTTATTTTTACACTGTTCCTTTAAAAAAAGTGATCACTTTTATTCCTATTACAAGGAATGTAAACATCTCTTGTAATAGAAATAAGCAGGACAAGTCCTCTTTAATCTGAGATCTAGGGATCAAAAAGATATAAGATCTCACATCTACGCTTAAAAGCAAAAAGAAAAAAAAAAAAAAAAAAAAAATTGCATTTTTTTTAAGTAAAAATGAAAAATTAAAAAAATAGGCCCTTTTAAGGCCTCTGGTCCTCCAAGGCCATAGAGTCGAGTGGGGGCCATCTTGCCCTAACTCGACTTCCTGCCTGGGACCCAGACAACCGGATCATTTTCCCCTCTTCCGACGGCTCTGATAAGCGAAGAAAAAGACCGGGAAGCGGTGGGAGAGGGCACCTCTCCTGCCACCCATAAAAGTGATCCCGCGGCGAATCTGCCGCTGGCACCACTTTTATGTAAAAGGAGCCCGCTGGCAGCGTAGAGAAATACTGGGGTTATGGCAGCAGTATTTAACGTCAAAGTAGCGATGTAAATACACGGCAGGCAGTCCGAAGTGGTTAAAAAAAGAAAACCTTTACAATCACTTTAAGGGCTCTGTGCAGGAAAGAGCAGCATCTGAAACCAGAGAAGCTGGAGGTAATAGAAGACTTTGAAATTACATTTAACGTAAACTTTTACCAGTATTGTTCATTATATTTAACCACTTGCCGACCGCTCACTGAGCTGGTACTGCGGCAATGTGGCTCGATATCGTCCAGCGACGTAGACCTACCTTGCTGGACTCCTCCCCTTGTGGGCGGCGCGCGCTCGCTGCCGGAGACTCGCTCACGCTGTATTCAGTCACAGCGGGAGTCGTCGGGGATCGAGTGTGGAGATCCGCCCGCTTGTGTAAACAAAGCGGGCGGATCTCCTAAGTGACAAACAGTGATAGATTGCAGGATTCAGCCGGCCACTCGTGATCTCCTGCTGGAGAGGGAGAAAGGTAGGCGTCTAATGTAAACAAAGCCGTCTGTCATTCTCCCTGGTGTAACTGCAGAGATCATACGATCCTGCTATGTAAAAAGCCACGCCCCTTTACAGTTAGAAGCACGCCCCTAGGGACACACTTAACCCCTGGATGTCTAAGTTAACCCCTTCCCTGCCAGTGTCATTTTTACAGTAACAGTGCATATGTATAGAACCGATTACTGTAGTAATGTCACTGGTACCCCCAAAAGTGTCAAAAATGTCAGTCAAAGGTCCGATCTGTCCGCCACAAAAAACGCAGATCGCCGCCATTACTAGTTTAAAAAAAAAAAACAAAAATGACATAAATCTTTCCCATAGTTAGTAAACGCAATAACTTTTGCGCAAACCAATCAAAATACGCTTGAGATTTTTTTCACCAAAAATATGTAGCAGAAAACAAATTTGCCTAAAATGTTAAAAAATTTAGATTTTTGCATTTTGGGGGGGTGGGGGGGATTTTATATAAAAAAAAAATGTGAAAAATATTGTTATTTTTTTCAAAATTGACGCTCTTTTTTTGTTTATAGCGCAAAAAATAAAAACCACACAGGTGATCAAATATCACCAAAAGAAAGCTCTGTTTGTGGGAAAAAAAAGGACGTCAATTTAATTTGGGTACAGTGTGGCACGACCGCGCGATTGCCCATTAAAGTCACGCAGTGCCGAATCGCAAAATAGGCCCTGGTCTTTGAGCAGGAAAATCCTCCGGGGCTTAAGTGGTTAAAAAATTTACCTGTTCCGACTTACAAACAAATTTAACTTAAGAACAAACCTACAGACCAGACCCTATCTTGTTTTTAAACCGGGGACCGCCTGTATTGTAGTGTCAGCAGCTGCTTTTTAGGACAGTAGCGCAGTATTTCATATATAGTATTCTTTTGTAGGTGACAGATTCTCTTTTTAATCAAAGGATACAAAAACAAACTGGAAAAAAAAAAAACGGTCTTTAAACAAGCGTTAAAAATCAATAATTTTGTATACATTGAAAACTGCAAGGATTCCAGACATTTCCTTTTTTTTTTTTAAACAGAACAAAGTGATTGCTATATTGAATAGCAGGATCAATGAAGTAATTAAGCGAAGCGCAGTTTAGCTCTCCTCGTATGCAGATGCATTCTGCTGAGCAAGCATATTAAATAACACTCTTCACTCACGTCACACAAACCGCTCTATTAACACAGTGAATTCAGTTCATCTCTAGGGCTACAGATCTATCCTGTGAAAACATAATATACGAAATAAAATAAAAAGACAACTCCAAGTAATTAGGAACATCAGTCACTAAACAGCGAAGGTCATCCAGGAAATGCTGCAAACATGCTAAAGTCACAAACACTGAGTTCACCTTTAATCTGAGTTGTGTAGAAATGATTGCCTTGGGTATTTAGTATAATACAGCGCTGAGATGGAAGAATTGAATGTTCAGAAAAATTGCTGGCCAAAACAACATGCTGGAGGGCTGTGGGACTGGGCCAGCATATCTGATCTCTTAAATCTTTGGTTTCTCAAAATCCAAACACGATTAAATAAAATGTGTAATAGGTTTGCTAAAATTAGTTTGAATGCAAGATGGTAATCCTTATCATTTCAATGTTTTATAATCTGCTGCTGTCAGATCTGTCGCTGTTGTTCATAAACAGATTGCCCTAAAGTCACTCGGCTGTCATACTCGGGATCTGTATCATTTATCATAAAAATGTACCGGTCTTACTTCCTGCAGACTCATATCTCATATGCGAACGTCTGTCTGTCGTGTCTTCTGGACAAAGGAGCAACATAAAAAAGGAAAGAGAAAAAAAAAAAGAGAAGAAAATATGGACAAAAGACATATTCTTGCCCATATTGACCAATCAGGTTTAATCTGTTATTCTTGATACTTCTGATTGAATGTTAACAATAAAGTCTGCAGCCAACATAGATCTCAGATATTTAGTATATATTATGTGACAGAGGCCCTGCCATGGTGTGCGTTTAGGAAATGGATACAGGATTCGCACTAAGGCCTCATGCACACTTGAGCTCAATAGGGCGGGGGGGTGAGTGATTTTCAGGAGATGCGTTTCCATACAGGGGGGGGGGGGGGGGGGAGTGATTTTCAGGAGATGCGTTTCCATACAGGGGGGGGGGAGGGGAGTGATTTTCAGGAGATGCGTTTCCATACGGGGGGGGGGGGGGGAGTGATTTTCAGGAGATGCGTTTCCATACGGGGGGGGGGGGGGGGGGAGTGATATTCAGGAGATGCGTTTCCATACGGGGGGGGGGGGGGAGTGATTTTCAGGAGATGCGTTTCCATACAGGGGGGGGGGGGGGGAGTGATTTTCAGGAGATGCGTTTCCATACAGGGGGGGGGGGGGGGGGGAGTGATTTTCAGGAGATGCGTTTCCATACAGGGGGGGTAGAAATTCAATAAAGCTGATAGAGCTGTTGCGCCACTTTTCTAGTGTTAATCCCTCTTGTTAAAGCGAAATTTCACCCAAAAGGGGAAGTTCCGCTCTCCTTCCTCCTCAACATCTGAAGCATAATTTTTTGGGGTTTTGACAGGAACTCGCTCCCCCACATCCGATACAACCAGGGTTTGAAGTTCGGCCCCCTACTCCTCCTGCAGCCATCTGGGACACATCACAAGTCCCAGAAAGCTGCAGGACCAGATAGTGCACTGTTTAGCTGCAAGCTGTCACAGCCCGCTGCGCACAGTTCGTATGCTGGCGCCAGGGACTGAAGCCCTGTGAAGAAGCCGGCCGGGTGAGGACAGCATTTGATCCTGGGACAGGTAAGTGTCCTAATATTAAAAGTCAGCAGCTATAGTTTTTGCAGCTGATGACTTAATTTATGAACAGATGACTGAAAAAAACGCTTTCATGTATTGCACTAAATGCATGAAGCATTAGCAAAACTTTTGGTTCTGACAGCGAATTGTGCAGTAAATTCAGATTCAGACACTTTTACATTGTTTCGCACTGAATGCAACAAAAATAAAAGTAGAGCTAATTAACCACTTTCCGCCCACGCTACAGCCGAATGACAGCTACAGCACGGGCTTCCAGTGCCGGGAGGGCGTCAATAGACATCTTCCTGTGATCCTGGGGCGCACGCTCTGTCATTGCTGAGTCCTTCGGACTTGGCTGATCACAGAACAGGGTAAAGGGCCAATCACAGCAAGCCCTTTACCACCTGATCATCTGTCAGCCAATGACAGCTGATCACGGAAGTAGACTGAAGCCGGTTATCTGATTTTTTTTTTCTCCTTGCGATCAACGTGAGGAGAAAAGAATAAAGCCAGTAACCGGCTTTTGTTATAGGGATATTGCCCTGCCTTGGTGCCTACCAGTGCTGCTAATTAGTGCCCGCCAGTACCACCTATCAGTGCCCATCAGTGCTCTTCAGTACCTTATCAGTGTCACTTGCCAGCTCCCATAAGTGTTGCCTCATCAGTGCCCACCAGTGTTGCCTCATCAGTGCCGTCTCATCAGTGCCTATCAGTGCAGCCTCATCAGTGCCTATCAGTGCAGCCTCATCAGCACACATCAGAGAAG
Organism: Pelophylax lessonae; assembly: GCF_965119305.1. Taxonomy (NCBI): domain Eukaryota; kingdom Metazoa; phylum Chordata; class Amphibia; order Anura; family Ranidae; genus Pelophylax; species Pelophylax lessonae. The sequence continues at coordinate 231,091,175 of NC_138773.1, forward strand.
GTGAAAAATTGTTATAAAATTTAGCAAAAAGACAAACTATAAAAAACATTTTTTTTTTCTTTAGCAAAACATAAAAAAAAAAAACAAACAGTGCTGATTAAACAACACCAAAAGAAAGCTCAATTTGTGAAAAAAAATTATATTATATTATATTATATTATATATATATATATATATATATATATATATATATATATATATATATATATATATATATATATATATATATATATATATATATATACACACACACACACATTTTGTTTGGGTATAGTGTTGCATGACCGCACAATTGTCGTTCAAAATGCAACAGCGCTAAAATCTGGAAATTGCCCTGGGCAGGAAGGGGGTATAGGTGCCCAGTAAGCAAGTGGTTAAGAAAAACCTCTTGGCATTCAAAGAGTAAAACTGGCTAAAACAGATTTTGCAAAAGTGTTTCACATTAACTTTAAAATTGGCGCAACATAAACAAAACTCAAGTACAGGTTTCAGACAGGTACATGAATTAGGTGCATTGTTTACCACTTTTAGAATACATGAGGCACCTTTGCAAAATCTGCCTGTGCCAGTCTTTATGAATGCCAGGATGTATGTATTCAAGTATTAGGCGTTTTTGTTTTAGCAAATGGAGCAGTAGGTGGAAGAGTCAAGTTCCTACAAGCGAAGAAAAAAGCCGGAAATACACCTGAAAACCATGGGAAAAATGCCTAAATCGTGCATTTACAAACATTTCCATTCAAATGCCATCATTTAAAGTGCCTCTGAATAATCCCAAATAAAGTTCAGCTGTTCTAGTAGGTCTTTCCTGACATTTTCTTAGTCTCATACTACAGCAAAAGCCTTGGTCCACAGAGAGCTTCCAAAGCATCAGTGGGATCTGATTGTTAAAAAGGTATCAGTCAGGAGAAGAGTACAAAAGAATTTCCGAGGCATTAGATATACCATGGAACACAGTGAAGACATTCATCATCAAGTGGGGAAAATATGGCACAACAGTGACATTACCAAACTGGACGTCACCCCAAAATTAATGAAAAGATGAAAAGAAAACTGGTCAGGGAGGCTGTCAAAAGGCCTACAACAACATGAAAGGAGCTGCAGGAATATCTGTCAAATACTGGCTGTGTGGTACACGTGACAACAATCTCCCGTATTCTTCATATGTCTGGGCAATGGGGTGGAGTGGCAAGACAGAAGCCTTTTCTTACAAAGAAAAACGTCGAAGCCTGGCTAAATTTTGCAAAAACACATCTGAAGTCTCTCAAAAGCATGTGGGAAAATGTGTTATGGTCTGATGAAACCAAGGTTGAATTTTTTGACCATAATTCCAAAAGATATGTTTGGCGCACAAAAAAAACTGCACATCACCAAAAAAACACCATACCCACAGTGAAGCATGGTGGTGGCAGTATCATGCTTTGGGGCTGTTTTTCTTCAGCTGGAACAGGGGCCTTAGTCTAGGTAGAGGGAATTATGAACAGTTCCAAATACCAGTCAAATATTGGCACAAAACCTTCAGGCTTCTGCTAGAAAGCTGAACATGAAGAGGAACTTCATCTTTTAGCATGACAACGACCCAAAGCATGCATCCAAATCTACAAAGGAATGGCTTCACCAGAAGAAGATTAATGTTTTGCAATGGCCTAGCCAGAGCCCAGACCTGACACTGATTGAATATCTGTGGGGTGATCTGAAGAGGGCTGTGTACAGGAGATGCCCTCGCAATCTAAGAGAATTGGAGTGTTTTTGGAAAGAAGAGTGGGCAAATATTGCCACATCAAGATATGCCATGCTGACAGACTCATACCCAAAAAGATTGAGTGCTGTATCAAAAGGTGCTTCAACAAAGTATTAGTTTAAAGGGTGTGCACACTTATGCAACCATATTTTTTTAGTTTTACTTCCCTCCACCTAAAAGATTTCAGTTTGTTGTTCAATTGAGTTGTACAGTTTATAGGTCACATTAAAAGGTGGAAAAAGTTCTGAAATGATTTAGCTTTGTCTCATTTTTTTACATCACAGAAACCTGACGTTTTAACACGGGTGTGTAGACTTTTTATATCCACTGTACATTGCCCACCCTGAGACGATTGTTTTTTTTGTTTTTTTTCCTCAAGAAAAGTGGAGTTATTCTTTAAACACATTATGCCTGTGAATAAGCAAAAATGCAAACAAAGGAAGGCGGCGCACCAGCCTAGAACATTACTGTATAACTTGTTTAATAAATGTTAAATAATCAAAATATACCCACAAAAGGAGAAAGACACAGGCCTAACATGAACAAATGCGCCCTACTCGATGGACTGATGTTGGGTGGCATTTGTTCATGATAAGCCTGTGTCTTTCCCCTTTTGTAAGTGTATTTGATTATTAAATGAGTTATACAGTAATGCACGAGGCTGGTGCACCACCTTCTGTTTAAAGCCTCGTACACACGCAACGAATTTCCGCCAACCGGTCGTCCGTCTTTTGTCCAGAGTGGTGTCCGTTGGTTGGAACGTGCGGGAAAACACGAATTTTCCCGCACGACAGAATTCTACTTCAGAAGTGATGTCATGTGTTGGATTGCTTTCTTTGTGTTCTTTCATCTCTGAGCATGCCTAGTCTTGCTCATAAGATTTTTCCCCATCGAAATCTGTACTAATGAGACGAAAATCGGACATGTTTCTACGGTCGACAAAAATGATATAGCCTGCACACCAGGATTTTTTTGGCCTAAAAGTCGGAGTCGGTTGTCGGAAGCATCATACTAACAATCCGAAAATTGGCAGATCGGTCGTCAGACGAAAATTCCCTGCCCAATTTCCACTCGTGTGTACGGGCCTTTAGTTTTGGTTACCCTGAACCAAAAAAGGCAGCGAGGCTCCTGTGTACATTTTGGTGGCTCCAGTCGGTGAATACCTATAGTGGCCCATTTGGTGGTTCAAGATGCTAGAAGCGTCCATTTTTATTCCATGAGGCTGGACTGCCACGAAGAGTAGCTTACCTGTAATACGGACATGGTTTACACTTTATGCGTGTGATAAAGGTTCAGGAGGGCAGTACTTTCAATATGAAGCCAAAATCAATCCGGTTCGGCACGCTTTTGTGCTTTTCCACTGCTGGTACCGCATGGTATAGGGTCGAACGGTTCGGTACGGTATAGGTTTGCTTTTCCACTGCATGGAACCGAACGGTACGGTACGGCTCTGAAAAAACAGTACCTACTCGATTGTGGTTCCAACAGGTACCAAACTGGTACCATATCCCACAATCCTTTGCATGCAGTCACAACTAGCCACTGATTGGTCAGAGAATCCCACCCACCCCGTTGTTATCCCACCCACTTAACTTTGGTACTACTTTAGTGGAAAAGAAAACCTATACCGTACCGTACCGAACCGTTCTGACACTATACCATGCGGTACCAGCAGTGGAAAAGCAAACCGGGCCAAGCAGGGCCGAGTAGAGCCGAGCCGGTACTTGCAGTGGAAAAGTGCCATTCGTGAATTTAAACATGCTTGGGGTAAACATAGATCTATACTAGTCTAGATCAAAAGGTTAAAAAAAAAAAAAGGGCAGACTTGATAGACCATTATGCCTCGTACACACGCACCGATTGTTGGCCGTGAATTTTTGGTCAACGTCCGATCGGCCGATTGTCGGCTTGTTAGTATGATGCTTCCGACAAACGACTGCGACTTTTCGGCCGAACAAAATCTGGTGTGCATGCTATAAAATTTTTGTTGGCCAGTCAGTACAGATTTTGGTAGACAAAAATCAGATGAGCAAGACTGGGCATGCTCAGAGAAGAAAAAACACACGGAAAGTAAACCATCACATGACATCACTTCTGCAGTTGGTTGTTGTTGGCCGAAAAAATTTGTGTGCAGTCTAGGGCACATTTCAACCAACACTAGACAAAAGACGGCCGATCGGTCGGCCAACAATCAGTGCGTGTACGAGGCATTAGTTCTTCTTCTGCCGTCACTCTTATATGTTCCTATCTGTGAAAATGATTTCCCATTACTGTCTGTGGATTGCTCTGCTTATTTAACAAGCTCAAAATATCTGTGCATGCAGAATTTGAACTACTTCTGCCAGCTTGTTTGGAATAGGAATGATAACAATTACATAATTTATGCCGTGTGAACAGCCCTGAACTGCAGCATTTCATCTATATGTTTATTTGGTACCAGCATGGATCTCTGCAAAACTCTTCAACATCTCAGTGCCGTGCAGCGGAATAACATCTAATGTAATACAGACCATGGGAGTCTCTAAGTCACACTCACAAAACTGATGCACGGAAATAATTTAAAATTACTTTAAAATGAAAGATCAGTGTGACACCAACTACTGTGCGCTGATCATATATGGTCTCAGAAGATCCAACTTCTCACTTCAACCATCGGATATGTACTGTAGGCCAATATATCATCTTCTAAGAAAATGAAGGTCGGAGCAGTTTTGTATAACAATGTTTCGTCCTCGTTCACATTGGAGTGACTTGTCAAACTGCATGAAAAGTCGAGCCCTATTGTCAGCAATGGCTACATTTAAATTGATGCGACGCCAACTTTGTGGTGCTATACTGATTTGAAAAAGTAGTTCCTGCACTACTTTTGGCAATTTCGGTGCAACTTGCATAGACATCTGTGCATGAAGCCGCACAGATGTCTTCAAAGTCGCACTGGCATATGGCTTTGAAATTGTGCGTTTTTAGATTAATTCAATGTGAACAAGAGCTTATGATCTCCTGTCCGGTATGGATACACACTCATTTCTAATTTATTAGTGAATGGTGAATAAAGTCTACTGCCTGAAGAACAATCAAAAGAACATCAGCTATACAGGAAAAACCATTCAGTTAGACACCCGGAGTGGTGCTGCAGCAGCCGCTGCTACAGAGAAAAGTCGCTTTGCTCGCGCCCATGCCCTTCTGCCCTCTCCACCATTCAAAAAACTTATGTTACTATTCTCCCACAATGCATTGCATTCTGTAAATGGAGGAGTTGAATGACAGAACTACCACTGCCAATTTAGAAAATGCAATGCCTTGTGTGATACAAGTACTGTGAATGGCGGAGCGGGCAGAAAGGGGGGCGACCCGGTGGCACAGCTTTTCTCTGTAGCGAACGCTGATGTTTGCTTTCACAGAGCCAGAAGACAGCCGCTCAAAAGCAGCTGTGAAGGAGACACTGTGGAGAACAAGAATTCAATTTGAATTACAATGTATACTATTTGGGCAATAACCGGTTCTCTACTGCAATGCTGTGGTCTGCAAAGCAAAGTTTCTGTTACTTTGCTGTACTGCTATAGGTGGCCTATTGAAAAATAATGAGCTGCACTACACCTTAAGGGTCCATTCACACTAGCGCGACTTGTCAGGCGACTTGGTCGCCTGACAAGTCGCGGTCAGTCGCTCGCCATTGAATAGTACAGGACCCGTTCTAATAGGAGTGACACAAGTCGCTCCGACTTAGAAAAAGGGTCCTGTACTACTTTGGGGCGACCTGGAGGCGACTTGCATTGACTTCAATGATATGAAGTCCGTGCAAGTCGCGCCGAGGTCGTGGTGCACGCTGTGCACCGCGACTTCACAGGTCGCCCCACAAAATCTTGTCGCGGCAGTGTGAATGGGCTGAAAGAGCCGGTTCACATTACTCCAACTTGAGACGAGATTTGTGTGCCCTCAAGTCGCCACAAGTCGCTTGTCATCACAAATTCAATGTAAATGAATGAGAGCCGTCTTAATATGCGCTACTGAAGTCGCTCAGACTTCAGAAAAGGTTCCTGTACTACTTCAAGGCGACCTCTATCCGACTTGTGCACATAGACTTCAATGGGAGTCTCCTCTAAGTCGAGGAGTCTTTCCAGGAAGAAGAAAAAGATTAGCCAGGCATTCCCCACAGACAAAGTCGTCTATCATTTAAGTCTCTTCAAAGTAGTGCACAAGTCTCTTCCAAGTCTCTAAACAAGTCTCTTCAAAGTCACGCTAAAAAGTCGCTCCTTCATGGGGCGACTTTCTGGTCACGGTAGTGTGAACCGGCTCTAACACAGGAAACTATAGTGCGGGGTACCTTTTTTGCAGAGCAGCGCAATGCATACTAAGTACGTTGCAGCGTGTTGTAGAGGTGTGTTGGGGTGCCATCAAAAATGAAAGGCACTGCAAAACACCAATGTATGTTGCGTTATGGTAATGCTTGCGTTTCACTAGATGTTAACACAATGCGCATGCAGGAACAGGCTCATAAAGCTAAAAGACACACAAGGAAAAATTAACAGTAAAAAGGAAAGTAATGTAAAAAGGGACACTAAAGTGATATTAAAGGTCTGGATTTTATTTTTTTTAATTTAAAAGGTAGTAAACCGCTGCAAAAAAAAAAAAAAAAAAAAACACTTTTCCTTGTAAAACAAATGAATAATGTGCTAGTCTGCATCACATACTAGTACATTATGTGAGACAACTTAAAATGAAGCCTTCCAGTGGAGTGCTGTCACCGCTGACAAGGCTTCCATCTTCACCCGGTCTTCCTTACATGAGTAGCGGGAGCCGCAATGACTTCACTCCTGGGCATGCGCTCAGGAGCCCTCGTTTACGGCATGTGCTCTGAAGGTCCGGCATGGTACACCTGGACCTTCAGAGCGCATGCGCTGTGACGTCACCCACTGCATGCAACGTGAATATCTCCTAAACTGTGCAGGTTTAGATATTCACTTACTATAGGCTTTCCTGTAAGTACAAGTAAAAAAAGTAAGTTAACAATCATGTTATACGTACCTGCTCTGTGTAATGGTTTTACACAGAGCAGCTCCAATCCTCTGCTTCTCAGGTCCCCCGGCAACCCTTTCCACTCCTCCCCTCTGCTGAGTGTAACCTAATCATGGTTATAGCTCATTCAGTTTCAGTTAATAGACCATGTCTTTTGTGAGTCCACATGATAAAGATCTGAAAAATTCTCTCTCGAACATTAAATTACAGGACAAGTTCACCTTTACTAACATGCTACACCCGTATTCAGGGTGTAACATGTTACTAAAGCAGCATTCCCACAGCCCCCCCCCCCCCCAATCTCACTTTGTGATAGCGGGCAGGGGATCTTCTCTTTGCACCTGCTGTCACAATTTAAAAAGCGTGGCTGTGTGTGGCTCCGCCTACAAAACCACAGCATTCAGTACTGTAAATTAATGAACCACAAGCCACCAGGGCAGACGGCTTGTAGTCCTTAAGGAACTAGGAGGGCGCTGGTGAGCTCCCTTGTAGTTCATTGCTTCTTCCTGCTCTTTGGTAACTGCCGGTATGAGAGGTCTGCAGGAGCCTGACATTGTACCTGTGATCTGCTGATTGCGGGTGCAATTCTCTACAGGCTCCTAAGAAAAAAAAAAAAAAGATAAATTACAAGCAAAATTATGTGCAATATTATTATTTACGAAATGTAACCAATCTCTATCATGAAAAAAAAAAACACCCTCTAAATACCAAGGCTTACGTTGTGGTCACATGACACCCCTGAGCGGAGTCCTCTTCTGTTAGCTTTCTGCTTGGAGCCCGAGGGGAGTGAAGGGACTGGTGGTTTTGGGAGCATCTAGAGCACTTAGTTAGCGGTCCCTGCAGCTGAAAACAGCATTAGCTGGGGACCTGGATGGTGGTGGGGGACTTAGGAAAAAAAATAACCTGCAAAAAATAAAGCAACTAGCAGGACGTGTTAAAGAGGGCATGGGAGGGGCCTGGAGTTGAGCTTTAAAATATATCTAAGCATAACCTTATATTCATTCAGTTTAGGATTTGGTGGGGGGAAGGGTTAGGCCCTCTGTAAGTTTTTATTTTATTGCTGCCTGTTTCCCTATGGGAAGATTCTCCCTCTATTTGTACTGGTAAGGAATTGTTTCCAGAACAAGATGTAAAAATAAATCTTCCACTAGGGATACCTACTTCTGGAACAAATTCTCCCAACTTTAGGAAATTTCCTCTAACTTACCAGAAATAAAAGGAAATTTTCCTAATGGTTCACAGACCACAACGAATAACTTTGCAGGGTTTTTGACCTTTTCCAAAATTAAAAAAAAATTAAAAATAAATAAAGGTTTTTGCTAAAGATACAGAGTAAATTATACAGACTGTAAAGCTGGATACACACTATACAATTTTCTTTAGATTTTTTCCTTTAGAACCGGTTCACTCTACTCCGACTTGTCAGGCGACTTGGTCACCTGACAAGTAGCGCTCCATTCTGTGCAATGGAACCGTTCTAATCAGAGCGACTCAAGTCGCTCCGACTTAGGAAAAGGTTCCTGCACTACTTCTGGGCGAAGTCGGAGCGACTTGCATTGACTTCCATTATGAGAAGTCGTATGCAAGCCACGATGAAGTCGTGCTGCATGGACGACTTTGAGTCGCCCTGGTGTGAACCGACTCTAAGATTTACCAAAGCCATATAATATGAGGTCAAACCCAAACACTTTTAAATTTGTGTGCAATCAGACAGGCCCTTTCACTACATAGTTGAAGGAAAATCTAAAGGAAATCGAACAACAAAAGTTGTTTAGTGTGTATCCAGCTTAGGGATTCTTAATGTTGCAGCAGGCCTTCACGCCCCTCTGAAAAGCGATCTGCAGTGGATTGCTTTTCAGAGGGCATTCGACATGTGACTGGGAGGCGATAGATCAACTCCCCAGCACCTGCTTTAACCCTGTAAGCCTGCACCACCACGCCACAGCACACATTGCATGTGGTTGCAGCACAGCCCCATTCAACTGAAAGGGTAATGTTTGGAGGTGGTACTGCCCAACCAACACAACAGGGGCTATGCTTTGTTCAGGGCTAACATACAAACCAGCACAGCCGTGTACAAACCCCTCTGGCTGCCTTTGCAGCTTAAAGGGGGCAGTCGGGGGGGGGGGGGGCATCATAAAACCACAGATTTGCGCCCCTCTCAATGGCAAGTGTACACTAGGCCTAACACATGTTGCCAACTTTGAAAAGTTGCAATTTTATTCCAGTTAAACAAAATCACTACTCTGTGTGTGGCACTGAATGAAAATGCTCCCTAATATGAATGAGAATTCAGGATCCATATTAAATCAATGCAAAACTGCATTTTTGTGACCAACATACAACTCCACCATCGTGCTTGAATTGGCTAGCAGAGACCAAGCCAGGGCTAGACAAATACCAGGGGCCAGGTAGCCAATGTTTCCTAAAAAATACAGCAGGTTCAATAAAAAAGATTTTCAAAAAAAAATACAGCAGGTTTCTTAATGAAGTTTCCTCTAGTTGTTGTCAATGGAGCTGGATTCTTTTGCCAGCTAACTCCTGGATTGGCCAGACAGGCTCCGGATTTCCGTGTTAATTGGTCCACCCTGGAATCTGTGGAGCATCTTTCAATGTTCACATTTCCAGCAACCTCTCTACACTGGAGTGATCATTCATCCTGACTATTTGTAAAGGGAGAGCAGGGTGTATGGATTGGGTATGACAGCTGTCACAGAAATCTATGAAGGCTCCGGGGACAAATGACACTTAAAGCAGATGCAGGGCTGTCAGCCTTTCAGATTTCATATTGTTCCTCTATGTTTGTAGGCGTATATCCAAGTTTAAGGAAAAAAATAAATGTGTTACCTGTTCACTGATGGCTACTAATAGCAGGGAGTAATAGGAAGAACTACACCACACAGTCTGTATTCTCAGAATAACCAACGCTTCTCTGCAATGTCCTCTTTTTTGTATCCAAGGAGCTGTGGAGATTGTAAGACAATCCCTTCCTCTGGTGATTGGTGAATTGGGTGCCTGGTATCACTGGGGATGTGAGATCTGAATTGGGAGCCCGGTGTCACTGGGGATGTGAGATGTGAATTGGGTGCCCGGTGTCACTGGGGATGTGAGATGTGAATTGGGTGCCCGGTGTCACTGGGGATGTGAGATGTGAATTGGGTGCCCGATGTAATTGGGGGGCGTGAGATGTGAATTGGGTGCCCGGCGTAATTGGGGATGTGAATTGGGTGCCCGGCGTAATTGGGGGACATGAGATGTAAATTGGGTGCCCGGTGTAATTGGGGATGTGAATTGGGTGCCCGGCGTAATTGGGGACATGAGGTGTAAATTGGGTGCCCGGTGTAATTGGGGACATGAGATGTAAATTGGGTGCTCGGTGTAATTGGGGACATGAGATGTAAATTGGGTGCCCGGTGTAATTGGGGATGTAAGATGTGAATTGGGTGCCCGGTGTAATTGGGGATGTGAATTGGGTGCCCGGCGTAATTGGGGATGTGAATTGGGTGCCCGGCGTAATTGGGGATGTGAATTGGGTGCCCGGCGTAATTGGGGATGTGAATTGGGTGCCCGGCGTAATTGGGGACATGAGATGTGAATTGGGTGCCCGGTGTAATTGGGGATGTGAATTGGGTGCCCGGCGTAATTGAGGACATGAGATGTAAATTGGGTGCCCGGTGTAATTGGGGACATGAGATGTAAATTGGGTGCTCAGTGTAATTGGGGATGTGAATTGGGTGCCCGGCGTAATTGGGGACATGAGGTGTAAATTGGGTGCCCGGTGTAATTGGGGACATGAGATGTAAATTGGGTGCTCAGTGTAATTGGGGACATGAGATGTAAATTGGGTGCCCGGTGTAATTGGGGATGTGAATTGGGTGCCCGGCGTAATTGGGGACATGAGGTGTAAATTGGGTGCCCGGTGTAATTGGGGACATGAGATGTAAATTGGGTGCTCAGTGTAATTGGGGACATGAGATGTAAATTGGGTGCCCGGTGTAATTGGGGATGTAAGATGTGAATTGGGTGCCCGGTGTAATTGGGGATGTGAATTGGGTGCCCGGTGTAATTGGGGGTATGAATAGGGTGCCCGATGAAGGGCCCCATTGATTATAAAGACAACCTTGGAGTATTTGTATTAAACAGACATCTTCAGTTGAGCCGCCCACACTGCCCTGTCTCCTGTCACACCAGGTGAGGATGGGTATTATCAGCAGTCCTGATGGTAGTCCCAGCATGCCTAGCTGTCAGAGGCTGCCATGGCAGGTTGGGTATTGCAGTGCCCTGATTGGCTGGGCGCTCTTACCTTCAGATAACTCGAGCTCCAGTTCCGCCAGGCTCTCCCGGATCTCCACCGGCAGTGTCTCCAGGATGGCACATCCCCCTCTCTCCGCCATCCCGATGCTCCTTGTGTCATACGACTTAGCAGCAGCTGGCAGCCCTCATACCCCCCGTACAGGGCCCTCCTCCGCCGGCCAGCCAGTGCCTCTCCTCTCCGGCACACGGAGCACAGTGTATGGCTCGCTCTGTGGCCGGCCACACTCAGCACTGCGCCCTCCCTGCTCTCCAGCCTGCGCTCCTCAGGCCTCTGCCTCAGCTCCCAAGTCCACAGGACCGGCCTGGCGCGGGGACGCGCTTGGGAGCGGCCCGGGAGCGCGCGGAGAAGTGGGGTGTGTGTGTGAATGTTATGCTAGCTGCGAATCTGCCTAGTAACAGTATACAGCAGAGCCTGCGCTCGTCCCCGTCACTCATTGAGAAGCAGAGAGGCCTTCTATGCGCGTGCTCGTTTACAACCCGGCATATCCAGTTCGCCACGCCTTCCCCGGCTGATTGGTTACAACATAAGTCGCCTAATTGTCATTGGACGGCAGAAGCCGCACCTTCACACGTGCTGGGCATTACACGATGCTCCTTATGAATGGGCAGCCCATGGCACCGTGCACTGTACACATCCCGGGGGCTGGGATCAGTGGGCGTTTCTGCACTGTCTATGGGGAGTTCAGCACTGACATTCCCACCACTGTGCCTTTATGGGTCTGTTTACCAGTGATACCAGCCAGCCACAGGCGATCACGTATGGTGCCAGCCACAGGCGATCACGTATGGTGCCAGCCAGCCGCAGGCGATCACGTATGGTGCCAGCCAGCCGCAGGCGATCACGCATGGTGCCAGCCATCCACAGGCGATCACGCATGGTGCCAGCCAGCCGCAGGCGATCACGCATGGTGCCAGCCAGCCGCAGGCGATCACGCATGGTGCCAGCCAGCCACAGGCGATCACGCATGGTGCCAGCCAGCCGCAGGCGATCACGCATGGTGCCAGCCATCCACAGGCGATCACGCATGGTGCCAGCCAGCTGCAGGCGATCACGCATGGTGCCAGCCAGCCGCAGGCGATCACGCATGGTACCAGCCACAGGCAATCACTCATGGTGCCAGCCAGCCACAGGCGATCGCGCATAATGCCAGCCACAGGCAATCACTCATGGTGCCAGCCAGCCACAGGCGATCGCGCATAATGCCAGCCACAGGCAATCACTCATGGTGCCAGCCAGCCGCAGGCGATCACGTATGGTGCCAGCCAACCATAGGTGATGACATATAGTACCAACCATCCATAGGTGATGACATATAGTACCAACCAATCATAGGTGATGACATATAGTACCAACCATCCATAGGTGATGACATATGGTGCCAGCCAACCATAGGCAATCACAGCCAAGCAGTCACCTACCCAGGTAATGATAGAACCAAACAAGAACTGCAATACAAGTGCTCAGGGTACAAGACAGATGTCATAGGTCAGAAACTGGGCATTAAGCATGCTGTGTGTAGGGCAAATAGGATCATACAAGGGGAAAAACACGTGCTGTAATTTAGACACCTCTAAGGATGTATTCTCCCTAGGCCACTACGGCTCCTAAACTGATGTTTTTGGACTCACCAAGATCCCTACTAGTTGACGCGTTTTGAAGGAGAGTCCTTCAAAATGAGTTGGAGCAGGGATCCCGGTGATGTCCTCCCCAGGCTCTGGATACTGTTAAGTCCAGGAATTTTGAGAAACAGAGGAGTGGCTCGTAAAGCGATCTTTTCATTCCTATTCCTGTGATTAGTACCTAGGATTTCAATAAATGCTTTGGGATAATCCACTAGGCTGGTACACCCTTGTCTGCTCATTTCTTCATAGAGACTCAAAGACATCCTCAGTCATAGAGGGCAGCAAGGCTTGGAGCTATATTCCCTGTGTTGTGGATTATCACCTGTACCTCTACTATGCTAGGCTATCACACTTATGTACAAGAAACATTTTCCATTTGTGATTTGTCCACTGTGTAATACCCGGTGGAAGAGCAAAGTCTTGAAACGCATCAGCAGGCAGGCAAAATTGGTTGTAATTAGATTCTATGATCTTCAGCGTTTCCCGTGTCAGGAGAAAGAGCGTTTACAAATAAACCAGTGTGCAGGAGTCCTTACTTGTGCCTGTAAGCTCTGCTTCAAACTTTTATGTCCCTACATGCTGCTCTAAAATACGAATCTAAAACACCACTATATGGGCCAAAATAGCACTGCGTTCAGAGGCATTAAAAAAAAATTAAAATTAAAAATGCCTCTAAAGTTGTGTTATTTTGCTCATGTGTATGAGGTCTTCAAATGTACGGTATAAATGCATTCTAGTGGTGGAATCAATGAGTATTGGCTAGAGCCAATAGAATGAGCTTTATGCACATGCTTCTAAATGCCATACGCCTCTAACTGTGCATAAATGCTTGTAAGCATTTTTAAGAAGTGACTCCAATTTTGTTGAGGGGAAAAAAAAAACAAAAACATTGTGCAGATAGAATATCCAGAAAGCTCTCTGCAGCACTCATAATACAATCCTAAAGAAAACAAGGATACCTGGGTATAATGTTCTCATTGAATGCCAATGACGAAGGAAACCCTGGAAAGAGCTAAGGGCAACTATGCCATCTTGTGTAACATTTGGGCACTGCAGCTGATTTTTAAAGCAATGCATAGAATAAAGTTTATTCAAGTCAATATTTCGCTCATCTTAATTGTACAGTATAGGATACAGGCTGGATATTTATAGATCCTGGGACATTCCCAAGCAATGAATAAGAAAATTTATGACAACATCCATTAAATAACGATTAATCTCTTGAGTGTTTGGAAGTAGGGCACAAAGGAAAGGTCTGTTTTCTGTAAGTTAGACTCCACTTTAGTCCCCTGACGACATCAAATGTATGACAAAACACATTGGACGGAACCAGGTATGAAATCACCACACTTATCAGCCGTTTGTTGTGGTTCCTTCTATGGCCATTGCTGCAGCTCTTTCTGTTTTTACATGCTCATTTTTTTTGTACGAGTGTACTCGTTTGCTTTTAGATAAAATCTTTTATATACAGTATTACGCTATGAGCTTTTTTTTATGTTATATATACACATATATCGGGAGTGAAAGCCTGATCTGGAGATCTCTGGGATTACAAGTATCTATGTGCAAGGGTTTGGGAAACCTGTCCCTAAAGGCCCGTACACACGATACAAAAAGGGAAATTTCGTCCGACGAACGATCTGCCGATTTTTGGATTGTTAGTATAGTGCTTTCGACAGTCAATTACGGATTTTCGGACGACAAAAACTGGATGCGCAGGCTATGAAATTTTTATCGTACATTAACACAACGTCCGATTTTCGTCTCATTAGTACAGTTTTCATCCGAAAAAAATCGTAAGATTTTTTTCGGACGAAAACTGTACTAATGAGACGAAAATCGGAGACTAGGCATGCTCAGAAATGAAAGAACACATACAAAACAATTCAACACCTGACATCACTTCTGAAGTAGAATTCTGTCGTACGGGAAATTTCGTATGAAATAACCTCTTCACTTTCAACATGAGACTAGCATGCAACAAAAAACGGACTACAGATCGTTCGATAATCGGATCATGTGTACGCAGCTTTAGGCTCATTTGTCTTTTCCATTAGTTTAGAAGCCAATATTTTTTGGTAAGCAGCCATTTATACTTATTGGTGTCGATCCACAGAGAAGTGTTGGGATGCTAACTTTTTCCTTTTGCATGCATCTACAACTCTTTTTTCATGGAATCCACTATTGGGACACTGAATAGAATTTCACAAATCTCACCATTCTGCCTTTTGGATTTTTTTTTTTTTTTCACTTGTATGGACTTTTTTTTTTAAACGGTCTGAATTTATAATTTAGACATGTGAATTTATTGTATATTTTGATACATATATGATTTGTTCTTGGTATTTATTATTTTGTACTAGGGTGTTGGCACATGGCCCCAAGTGCGAATATTTTATTGCACTTATATGGTATATCATGTATGTTGATTAGCGCAGCACTTTATATATAGAAAAAGGTAGATATTGGGCACAAGACTACTTTGTGAAGGCTCATGAATGATTCCTTACAAGAGAGAGATGCTAGTTCAGAGACACGTCTGACACATGTGATATTCACTAAAAAAAAAAAAAAAAAAAAAAAAAAAAAGGCCACTGCAGGAAAGAACATCCCAAGAGAGTTCTATGATGGGTTCAAGCCATGGTTACTGCAAGCCACAGCCAACCAAATTAAGGACACTTTCACATTAATCTTCTGCAAACACGTGAAAAAACACATTTGCCATGATTTTACCACGTTTGCTGTGTGGTTTTTAAAGTACATGTGACTCAAAAAAAATACACCAAAAACGCATTGTGAGCGCATTTTACAATGGTTTTGTATTGCTGTCAATGGGAAGCATATTTGTTTGCTCCCCAAGCATGCTCCAAAGATGCAGCAAGCAGGATTTTTCTTTCAACGCAATTGAAGTGCACCTCCCCATTATGAACACATTCATTGATTTTAAAGGGAATCATTTTTCTTGAGCTTTTCATTAACACAAAAGAGCTTGAAAAAAATCCTCAGTGTGAAAAGGGCCCTAAGATCCAAAAATCAAACCAAGCACAGGGTATGGACAAAACCTCTTGAATAAGGCTGCTTTCACACTGGGGAGTTTTTTATTTATTTATTAAAAAAAATAAATAAATAAATAAAAAGCGCCCAAAAAGCTCAAGAAAAATGCTTCCCTAATGAATCAATACATTTTCCCCCTGGAGTGGTGCACTTCCATTGCAGTGAAAAAAAATCCTGCTTGCAGCATCTTTGGAGCACGTTTGGGGAGCTAAACGCACCTTTCCATTGAAAGCAATGGAGAAAACGATGTAAAACCGCGGTAAAAACACATCAAAAACGTGACTGCAATGCATTTTTGGCACAGTTTTGGAGTCACATCTTTTAAAAACCAGACTGCAAACACAGGAAAAATGCAACAATAAAGGAAATGCCCAAACCATTTTTTTGCAATACGGCACTGCATTAATTTAACTGATTTTACCCCAACAAAATTTGTCTTTTTTTCCCCACAGAGTTTTCTTTTGGTGGGATTTGATCACCACTGTTTTTTTATTTTTTTGCTCTATAAAACAAAAAATGACCAACAATTTTGAAAGAAAAAAAATAAAAAACACAATTTTTACTTTCTGCTATAAAACATATCCAATTAAAAAAATGTAAAAAATCAAATTCCTTGATTCTTGATTTCTTGAATTTAGGCCAATATGTTTTCTGCAACATATTTTTGGTAAAAAAAAAAATCCCATTAGGCGTATATTAATTGGTGTGCGCAAAAGTTATAGTGTCTACAAACTAGGAGATACAGTTGTGTTCAAAATTATTCAACCCCCCAATGCTGTTAAGAGTTTAGGGAATTTAGTGTACATTTGTAATTGTATTCAGAATGAAATCCTACAAGGACTTTTTAAAGAACCATATGCAAACTAAAATGACATCAATTGGTTTTGTAATACAGTAGTAAATGTTTCTTTTGTGAATTCTTCATTGACACAATTATTCAACCCCTTAAAGACTACCACTCTGAAGAACAGAGGTTCATTGAAGTGTTTTCAATCAGGTATTAAAAACACCTGTGGATGTCAGGGAGCAGCAATAAAGCCTAATAAGCAACAATTAGGCAGCTTTCAAATTACTGTGATACTCAGCTCCTTCTAGACATTTACTGGTGTGGTTACAAACATGGTGAAGTCAAGAGAATGGTCCAGGAAGACAAGAGAAGATGTGATTACTCTTCACAGGAAGGGCAATGGCTATAAGAAGATTGCAAAGATGTTAAACATAACAAGAGACACCATAGGAAGCATCATTCGCAAATTCAAGGCAAAGGGCACTGTTGAAACGCTACCTGGTTGTGGCAGAAAGAAGATGCTGACTTAGACTGCTGTGCGCTACCTGAAGCGTAGAGTGGAGAAAAGTCCCCGTGTGACTGCTGAGGAACTGAGAAAAGATTTGTCAGATGTGGGTACTGAAGTTTCTGCTCAGACAATACGGCGCACACTGCGTAATGAAGGCCTCCATGCCAGAACTCCCAGGCGCACACCCTTGCTGTCTCCAAAGAATAAGAAAAGTCGACTGCAGTATGCCAAAAGTCATGTGGACAAACCACAGAAGTTTTGGGATAGTGTTCTGTGGACTGATGAAACAAAATTAGAACTGTTTGGGCCCATGGATCAACGCTATGTTTGGAGGAGGAAGAAAAGAACACCTTGCCTACTGTGAAGCATGGTGGGGGGTCAATCA
This sequence comes from Pelophylax lessonae, assembly GCF_965119305.1. Lineage (NCBI taxonomy): Eukaryota > Metazoa > Chordata > Amphibia > Anura > Ranidae > Pelophylax > Pelophylax lessonae. The sequence goes on from NC_138773.1 coordinate 231,108,600, forward strand.
TGCTTTGGGGCTGTTTTGCTTCTACAGGGAAGCTTCAGCGTGTGCAAGGTACCATGAATTCTTTTCAGTACCAGGAGATATTGGATGACAATGTGATGCAGTCCGTCACAAACTTGAGGCTTGGGAGACGTTGGACCTTTCAACAGGACAATGATCCCAAGCATACCTCCAAGTCCACTAGAGCATGGTTGCAGATTAAAGGCTGGAACATTTTGGAGTGGCCATCACAGTCACCAGACTTAAATCCGATTCAGAACCTCTGGTGGGACTTAAAGAAAGCAGTTGCAGTGCACAAGCCTAAGAATGTGACTGAACTGGAGGCTTTTGCCCATGACGAATGGGCGAAGATACCCGTAGATCGCTGCAAGACACTTGTGTCAAGCCATGCTTCACGTTTAAAAGCTGTTATAACTGTTAAAGGATGTTGTACTAAGTACTAAGATTGAATGTCACTTAGGGGTTGAATAAAACTGATAATGATGTGAGCACAGAAAAGACATTTGTGGTTATTTCATTATAAATGTTATGTTATATTTGTCTGACCTACACGTGCCTCTTTGATTTAATTGTAAGCAGGATGACTGAATGATCAAAATCAATGTCAAACTGGCCAAAACAATCAATTTCAGTGGAGGTTGAATAATTTTGAAGACAACTGTATATACTGGAATTTTTTTTAAATTTATTTTTACTAGTAATGGCAGCGATCAGCGACTTTTAGCAGGGCTGCAATATTGCGGCAGACATTCAGACACTGACTTTTTTAGAACCAGTGACACGAATACAGTGATCAGTGCTAAAAAAAAATGTGCATTGTACTAATGACACTGGCTGGGAAGGCGCTAAACATCTAGGGCAATCAGGGGGTTAAATGTTTGCCTAGCCAGTGTTTTGGTGTAAAACAAAAAGTTTGCAGACCTCCACTGTGACAAAAAGGTAAAATTCCTTTCATATAAAATAAATTTCCCAAAATATAGAAAAGTCAGTGACATGACTTAAAAAAAATCTACTACAAAATATTCCAATAATAGGTGTGCTTTGTCTAACCACTCACCAGATATCAGAAAATATCAAGTGTCAAATTAACACACTCCACCCAGTGTGTTGGAAATAGGCTGCCACCGCCGTGTAACTCCACCAATCTAAATACTCACCAGATAGCAGACAACAATAGCCTTGAACTGTTGCCATGAAGCAATGTGATGTCCTACTCAGGTGTAGCAATAGAATCCAGATAAATATTACTAAGTGGAATAGATATGGCCATTTATAAATTCAATTACATGTTAAAACAAGCCGTTCAGTTGCGGCAATGTAAACCATAACATTTCCTGTTTCTTGCGCTGTTGACACCGAAAGTGAGGCATACAAGTTACGTAAAAAGGGCAGAAGTGACGGCACGGGGTCCCCTCCTATCTCCGTGGAAGCCCTATCGGGAGGAAACGCGCTGTCACTCATCATACCGCAGCTTGCACTGCAGGCAACCGCGGTTATCTACACACACTGGCAGATTGTATCGTCTTAAGTGTAAGTGTTCACCATCTTTTTGATAAAAGTTTTTTGGGGATAATGCACTTCGGCATCGGCCTCCCTCTTTCCTTGCTCCACATATATGAAAATTGGACATCAATCTGAGCGTGAGCCCCAAGAGAACTTCTCTGTAAATCATCTATTGCCTAAGAGAGATTGGATGATATGCCACAAGCCTTATAAATGTGGGATCTGGTAAGAAGCCCCTTTGCATAGAGGTGTGGGATTCATCACTTTTAATTTGGTTTGTCACAGAGGTTCTCCCTGGATTGATTTCTGCCTTCTACATGCCCTTTATATTATTATTTCTGGTAAGAAGCAAACTGGTGAGGTGGTGGGAAGCTGTCACACCGAAGTTGGATCACCTTTGTTTTCTTCAATACCAGTCCACTCATCACTCTTCACGTTCACAACATCCAGCACTATTTGATTTGAAGTTGGACTATTTTGGACTTATTGCACCAATTATTAATTTTGACTTTGAGTTGTTCACATTGGGACCTTTGCAAGGGGATAATTATTATTCACCGTTAGTTATTTATCCAAGTTCACTTTTGTCTTCAGTCGACAACATTTATTGATTTATTTAATAGGTATGTTTTTTTATCACATTCACTGGTTTCAGATGATACACATTTAGCGCACCAGACTTTTTTCATTTCAAATGACAGCATGCAGAGGTGATAGCCACCAAAGAAGAAGGCCACCTTCTGGGGCAGCGTAAGCAGGGAACCTCAGGAATATTTTCAAAGAGAAGCTTCAGTAGAGCTGAAAGCACCACATTAAGATTCCAGGGTGGAAACGGAGCCCGCACTGAAGGAACCAAATGTCGGACACCCTGAAGAAAAGGCAATGCACCAGAGAGTGTGTGGCCAAAGGTCGTTGGGAAAAAAAAAAAAAGGCAAAACCAGATACCTGGCTATTGATGGTACTCAAGTCCAATTTCTGTTCAACCCCCCGTTGAAGGAAGGTTAAGATCCAAGCCACCGAGAAGGAGCGAGGATGAACCCCAAGAGACTCACACCACGCAAAGTACGTCTTCCATGTATGATGGTAGATCTTCCTAGAGGCAGATTTCCTAGCTTTTTTAACAGCGTAGAAAGCGCTGATTCAAACAAACCTCCATCCTTCAGCACCTGGCCTTCAACAGCCAAGCCGTAAAAGCTAGCGACTGTAAAGCAGAATGGAAGAATGGTCCTTGGGACAGCATATCCTCCCTGAGAGGAAGTCCCCAAGGAGCATCGGTGACCAGCCGTACCAGATTGACATACCAAGATCGGCAAGGCCAGTCTGGAGCCACTAGAAGGACTGGAATCCCCTCTGCACGAATCCTGCACAGGAGTCGTGGCAGAAGTTTTAGAGGGCTGGAACGAATCAGTTAGCCCACCTTAGAATGCCGGCTACTTACCGAGTCACCAGGACACTTTATGTGCCCCCCTGGTGATTGACATAGACCACGACCGTGGCGATGGCCGAAAAATTTGTACCGGACACCCCTAAAGACGATTGTCTACTGAGCCAGACAAAGTCTGATCGCTCAGAGTTCCAATACACTAATCGGCAGTCTGGGCTCTGCCAAAGTCCAGACCCCCCTGAGCACATCTGTGCTGAGGACACCTCCCCACCCCGACAGGCTGGCATCTGTAGCGACAACCATCCAGTACAGGGGGAGAAGGATTTTCCCTGTCGAAGTGCCGGAGCGAAGCCACCTCGTGAGACCGTGGATCCTTGACCCATTTCGCCTTGTGTGGAACTGTGCAAACAGACCGCCTCGAGGGTAGACACCATCAGGCCCAGCATGCGCATGCAAGCCAAGAGGGATGACCGTCTGCTGAAAACAGAAGCCTCCTGCAATGTCTGGAGTTTTCCTGAGGAAGAAACACTCTGGCTGAGGCAGAGTCAGACCCAGATAGTCCAGTTTTTGTGGACAGAACCAAAAGCAGACTCCTGAATGTTCAGGATCCAGCCAAACTCCCTCAGAGTTGGCAGAGCAATCTCCAGTAGTCCATCAAAGCAGTCGGAGACTCCGCTTGCAGAAGATCATCCAGGTACCACAGTATCGCCATCCCCCACTGACTCAAACAATGCCCGCACCAGGACCAACACTCCTGTGAAGACCTGAGGTGCGGAGGTGAGACCAAAGGTCAGCGCCACAAACTGATAATGTTTCTCGTCCATGGCAAAATGGAGGAAGCGCTGGCGAGCAGCACATATTAGAATGTGCAGGTAGGTGTCCTTGATGTCGATAGAAGCGAGAAGAAATCCCCTTGATGTAGGGACTCCACTACCATGTGAATGGACTCCATGCGGAACTTCTGTACTCGCACAAAGAAGCTTAGCGCCTTGAGGTTCAGAATTGGATGTACCTTGCCTTCCTTTCTGGGGACTGTAAAGAGGTTTGAGTAAAATCCCCTGAAAATGTTCCGAAGTCAGAACCTGAACAATCGCCCCTTGAAGGAACAAGTCTTGCACTGCCCTAAAAGACACCCCAGGAAGTGATCTGGGGAAAAGTGCAGGTTGGAAGGGAAAATACCTTTCCGGAGGACAAGACCAAACTCGATCTCTTAACCTGATTGAGTAACTTTGTGGACCCACTTGTCCTGTACCAGGGAGGTCCATGGAACCCGGAAACCAGTGAAGATGTTCCCTCATGCCAGATACAGGTGAGGGCGCCCTTTAACCACTTGGCGACCGCCCACCGCAGATTTACTGCGGGCTCCTGGGCAAAGCGACGTAGTACTACATCGCTCACTCCCTCAGCTCTGGGGAGCGCCCCCGGCCCCGCCGATGGTCTAATTGAGTTCAGAACCGATCAGTCATCAAGTAAAGGCCAATGATTTTTGGCCTGGACCTGTTGATCGGTCCTGACCAATCAGAGACTGAGTTGTGCCTGTGTAATGTAAACAGAAATAACCCTCTCTCTCCTCTCAAAATCCTTTTTGGATTCATCGAGAGAAAAGAGAGGATCAAAACTGAGTAACGCACAAGCACACTTCCACACAACTAGCTAGGCACATTTAACCCCCGATCACCCCCCCCAGTTAACCCCTACACCCCGTCACATTGCACACTGTATACAGTATATAGCTGTTTCCTATATTTCTGTTTTAATGTGACTTGGTTTAGCGCTTGCGACCATTACTTTTAGGCTTAGGATACCCGCCATCCCCCCCAATAAAGATTTAACCCCCTGATCACCCCCAGTTAACCCCTTCCCCTGTCACATTGCACACTATATACAGGTAATATAGTGGTTTTCTGTTATTCTGTGATAGTGTGATTGTGACTTCAGTTAGCGCTAGCGAGTTATTTTCTGTCCCAAGTAGGTTTAGGATCCCCGCCACCCCCCAATAAATATTTAACCCCCTGATCACCCCCAGTTAACCCCTACACCCCCTGTCACATTGCACACTATAGACAGTATATAGCATTTGCTTATATTTCTGTAATAGTGTGACTTGTGACTTAGTTTAGCGCTTGCGACCTTTACTTTTAGGCTTAGGATACCCGTCACCCCCCCCAATAAAGATTTAACCCCCTGATCACCCCCAGTTAACCCCTTCATTGCCCTGTCACAGTGTCACTTTTATAGTGTACAGTTTTTTTTCTGATCACTATTATTAGTGTTACAGGTGACATTAGTTAGCGTTACCGTCAGTCTAGGACAGCGCAGATCCGCGGCGCATAGTTAGAAATATTAGTTAACCCCTTGATTATCACATACACCTCCATTACTAGTATAGTATCTGAACGGATCAATATCTTTGATCTGAACAGATCAATATTTTTGATCTGATCAGAACTATACTAGCGTCCCAATAGTTTAGGGTTTCCAAAACGCAGCGTTAGCAGGATTAGTCATGACACCTGCCAGCACCTGCGTTTAGCCCCTCCGGCCAGCCCACCCCACCCAGGCAAAAGCAGTAATCAATATATTACGGTCACTTCCAAAAAACACAACACACAAAACCGCTGTGTTAGCAGAGTCAGGCCTGATCCCTGCTAGCATTAGCAGTTTTTGGTAGAGGTTGAAATAGTCCTTGACAACCAGGTGCTTTTTTTCACACTACTGTACCTGTAAATTTAGTTGCTAAAATTCCAAACGGTGGTACAGTAGTGAAGAAGAGGCCTACAGCATACTGACCATGTCAGATGAGAGCAATGGAAAAGCCTCACTGGCAGAATCAGGGTCAGCATACGAGCCTGTAGAGAACAGTGGCTCCCTGACAGATAGCTCCGACGACGGATGGAGTTGCTGAGGTGCAAGGATTGCAGGGTGCTCGTATGGACCAGAGTGTAGGTACTAGTGCCGCTCACACTTCTGGTGAACTGGCAAGCACCAGCAGCCTAGTACACACTGGACCTAGACATACCAGCACTTCAGTATCACTTGGTGACGTGGCAAATCCCATAAGTGCAGTTCAAGCTGGGGCGGTGGCTAGCATAAGTAGTGACCCGCAGCAACGGCAAATTTGAAGACAGGCCCGTAGAGCCCATAGTGCCCTCCCTGATGCGCTGGCTAATTGCAATCACCTAATTGGCAGCCCATTGATTCTATAGCGCCCATACTTCCCCCATTCACTTCCCAAACTGGAATCCATGTGGAAATTTTACACCTCTAAATTTTTTGGGCTGTTTTTCACGGAAGATCTTTTCAGATCTATTGTGGACTAAAGCAATTTATATGCTGGTCAATTCATCGCCGCCAACCCAAATTCGTCCCTTGCCAGACAATTTGGCTGGAAACCTATAACGGTCCCAGAGTTTAAAACCTTTCTGGGCCTTCCCCTTAACATGGGCATAACCAAAAGGAGTGAGTTGCGGTTATATTGGTCAACTAACCCATTTCACCATATGCGTGTGTTCTCTGCTTCCATTTCCAGGGCGAGATACGAGCAAATTCTGCAGTTCATGCACTTCAACGACAATGAACTCTGTCGTCCTCGGGGAGACCCTGAATATGACCGGCTCCACAAAATTCGGCCCCTCATAAACCACTTCAATCAGCGGTTTGCAGCCTTGTTTACCCCCTAACAAGTTGTCTGCATTGATGAGTCCCTGATTAAGTTTACTGGCCGCCTTGCTATCAAGCAGTATCTCCCCAGCAAGCGTGTCAGATACAGGGTCAAGCTGTATAAGCTGTGTGACAGGGCCACAGGCTATACAGTTAGTTTCCGTGTTTACGAGGGAAAAGATACCACTGTGTAGCCCCCCAACTTCCCAGACTACATAGGGAGCAGTGGCAGATAGGTGGAGATAGTTTGGGACTTGGTGTCACCCTTAAAAAGGGGTACCATTTGTACGTGGACAATTTTTATTCAAGCGTGCCACTATTTAGTCACCTGCTCGAATTACAAATTGGCGCATGTGGCACCGTGCTACCTAATCGCCGGGGCTTCCCCCAACGGCTTGTAAATTCCCGTCTTAGTCGGGGGGAGAGAGCCTGCTTGAAAATGGACAAATTGCTTGCAGTGAAGTGGAGGGATACACAGAATGTTTTCGTTCTGTCCTCCCTTCACGCAGACACAACGGTCCAAATTCATACGGCAACTGTTGTTTTGGAGAAACCCCACTGTGTCCACGAATATAACCTTAATATGGGAGGGGTGGACCTCAACGACCAGCTTTTGGCGCTGTACTTAATTGCCCGTAAAGCCAGACGCTGGTACAAAAAAGTGTCTGTTTATTTATTCCAATTGGCTTTGCTGAACGCCTTTGTGCTATATAAAGCGTCAGGACGAACTGAATCCTTCCTAAAATTCCAGGAAGCTTCATCAGAGCCTACCTGTATCCAGGAGGTGCTCCTGCCCAACTTCCCCTACCAGATGCAGTGAGCCGGCTGCATGAGAGGCATTTTCCACATGTCCTCCCGCATACCCCTACCCAAAGACACCCCCCAAAGAAGATGTCGTGTCTGTAGCAGGCGCAGATTTAGGTGTGACACCCGCTATTATTGTCCGTTCTGTCCTGACCAACCTGGTCTCTGCATCGGGGAATGTTTCCAATGCAACCACACAAAGGTGGAGTATTAGCGTAGGGTTCAGCACTACACAGTGTAGGGCACACTAACACAGGGTCTTGAAAGGTGTTTGATGGCTATCGACATTTTGAGAGACCCTAACCTGGAATGTTGCAGTTGAAAAAAAAAAAAAAGTAAAAAAAAATTACAAAGAAATATAAAATAAAAAAGCCAAAAATAGTTGTCGTTTGAGTTATTTTTCTGTTTTTACTCTGCTCTTCTACTTCTACTCTTCCTACTTTACTTTTACTATACTGTTACTGTTTTTCATTGGTAACCATTTTTTACTTTTCAGGTACCAACGTAATCTTTTCTTTCTATTGTATTGTTAACCAGTTTGCCTTGCAGGTACAATCATCAGCTGCCACATTGATTTTATATATTCGGACACAAACAGCGTTTGCGCTCAGCATATATGGAAATCTCTGATAGCAGCGCTGTAGTTAAAAAAAACAATTAGGTACATGGAATTTGTCATTCATACCCATCATTAGAAAGTGGGGTTGGATGTTTTGGGTAGCTAATGGTGGGTATACTACACAATTTTCTTGCATAGATTTTGGTTAGGTTCTCTTTTTTTTCGTTCAGCCCACAGGCTGCATGAAAAAAAAAAACAAAAGAAACAACAATATATGCCAAACAAGGACCAGCAATGTACTGGTACATTGCTGAACTTTGAGTGGTTATACCAGGATGATGCCTGCAGATTTAGGCATCATCTTGGTATCGTTTCTAACAGGCAGCAGTCGGCTTACATATAAAAGCGATCCTAGCAGATAATTAGCCGCTAGACTGCTTTTACAAGCAGTGGGACATGAGATCTGCAAATAGCTTAGGGTATCTACTTTCCGAAAAGGGGTCATTTGGGGGGGGGGGGGGGGGTTTGTGCTGTCTTGTAATTTCATTGCCTCCAAAACTGTGATAGATAGTGAGCAGTGAAATCAACTATTTGAAAGCCTGAAGGTGGTGATTGGATTTCGGGGTCCTGTACGCGGCTAGACTGCCAAAAAGTCTCACACATGGGGTATTCCCATACTCAGGAGAAGCCGCAGAATGGATTTTGGGGTGTCATTTCACATATACCCATGGCATGTGTGAGCAATATATAATTTAGTGACAACTTTGTGTAAAAAAAAATAACAAAAAAAAAAAAATAATTTTCCATGAACATGTGGCAAGATATAAAATATTCCATGGACTCACCATGCCTCTCAGCAAATAGCTTGGAGTGTCTACTTTGCAAAATGGGGTCATTTGGGGGGGAATTTGTGTGATCTTGAAAGTTTAGGGCCTCTGAAACTGTGGCAGGTAGTGCGGAAGTAAAATGCTCAATTTACACCATTAGAAAACCTGAAGGTGGCGATTGGTTTTCGGAGTCCCGTAAACAGCTAGGCTCCCAAAAAGTCTCACACATGTGGTATCCCTGTACTCAGGAGAAGCAGCAGAATGTATTTTGGGGTGTCATTCCACATATACCCATGTCATGTGTGAGAAATGTATCTTTTTGTGACAACTAAAATTAAATATTCAATGAGCTCAACATGCATCTCAGGACATTCCTTAGGATGTCTACTTTCCTAAAAAAGGGAATTGGGGGGGGGGGGGGGAGGAGTTGTATTGCCCTGCCATTTTAGCACTTCATGAAATTAGATAGGCAGTCAGAAAGTAAAAGCTGCATAAATTCAAGTATTTAAACCATAGTTTGTAGACGCTATAACTTTTGCGCAAACCAATAAAAATACGTTTGAGATTGTTTTTGTCAAAGACATGTAGCTAAATACATTTTGGCCAAAATATATGACAAAAATTGAGTATATTGGATATTTTTTAAAAAGACAAAGTTGAAAATGTCATTTTTTTCTCAAAAAATTTGCTCTTTTTTTATTAATATCACAAAAAATAAAAAGTGCAGAGGTGATCAAATACCACCAAAAGAAAGCTCTGACTGTGGGAAAAAAGGACGTAAATTTCGTTTGGGTACAGCATTGCATGACCGCGCAATTGTCAGTTAAAGTCAAGCAGTGCCAAGTTCAAAAAAGGGGCCTGGTCATTGAGCAGCCAAATCCTCCGGGGATAAAGTGGTTAATGCAGAGGCAGCTTTTTCTACAGGTCTGGAAGAGCCCGCTCGTGGATTTCCAGATCAGGTCCTCTTGGAACCTCTGGTGGAGGCCCTGACTTTTGATCCCTTGTCTTGTGGCCCTGAGAGAAGAAGAGGCCTGCCCAGGAGCCAAGGAGAATGGCTCACGTCTACGACGACAGGCTACTTGCCCTTTGTAGTCTGCGGAAGAAGAGTACTCTCCCCCCCCCCCCCCCCCCCGTGAGACCCTTAACAATGTCATCCAAGGAAGCTTCAAACAGGGGATCCCCTACAAGAGGGAAATCATATAAGGCCTTCTTCGAAGTCCAGTCCGCAGACCAGTTTCAGCCAGACAATACGCCGAAGGACCACTGCTCATACAGACAGCCTAGAAATCAAAAGGAGCTGCATCCCAAGAGGCATCACAGAGAAACTGTAGCCCCTAGACCAACTGGTCTGCCAGCTCCGCAAAGATAGGGGGAAGCCGTTCTCCCTCCAGATCCCGGCGTAAAAGCTTAGCCCACTCGGTCAGAGCTTGCCACACCAGGGCAATAGTAATTACCACCTAAATAACGAACCCGCCCAAGCGCACATATAGCAGACCAGAGCATCTGCCCTCTTATTATAGCTGGACCTGTAAAGGTTGGGGACTATTCAACTGGGATTAAGGTAACTCAATTTGACCTGCAAATCGGCGAGTTCACTACAGATGGGACTGGCCACCTTTAACGCAGTAAGGATATCGCAAGAAAAAAACGCCTAGCAACCACTGCGTTTTGGACAACCCCACGGAAAAGTTGTCAAGGTAAGCAGAAAAAGGAATACCCTCTGACGCGGCATCAGCTGCAACCTCCATTTTTAAAGTTACACACACTGACAAAAACAGTGCATCCACCAGCACCTATTTAAGCATGTCTAGAGGAGCAGGGGAATCGTCCTCATTATCTGAGCACTCAGGGTGCGTGGACGCAGACCGAGTAGGGTCACTATATACTGAGCTCACCCCAAAAACATAACAATCAGGGGAGGCCACCGACTGCGATCCTGCAAAGGATGCCGGCCAAGGGTCCACAAATAGACCACCGGTTGGACCCCGCAAAAAAAAAAAAAAACAAGGGGGGGGGTCGCCTTCCGAGCCCTCCATAGAGGACATAATAGGACATAGCCCCCTTAACCACTTCTGGACCAGAAGATTTTCCCCCTTAATGTTCTTTTTTTTCCCCACAAATAGAGTTTTCTTTTGGTGGTATTTGATCACCTGTGCGATTTTATTTTTTGCACTATAAACAAAAGAAGGGCGACAGTCCAAAAAGAAAAAAACAATATTTTTCACTTTCTGCTATATAACATGCACCCCAAAAAAAAAAAAATTAAAAATCTAAATTTTTCATCATTTTAGGCCAATTTGTATTCTGCTACCGTACATATTTTTTAGTAAAAAAAAATCCCAATAAGCATATTTTGATTGGTTTGCCTAAAAGTTAGCGCGTCTACAAACTAGTGGAAAGATTTATGTCATTTATTTATTTTATTTTTTTTACTAGTAATGGCAACGATTTGTCATTTTTAGTGGGACAGATAGGACCCCTGACATTTTTTACACTTTTGGGGGGACCAGTGACATTACTATGGTAATCAGTGCTAAAAGTTTGCATTGTTACTGTAATATTAGCACTGGCAGGGAAGGGGTTAACCTAGGGGTGATCAAAGGGTTAAGTGTGAGCCTAGGTGGTGTTTTCTAACTGTGGAGGGGGATGGGCTTGTAAAATCAAGGACAGGTTGCTGGATAACAGCAAACTAATCTCCCTCTGCAACTTTTGCAGCTTTTCCGTGGAAAGAAACACCCTGGCCGAAGCGGAGTCCAGAGTCAGGCCCAGATAATCCAGTTTTGAAGATGGTACCAGAGCAGATTTTTTAAAATTGATGTTCCAACCGAACTCTTGCAGAGTCCATACAGTGATTGTCAAGTCGCCCAACAGGACTGAATGTAAGTCTGCTCTTAAGAGGAGATCATCCAGGTACCCCAGTACCGCAAACCCCTGTTGTCGCAGTAATGCCAATACCCGAGCCAATTCTTTGGTGAAGACCCTGGGAGCAGAGGCGAGACCAAAGGGTAATGCCACAAATTGATAATGCTCCTTTCCTACAGCAAAATGAAGAAAATGCTGGTGTCCAGCGTAAATAGGGATGTGTAGATATGTGTCCTTGATATCAATGGAGGCCAAAAAGTCTCCTTGGTGTAGGGACGCCACTACCGTGAGAATGGACTCCATTCGAAACTTCTGTACTCGCACAAATCGGTTCAGAGTCTTGAGGTCCAGGATTGGATGTACTTTGCCTTCTTTCCTGGGCACAGTGAACAGGTTTAAATAGAATCCCTGAAAGCGTTCCCGAGAGGGAACCGGCGCAATCACCCCTTGCGACAGCAGATCTTGTACCGCCTCTAAATAGAATCCCTGAAAGCGTTCCCGAGAGGGAACCGGCGCAATCACCCCTTGCGACAGCAGATCTTGTACTGCCTCTCGTAGGTCCCTTAACCGATCTGGCGATAGGCGTAGATTGGACAGGAAGAATCTGTCCGACGGTCAAGACCTGAATTCGATACGTTTGTGGACCCATTTGTTCTGAATCAAGGAGGTCCATGGTTCCGGAAAGAAGCAAAGACGTCCCCCCCCACCCCATTTACAGGTGAGGGCGTCCCTTCATGCAGATGGAGATTTGTATGTAGATCTGGATTAGCCTGCTCTTGGCTTTTACGGCCATGTCTTTTTGGAACCCCAGAAGACCTAAATGGCTTTGATCCTTTCTCCTGCGTGCCAGAGGCACGAAAAGGCCGCCTGTGGGCTGTAAAATAAGGCCCCCGTCTATTATGTGGTGATTTGCCCATTATCAGTTCATCCAATGAGGATCCAAACAAATGGTCCCCTGTGAAGGGGAGCTCTGATAGAGCCTTTTTTTTATTCGCTATTGCGGCATCGGCGTGTCAACTCCCCGAGGACCCCCGTCGCTGACTGAGGTAAGGACCTCTATGATGGTGGGGAGGAAGGCCTTGGTACATACAGAGAGGCCAGGGGGAATGATGGGTACCCGAGGGTCCGACCTTCCCAGGGTGGGGCCCACGTTTGCTCCGAGACCGCCAGAGCTATGGGGGGACACTACTCACCATACCAACGACATTGGGTGGGTGTCACTTCGGACAGATTTCCTCTCCACTCGGCATGGGGGTGCTGACAGCCAAGGGGAACGCTGAGACTCAGGCCGAACCAAGTCGTGTGCGTCCCGGCAAGGCGTTTCACACGCGGGCCAGTCCCCGTTTATTGGGGCTCTGTTGTGGCAAGGCCTAGCGCTGGGCTACAACCCGCACACGCTTGCTGGCTTGGCTGGGAGGCCTTAAGGATTTAGGATATCCAGTCCGGCTGTTGATTGCAGTTCTCTCAGGAACATAACTAGCTTAAAAAAAAAAAAAAAAAGACAAGCTAAGACCAAAGTCCCAGCCAGCAACCAGGTCCTACTCCTAAACTAGGCAGAAACAAACTGAAACCTATAGAAACCTATAGAGAGTGGGCGTAGGCCTGCAGGGGCTGCCCCATAGGCGTAGTAAAGATTTTTCCTGCCTAGTGTCCTACTCCTGTAGGGGGCAGCATAACCCAGTGGTCAAGAAGAATATGGAGCTGCGTCTGTCAATGAACGAATGATAGAGAAATAAATATTTTTATATTACATACACACACACCAGAAAACTGGGTTTTGTCTTACTGTAAAATCCTTTTCTCTGAAGTTCACCGACAGAAGCAGCTCCATATAATTCTTGACCATTGGTTATGCTGCCCCCTACAGGAGTAGAACACTAGGCAGGGAAAAGCTTTACCACGCCTATGGGGCCGTCCCTGCAGGCACACACCCACACACTCTGCTACAGGCTTCAGTTTCGTTGCAAGCAGTGTTTAGGAGGAAAAACCCCATCCCACTCAAGATAGAGGGGCGGTGCTGCATCTGTCAAACTTCAGAGAAAAAGGATTTTACGGTAAGACAAAAATCCAGTTTTCTCAGTCGTTCATTGACAGGCACAGCTCCATATAATTCTTGACCATTGGGAAATCCCAAACCAGTATTTGAACGAGGGGTGGGAAAACAACGCAGAAAAAGAACATAATTCCCAACAAGGGTAAAACTTTAGCCAATCAGAATATAGAGCTCAACCAGGAACAGGAGCTCATCTGGACAAACACCCTCAAAGAGACTAAGTCTCTTTCAAACAGCAGCCTGCAAAACCTTGCAGCCAAAAGAAGCTTCCGAGGATGCTAACACATCTACTTTATAAAATGTTGTGAACATGTGCACAGACCACCAAGTTGCCGCCTTGCAAACTTGTATTACTGACGCCTGATGGCGAAAAGTGAACAACCGTCTGCCTGATCCACCTAGAAATGGTTGCAGCAGACACAGCCAATCCCTTTCTAGGTCCTTCCGTAAGGGCAAAAAGAGAATCTGATTTCCTGAAAGATTCAGTAGCCACCAGGTAAACCCTAATTGCCCGAACCACATCCAAAGAATGCAAAGCAATTTCCTTAGGATGCTTGGGCTTAGGACATATAGAAGGCAGCACAAGATCTTCATTTAGATGGAAATCAGAAACCACCTTAGGAAGAAAGGACTGACTAGGTCGAAGTACCACTTTATCTCTGTGGACCACCAAATAAGGCGAACAGCAGGAAAGCGCCGCCAATTCTAATAGCCACCAAAAAGGCAACCTTCTGAGACAAGGCAAGCAGAGTAATCTCCCTAATGTTCTCAAAAGGAGGTTTTTGAAGAACAGATAATAAATTCAGATCCCTGGAGGTAACGGGGATCGCCTCAGAGGGGCCACATGATGGACCCCTTGGATAAAAGTGTGAATCAACGCATGCGGGCTAAAGGACATTGGAAAAACACAGCCAAGACACTTGGCCTTTAATAGTAGCCAAGGCCAACTTCTATTTGACACCTCTTTGAAGGAAAGCCAAGACCCTAACCACCAAAAAAAGGCGAGGTGCACCTTCATGGATTAATACCATGAAATGTATGATTATAGATCTTCCTGGAAGTAGACTTTCTGGTCTTCAACAGTGTAGTAATCACTGAATTAGAAAGACCCTTATCCTTCAACACCTGGCTTTCGACAGCCACGTCGTTAAAGCCAGCGACTGTAAAGCAGGATGGAAGATCGGCCCTTGAGGCAGCAGATCTTCCCAGACGAGGTCTCCAAGGAGCATCAGCGACCAATCTTACCAGATCTGTGTACCAAGACCGGCGAGGCCAGTCTGGAGCCACCATAATGACTGGAATCCCCCCCCCCCCCCAGCCTCTATTCAGCGCAGAAGTCTCGGCAGGAGTTTCAGCGATGGAAACGCATAGATCAGCCGAAAATGACTCCAAAGAGCCACCAGTGCATCTACGGCGTTGGCTAGGGGATCTCGTGACCGGGTTACTAACCTTTGAACCTTCTTGTTGAGCCGAGAGGCCAACAGGTCGGCATCAGTATTATTATGAAACATCTCCAGGTATAGAGACCATTCCCCCTGATCCAACACCTGATGCCTCAGATAGCCCACCTGCCAGTTTTCCACACTTGGGATGTGTACCGCGGAGAGAGCTGGAACAAATTTCTCTGCCTATTTCAAGATCACAGCCACCTCCCGGGCTGCTAGGACACTCTTGGTGCCCTC
This sequence comes from Pelophylax lessonae, assembly GCF_965119305.1. Lineage (NCBI taxonomy): Eukaryota > Metazoa > Chordata > Amphibia > Anura > Ranidae > Pelophylax > Pelophylax lessonae. The sequence continues at coordinate 231,123,931 of NC_138773.1, forward strand.
TTGATGATTGATGTAAGCCAAGGCTGTGGCATTGTCCGATTGAACCCAGACTGGACAACCTTGTAGACGATTTGTCCAGTGACAAAGGAACAAAAACAAAGCTTTATTGCCCTGAGTTCCAGAACATTGATCGGTAGTCTGGACTCTTCCACTGTCCAAGACCCCTGGGCACACAGCTTCCCCAGCCGGACAGGCTGGCATCTGTGGAGACCATGATCCAATACAATCGAAGGAAAGACTTTCTCTGGCGCAATGCCAACGAGCGAAACCACCATAGAAGAGCAGTCTTTACGTTGTGACTCAACCAAATCATAGAATCCAAGCGACTTTGGATCTAGGGACGCCACCACCGTGTGAATAGACTCCATTCAAAACTTCTGTACCCGCACAAAGTGGTTCAAAGCTTTGAGATCCAGGATTGGACGCACTTTGCCACCCTTCCTAGGCACAGTGAACAGGTTTGAATAAAACCCCTGAAAACGTTCCTGAGAGGGACCCGGCACAATCACTCCCTGTGACAACAGATCTTGCACCTCTCATAGGTCTGTTAACCGATCTGGAGATAGGCGGAGGTTGGACGGGAAGAACCCGTCTGACGGTCGGGACCTAAATTTGGTCTTGTAACCCGATCAGATCAGTTTGTGAACCCATTTGTCCTGAATCAAGGAAGTCCATGGTTTCAGAAAGAAGCGAAGATGTCCCCCCACCCCGGAAACGGGTGAGGGCGTCCCTTCATGCAGAAAAGGATTTGTCCACAGATCCGGTTTGGCCTGTTCTTGGCTTACCCAACCGTGTCTTCTTGGAACCCCCAGAAGACCTGAATAGCTTAGCGTCTTTCTCCTGTGACCCGGAGGTACGAAAGGATCTAGGAGTAGGAAATTAAGGCCCTATCTATTACGTGGTGCCTTTCCCTTGGTTGATTGGGGAAGAAGAGTACTTTTCCCACCCTTAAGGCCTTTGATCAACTCACCCAGGGAGGATCGAAACAACCTGTCCCCTGTAAAGGGAAGGTAACAAAGAGCCTTTACGGAAGCCTGGTCCGGAGACTAACTTTTTAGCCACACCATGCGTCTAATAGCAACCCCCACTGAAGACATTCTGGCTACCAATGGAGCGGCATCCAGTGACGCATCACATAAATACAGAAAGGCTTGGAGCATTTGGTCCGTTAGCTCTATTAGGCCAGGCGAGAGCTGCTCCATTTCCAAGTCACCTTTCAGCAACTTCGCCCATTCCGTTATGGTCTGACACACCAAAGTGATCTTGAGCCCTTGAAAAATTCATGCTTGTGACGCAACACGTTGGGAGGAGCCAGGTGACATTACTTCCAGTTTCGGCCGATACAAGAAGTTGGTGTGCGAGATGCTGTTACGGTCTGCGGACCTCAGCGGTTCACAGCTCACACTGTTTATCTACAGCTTAAATGTAAGTTGCTATTTTTTCAATAAATTGCCATATTTGTTCATACTACATTATGGAGATGTCCATTATTATTACATGAGCGGAGGAACTTATTAGTGGAGTGTGCTGGGGAGAGGATCCAGTCACATACTATAAATCTGAGGGAGAAACCCACTGTATTCAAAGGGGACCTGGTGCCAGATGACCATCTGGAGGAGAAACCCACTATATCCAACAGTTTCTGTACATTTATCATCATGAAGGTGAGTGTTATCCACAGCTGCACTGGTCCGGTGATTTGGGATCCTCATGAAATCTGAAGACACCCACCCAGCCAATTTTTTGGATCATATTTTGCACGTTTGAAATTGGACAGTTCAGCACATTGTCACACACACACATATATATATATATATATATATACATACACATATATACACATATACACACACACATACATACATACATACATACATACAGGTCCCTCTCAAAAAATTAGCATATTGTGATAAAGTTCATTATTTTCTGTAATGTGCTGATAAACATTAGACTTTCATATATTTTAGATTCATTACACACAACTGAAGTAGTGCAAGCCTTTTATTGTTTTAATATTGATGATTTTGGCATACAGCTCATGAAAAACCAAAATTCCCATCTAAAAAAATTAGCATATCATGAAAAGGTTCTCTAAACGAGCTATTAACCTAATCATCTGAATCAACTAATTAACTCTAAACACCTGAAAAAGATTCCTGAGGCTTTTAAAAACTCCCAGCCTGGTTCATTACTCAAAACCGCAATCATGGGTAAGACTGCCGACCTGACTGCTGTCCAGAAGGCCATCATTGACACCCTCAAGCAAGAGGGTAATGCCCCATACACACGTGCAGATTATCTGAAGACTTTTGTCTGCAGACTTACCAAAACCATATAATATGAGGTCAAACCTAAACACTTTTTCAATTTGTATGCAATCCGGCAGGCCCTTGCACTACATAGAAAAGGTAAATCTGAAGACAAAAGTCTTCAGATAATCTGCACGTGTGTATGGGGCATAAGACACAAAGAAATTTCTGAACGAATAGGCTGTTCCCAGAGTGCTGTATCAAGGCACCTCAGTGGGAAGTCTGTGGGAAGGAAAAAGTGTGGCAGAAAACGCTGCACAACGAGAAGAGGTGACCGGACCCTGAGGAAGACTGGGGAGAGGGAAATGCCAAAATGCCTGAAGTCCAGTGTCAAGTACCCACAGTCAGTGATGGTCTGGGGTGCCATGTCAGCTGCTGGTGTTGGTCCACTGTGTTTTATCAAGGGCAGGGTCAATGCAGCTAGCTATCAGGAGATTTTGGAGCACTTCATGCTTCCATCTGCTGAAAAGTTTTATGGAGATGAAGATTTCATTTTTCAGCACGACCTGGCACCTGCTCACAGTGCCAAAACCACTGGTAAATGGTTTACTGACCATGGTATTACTGTGCTCAATAGGCCTGCCAACTCTCCTGACCTGAACCCCATAGAGAATCTGTGGGATGTTGTGAAGAGAAAGTTGAGAGACGCAAGACCCAACACTCTGGATGAGCTTAAGGCCGCTATCGAAGCATCCTGGGCCTCCATAACACCTCAGCAGTGCCACAGGCTGATTGCCTCCATGCCACGCCGCATTGAAGCAGTTATTTCTGCAAAAGGATTCCCGACCAAGTATTGAGTGCATAACTGAACATAATTTTTTTGAAGGTTGACTTTTTTTGTATTGGTCGGATGAAATATGCAAAATTTTTGAGATAGGAATTTTGGGTTTTCATGAGCTGTATGCCAAAATCATCAATATTAAAACAATAAAAGGCTTGCACTACTTCAGTTGTGTGTAATGAATCTAAAATATATGAAAGTCTAATGTTTATCAGTACATTACAGAAAATAATGAACTTTATCACAATATGCTAATTTTTTGAGAGGGACCTGTACACACATTTTTTTTTTGCCATCATTGAATGGACACTGTTTGAGGCACAACAGACACTTCATGTACCTTATGATTTACTTGATTTATTTATTTTAGGAGCACAGCTATTTGGAATCATCCTGTTGTATATGCACATTTATTTCATATATTGATATATACCTAATGCATGATCTTCTTGCTTCAGCACTAAGTCGCTTTATGTATTATTCCTCAGTATATGCACTTCAGATATTTAGGGTTCGCTTGATATACATTTACCCTTTTGATTCCATTCCCTATATCAACACATATCCGAATCATCTGGGTTTTTATATACGCATAAATTATACTTATTGGTACACACCCAGTGCATGATTATTTTGTTTCACTTCAGCACATTATTAACACATCTTTTAAGTCACTTACCTTGCACCTTTAGATGTGTTATTTATGAATATTTTTTGTTTATAACATTTTTGAGATACCCTTTTTAGGCCCCTTTCACACTTATGCGACGCGATTTTACCGCGATTTTGACACGACTTTGCTGCGATTTTGAGCAATGGCTTAGGGCTATATACCTCAAAACGCATTAAAATCGTGCAAAAGTAGTGCAGGAACTACTTTGAAGTCGGTGCGATTTCAAAATGCTCTGATATGAATGGGGCTCATTGAAAATAATGGAAAACTACTTGTCATGCGATTTTGCGGTCCAAAATCGCGGGACAAGTCGCACTAGTGTGAAAGGGGCCTTAACAGTTTCTATTTATTTATTCAATTTACCAATATCTTTAATATCACTTCCCAAGTGAGGCACAACGGACACTTTATGTACCCAGGGATAGATACTATATCTTTCACTTATTTATTTTTATTTTATTATTGGTACAAGGGCGTATCCGAATCATCCTGTTGTATATGCACATCTATTGTTAGTCATCGGCTATACACTTAGTACATTATTTTGGTTCACTTAGCACTTTATCAACACACGAGTCACTTTCTACCTCACTTTGCACCTTTAGATGTGCTAATTTATGAATATATTTATCATCATTTTGATTGCAACATATTTTATTTTCTGATACTTCTTTTTAATAGTGCATATCCACTTATTTAATTCAAAGATCACAAAAAACGTTTTCAGTATTGAGCCCACTATCACATGCAAATGGCAGGACAGAGACTCAATCAGTCTATCCATGGGGTTTGTAAATACCGGGGACTACTCCATCGGAACCACAGTGGATTTGTTTAGTCTGGAAACCGGATGATCCACCTTTGGTGGTACAGTTCATCTAGCAGATACCGTGTCCGAAAAGGGGTAGTGCCTTTTAAAGTGCTTAGGCACCACTAACATTTGTTTGATGCACCCCCACTGTTGTCAAAAGGTTCCGGAGAGAGAAAAACCTTGCCCGACTTCTGGGATTTGCGGGTGCCAAAAGACACCTGCGTCCCCGACGCTGTAGAATCATCCGCCATTTTTAAGGTTTACCACACTGACTCTATAAATGCCTCCACCAGCACGCTTTCCCCTCGCGGGGATACATCCTCTTTGCCATCAGAATGCGAAGACGCATATCCACCAGGATGGCATGCATCCACGGCGGTTATATCTGAGGAAACAGGGGAGGCAGAAGAAGGCATAGGGTACTTTGGACTAGTGGCATTTTTTTTAAAACTTAATCTACTTTTGACACCAGGTTTTCCAAAACTGCTGTAAATGCAGACAGGGGCTGCGACCCGGAGGGTAACGTAACTGCACTGAGGGGGTCTGTGGGTGAGATTTGGTCCTGGTACGCTATTTACTTAATACAAAAAAAGTGTCACTTTAAGAAAAACCTGCAAAAACAGCAATCCGCACTGCTGAACCAGCGGCATCCAAGTCCCAGCCCTAGTGCAGCAGGGTGAATGAGAAATAGCTACAGGGACCCCCCAGTAACTTAGCACCAAAATGATATGGAGGGATATAGAAACATTCTGTTCAGAGAGAAAAACAATCTGACACAGGAACAGAAAAAAACTGGGTCATGTACTAGAGTCACCCTAGCTTCTCCCTGCTGTCCAGCGATTGTGGACTCCAAGAAAATGGCCGTCCCATGCATTCCTATGCTGGAACTACCGAAACATGGCAGCCCATGTATTTCAAAGGGAACATTTTTACATTGATGCAGAGTGAATCTACAACTGTAGCACAAATATGCGTCTGGAACTGATGGAAAAAAAAAAAAGGGGCAGAAACCCAGGTAAGGAGCATGAAAAATGTCCAAAGAACCAGCTAGTAAGGAAGGGAGGTCATTGCCCAAGGGAAAAAACAGCAGCAGATGGCTCCCTCTCCAGGAGACCGCAAGATCCAGGCTACAGCTTGGGATAGCCTGACTGCATGCATGCTGCCTGCACCCACCAGGGGTAGCCCTGGGGGATGCCAGCTATGCGGACTCACCACGCACTGCAGCCATGTTAGCGCGGCAAGAAAGGAGAACAGGAACTGGGTGGCGCCACTATACATGAGACATCTCAGAGACTACCAGGGAAAATGGCAGGTTTCCTCCAGCACAGATGGGTAGCCACCTACTTGTCAGAGGACACTATGGCAGGTTGGTTGGGACTTCCCGTTATACCAGTCCCCACCTGAGGGAGTACTCAGTACACACACATGGGAGCAAAGGGAAAACATAGGGTATCCACACACCACTCCAGTCACCTTGGGAAGGAGGATGTACTTGCTACCTGTCAGATGGAGTAGGGCACCTACCCTTGACAGAACACATCTCCGCCAAAACGGGGGTGCCCTCTGCCTGGGGGGGGGGGGACTAACAGAGCAACGAGGTCACTTGGTCATAGGCGTACCCCATGATGATAACTCACAGGCTACCCCCTAGGTCCATGCGGCTGACCTGGGGTAAGTACAAAGATCTAGATTATTTTGCCAGTTGCCCAGGTCCAGCTGTTGATTGAAGATCTTCGCAAAAGAGAGAAGAAAAGACAAAAAACAATACCTGGGCTGCCTATAGCAGAGAGTGGGTACTTGTTAGACATTACCATAGGCAGTGCTGTGGGTTTTTTTTTTTTTTTTTTCCTAGCGTTTTTCTTTTTTGCCTAATGTCCTACTCCTGAAGGTGGTGCTTTATAACCCTATGGTCAAGAAGAAGGAAAAGCTGTGTTCATCAATGAACATAAAGGGATTTTGCATTGCAGAACCATTCACTTATATGGGTAAGTTTGACAGGTAGTGCTGCCTGTCCGGCTGGGTTCACACAGGTTTACCCGCATCCAATTCGCATGACAGGAGAGTGTGACCAACTCTCAATGGAGCCGGTTCATCCATCTCCAGGGTGGCTGCAGAGCGCACAGCAGAAGGGTCGTGTGCATCTGACTCAGTTTTTAGGTCCAAATTCAGGCAAAAAAATCAAACCCAATTCGGATCTGAAAATGGTGAATGGGGACACACCAAACCCCCTGCTGCAAGCAGCGCCGCAGATAGTGTGAGTTGCGTCTGGCCGTAATGCTTCTTGCCGACAGCAAACATGATCCAACATGTTGCACTCAGCGAGCTAGATGCCTGCTGAATGCAACCTTTTCAAGTGAATGAAGAAGCACCACAAATGCTGCGTTTGTGCGGGAATTATGGTGTTAAAACAGACAGTTAAGCAAAGACAAATCACCTCCACACCGCCTCTCAAAGGGCTCTGAATCCAACCGAGCTTTAATGCCCCACCGGGATAAAGCGCATAGCGGCGCAGCAACATGTACTCACCTGAGTGGCACTATGTCCTCCTGTGGGTGGTGGTAAAAATGTGGATCAACCGCCAGTTTTTAATCGCCCCCTCACCAGCTATGTGAAAAGAGCCTAAGGCATGGACTGATGCACTGGGCAACAATCTTTGTTAAAGAGGAAGTAAACCCTCCTCTGCAAGTTGTACCTATAGGTAAGCCTATGATAAGGCTTACCTATAGGTACTGAAAATATCTCCTAAACATGCACCATTTAGGAGATATTTACCTTAAATGCAGCCAGTGACATCACTGGCGCATGCGCTCTGAAGGAACGGCCGCTGGTGCCGTTCCTTCAGAGCCCCGTGCCGTGACCGTCGGCTCCCGTGCGCATGCACGTGAGTGATGTAATCGCGGGTCCAGCCAATCAGATGGCTGGATGCCGCAAACCCGGAAGAAGGGTGACAGAACAGGTCACCCATGGGAGAAGTGAGCGGTCGGCGCTTCGTTCTAAGGTAAGTATATCATAATGAGCTAGTATGTGATGCATACTAACTCATTTTGTGTTTGTCTTTCAGGTGTACTTTTTGAAAAAAAAAAATTCTGAGGTTTACAACCTCTTTAAACCAATTTAATACCCATGTGGCAGAACCCTAGATGTGATGACATTTTATGACAAAGAAATTTTGTTACATCAGTGTTGCAATTTCTCTACATAACTACATAAAAAAATAAAGAAAAAAGTTTATGTTCCTTATTCAAAACACAACACGAATAGGAAATAGAATATGTTTATTCAAATTTACAAATAATTTTAATTAAAAAAAAAAAAAAATTCACGAAGAACTGACCAACCAGTGATCTCTCAAAATTATTGTGCCGATTTGTTTTAAGCCTGGTGTGAGGGTGTCTTCTGTTACAAAATTTATACAATGTATTAAAAATACAAAATTTTATACAAGTGCTAAAATGCTGTACATAAATAGATTTATTGTATAGTAGAAAAAAAAATACAAAAAACACACAACCTTTCCCAATGTGGTTATTTCCGTGCATATTTAACACGAGGCAGTTCTGGTGAGGGGCCTGTGGAGAAAAATTTCAGCAATTAGGCATGTTTAATTTAATCAAAGAATAAGCTCTTTAGCCAGCCATAGATGGGTTGAATCTTGTCCGGTTCAGCAGGGACTGGCCTAAACTAGATCCATCTATGAACAGGCTGGTTGTACCCAAAGTCGATCCATCAATCAACTTGGGTACGAATAGTCTGTTGGATTTTTCTTTTTTACATGCGATTACTGCCGGCAGCTGTAGACACAAGCAGTAATCACTGTATTCTGCCAGCAGGGAAAGCTCCATGATGGCAGAACTCAATAGCACTGCGGGAGAGATTCCTCTATCAGCACTGATGGTGCTTTATTCTTCTAAACTCATCTGCGAGAAGAGCCTAGGTGTTCTGTGCAGCAATAGAAATATACAGCAACTAAAATTTTAGAGTGCAGCATCTTTTTCCATTTGTTTATGTACGCTTAATGTCAGGGGGGACAAAAAGGAGAAAATTCAATCCTAACAATGCATTTACACCTGTAAATTTCATATCTTAGAGTACAGTGCAGGACAAAGGCTTGATATTCATAAACACTTGGTTAAAAGCTGGTAGCTTTAGGTGACTGAATGTTGCCAAAGCTTTGAGAGCATGCCTCCCCTAGGAGTCCAGTCTATAACCTACCCTACTTGGGAGTTCTCAGTTTTAAAGAAAATAAAGGATGGCCTGTGTCCTGATATATGGAATTTACAGGCAAGTCAAAATTCCTTTTACCGTAGCGAATGTGGATTTTTGGAGAAGGATGAAATAAGGACAAATCGAGAGTCAGTCTTCCTGAGAAAAGCTATAGCTTTTGGATATACTGTAATGACTCTGACCACATCCAGACAGTGAAGAGCAATCTTCTTTTTTAGAGCAGTGTAAAAGCAGTCTCCCGCCCCACCCCAAAAAAAAATAAAAAATATGACATGCGAAATGTGGCATATTTGGGGGAGAGGAGTACCTAAAGCAGAACCTCCCCTATGGTCTTGGAGGACCAGAGTGACATTAAACGTCGTTGCCTAGCGACCTTTTTAACCGGTTGCCGACCGCCGCACGACTATATACTGCGGCGGTCAGCCCCGGCCAGGCAGAGTGACGTATCGGTACGTCACTCGCCTGTCACTGACTTGCGAGCCTATCGCGGGCGGGCGCGCGCCCGCCGCGGCTCGTTCATAGGCAAGTCAGTGCGTGTGACCGGCGGACTCGATGTCCGCCAGTCACACTGCGATCGCTCCTGTGAAGGGAGAAAGACAGAGCAGCTTGTGTAAACAAGCTGCCTGTCAGTTCTCCCTGTGTAAAAGTGAAGATCTGTCCGTTCTACTATGTAGAACGGTGGATCTTTGCTTTTACACCAATAGGAATGTCCCTACACAGTTAGAATCACGCCCCTAGGACACACTTAACCCCTCCCTGTCCAATAAAGTTAACCCCTTCCCTGCCAGTGTCATTTTTGCAGTAACAGTGCATATGTATAGCACTGATTACTGCAGTAATGTCACTGGTAACCCCAAAAGTGTCAAAAATGTCAGTCAAGGGTCCGATCTGTCCGCCGCAATGTCGCAGTACCGAAAAAAAAAAAAATCGCAGATCGCCGCCATTACGCGTTAAAAAAAAAAAAAACACCAAAAATGACAAAAATCTTTCCCTTTGTTAGTAAACGCGATAACTTTTGCGCAAACCAATCAAAATACGCTTTTTGCGATTTTTTTTACCAAACATAGGTAGCATAAAACAAATTGGCCGAAAAATGTTAAAAAATTTTGATTTTTACTTTTTTTTTGGGGAATTTCATATAAAAAAATGTGAAAAATATTGTTATTTTTGCAAAATTTACGCTCTTTTTGTTTATAGCGTGTGATCAAAAAATCGCACAGGTGATCAAATACCACCAAAAGAAAGCTCTGTTTGTGGGAAAAAAAGGACGTCAAATTCGTTTAGGTACAGCGTCGCACGACCGCGCAATTGTCCGTTAAAGTCACGCAGTAAAAAAATCGCAAAAAAAACCCTGGTCCTTTAGCAGCCAAATCCTCCGGGGCTTAAGTGGTTAAAGGGCCGATTTTTTTTCGGCAATTTTTTTTTTTTTTGTAGTTGAGGTCGAAGGTCTTTTTGACCCCAGATCTCACAATAAAGAGGTCCTGTCATGCCAATTTCTATTACAAGGGATATTTACATTCCTTGTAATAGGAATAAAACACATGTGAGGTATCACCACGATTGTTTCGAGCGAGAGCAATAATTTGAGCCCTTGACCTCCTCTAACTCTAGGCTGGTTACCTGTAGAGATTTTTAAAATGTCGCCTATGGGGTTTTTTAAGTACCAATGTTTGTCGCCATTCCGCGAGCGTGCACACTTTTGAAGCATGACATGTTGGGTATCTATTTACTCGGCGTACTATTATCTTTCACATTATGGAAAAAAATTGAGCTAACTTTACTGTTTTTTTATTTTTTAATTAAAAAAAAGTGAAATTTTTCCAAAAGAAAATGCGTTTGGAAGACCGCTGCGCAAATACGGTGTGATAAAAAATATTGCAACGATCTCCATTTTATTCTCTAGCGTCTCTGCTGCTAAAAAAAAAAATATATAATGTTTGGGGGTTCTAAGTAGTTTTCTAGCAAAAACAACGGATTTTAGCTTGTAAACACCAAGTATCAAAAAAAGGCCCGGTCTTAAAGTGGTTAATCTCAAGGTCCCGCCATGAGATATGAGAGATATCAGTTTGTTTTCTGGAAGAAAGACTTTTGCTATGTTGTGGAAATTTTATTAGGAAATAAGGTGTTTTATTTAGATTGTCAGTATGGCTCCTGTTGTCGGTTTTCTTGTAATACCCTCTTTAGAGCGTATTCAGGCGAACCGGCATTAGGGAAAGACTATTGGCAGTGAAAACCTTCCCTTAGATGTGTAGATTTGTTTGCTCTACATAGACCTCTCCGCCGGCGAACCCTCTATGTGCAGGTCTGTTTGCCAGTAGAGATCTAGGTGTATTGTGGTGCGGAGTCAATATCGCTTTGATATCCATCTTTATGAAGAGATACACGCTCATGTCTTTCTACAATGCTTGATCACCATAGGGGAAACAACATGGCTCTTTCCCTGCAGATAGCCTTACGCTGATGGGAACAGTACTATAATCCTAATAGGCATTGTTCTCTGAAGCTTTGCTAAATGGGATTCACACCAGTAGTAATGGAGGAAGTCCATGCACGGGTTTGATTGAAGCAGCGTTCACGGTTCTACATGCTTGTTTCATTAAGTAGGGTTAGGCAATAAGCCGTGCACACTGTTCGGTTTATTCACGTCTGTGTACTTCCTCTTCCTGTTCTATATTTGAATGTACACAAGTGTGTCATTGGCTGAGTTTATGTGAATAACTTAGGTCATGTGAGTGTACATCTGGAACTGATGTGGTGTAGTTATCACTTCCTGCCTTTGTTCTTTTGCTGCCCTACAAATAAACAAAGCCCTTTGTTCAACACAGGACAACTTGGGAGCATCCAAACTGAAACAGCCTGTGTGTCTGTATCTATGGGGATGGTGAGTGCGCTAGGATTTCTTTATACAAAGAAGCTGTACATTGTACTTTCAGTACGAGGGATTATTGCCACTTAGCGCGTGTTAATATCCACAAATGCGCTTTTCAGCACAGCAAAGTTTTCAGCGCACCGAGCAAATTCCTATGCTCCGCCACAGCTAGGGTGGTGTCTAGAATAAGGATCACTGGCAAAATATAAGCTGGAGAGCTAATTTTAAATGATTACTCAACCGAAAGCCTTAAGTGTCTGATCTGTCCGGAGGACACTTGCAGACAATTGGAATCAAGAAGAGTCCCTCAAAAGAAGATGGACTAGGTACCCTATGACCTGAATACCCTTATTTCTTAAGAAGGCAAGAGGAGGTGCAAGCACTTTTATGAACACCCTGTAAGCTGAGAACAGGCCGAACTGGAAAGGCTTGTCTCCTACCAGAATCCCTTCTGCCTCGATTCTTCACAGGAGTCTTGGCAGAAGAGTTATCAGCGGAAATGCGTATATCAGGCGATACTGGCCCCAAGGGACCACCAGAGCGTTTGCGGCGTCGGCCAGAGGATCCCAAGACCTTGTTATGAACCTCTAAAACCTGTTTAGACAAGAGACCAATAGGTCCACAGAAGTCCCCCCACCAGAGACACAGTTGATGAAACAGGAAAAAGTATTTAAAAAGGAAAAAATTGCCAGGGCAAGAGATCTTAGCAAGGAACTAGGTCCATACTTCTGACTAGGCAGAAAAAAAAACTGAGTACCTACAGCAGAGAGAGGGAGTAAACCCTCTGGGACTGCCCATAGGCGTAGCCAGACTTTTTCTTCGCCGAGTGTCATACTCCTGTAGGGGGCAATATAACCCAATGGTTAAGACGATCAGGAGCCAAGTCCGTCAATGAACAAAAGACACTTAAGGGAAATCGGCATCAGGGGCTTCATAGCTGTTGGTAATCCAGGACTGATTAATTTTGATAAATGTTAGACGGACCACGGAGCCCGTGGACAGATGCGTTCTATTATCAGTAACAAAACCTCCAACAGCACTGAATGCCCTTCGGAAAGCACGCTGGATGCACGGCAGCCCAATTGCATACTGGGCAATTTCTGGTCAGTGGTCTATTCTCATGACCCAGTAACCCAGTGGATCATCAATTGGAAAGCTCCCCATCTCGGTTTTCGCCCCTAGATAATAGTCTATGATTTGATGCAGACGCTGCCAAAGGGATGTGGAAGCTGAGAGCACTGGGTGGTGAGGACTAAAAAAATTTGAAATGCATCACTTAGGCGACCCCTTCTCCATCGCTCCTCTCGACCAACAGAAGCCTCAAAACTATGCTTTCCACGACACTGTAATCTACCAGAGTCGGGAAAAGCATTAGATAAACTCCTCTTTAAAGTGTCCTCAGGAGATTTCACCTTCTGCACCCTCTGTGGGGACAGTATGAGTTCTGAGACTTTCCCCTTGTAACGGTGGTCAAGGAGGGTTGCCAACCAATAGTGAACCACCTTCTTGATGTCATATTTTCTTGGGTCCTACGCAGGCTTTGAAGCATGAGGGAGCCCATGCACCGGAAGCTTGCGGAGGCATGAGAAGCAGACTCCTCGGGTCACCGAGAATTACATTAACTGAAACTGCCTCTTCCCAGCCACCTACTACCCAAGGGTTCTGGGGATGGAAAACCATCTTTTAAGGTTTGATGTACAGTGCCTTGCGAAAGTAACACAAACATGTGGAAGAAGGTGCTCTGGTCAGATGAAACCAAAACCAAACTTTTTGGCAACAATGCAAAATGTTATGTTTGGCGTAAAAGCAACACAGCTCATCACCCTGAACACACCATCCCCACTGTCAAACATGGTGGTGGCAGCATCATGGTTTGGGCCTGCTTTTCTTCAGCAGGGACAGGGAAGATGGTTAAAATTGATGGGAAGATGGATGGAGCCAAATACAGGACCATTCTGGAAGAAAACCTGATGGAGTCTGCAAAAGACCTGAGACTGGGACGGAGATTTGTCTTCCAACAAGACAATGATCCAAAACATAAAGCAAAATCTACAATGGAATGGTTCACAAATAAACATATCCAGGTATTAGAATGACCAAGTCAAAGTCCAGACCTGAATTCAATCGAGAATCTGTGGAAAGAACTAAAAACTGCTGTTCACAAACACTCTCCATCCAATCTCACTGAGCTCGAGCTGTTTTGCAAGGAGGAATGGGAAAAAATGTCAGTCTCTCGATGTGCAAAACTGATAGAGACATACCCCAAGCTACTTACAGCTGTAATCGCAGCAAAAGGTGGCGCTACAAAGTATTAACTTAAGGGGGCTGAATAATTTTGCACGCCCAATTTCAGTTTTTTATTTGTTAAAAAAGTTTGAAATGTCCAATAGATTTCGTTCCACTTCATGACTGTGTCCCACTTGTTGATTCTTCAGAAAAAAAATGGATTTTTGTAAGATCTTACCGTAAAATCCTTTTCTCTTAAGCTCATTGACAGACGCAGTCCTCCTTAAATAATATCAACTCGGGTTATACTGCCCTCTACAGAAGTAGGACTAGACAGAAAGAAAAACTTTCTGCCCACACCTTAGGGGTAGTCCCAGAGGGTATATCCTCGCTCTCTCTGCTACAGGAAGTCAGTTATGTCACAAAGCAATGTTTAGAGAATTTAACCCAACCCAACTCAAAAACAGAGGGGCGGCTACTGCGTCTGTCAATGAGCTTAAGAGAAAAGGATTTTACGGTAAGATCTTACAAAAATCCATTATTCTGTCGCTCATTGACAGACGCAGTCCTCCTTGATTAATATCAACTCGGGACGTCCCAAAGCAGTGCCACAAATGAGGGGTGGGATAATGGAAATCAAAATCCAATCTAGAAGGCCCAACCGGTGCCAACTAGAAGTTTTAAAGGCTCATCAATCAAAAGATGAGACTCAACTGAAATTCCAACGGAAAAAAACCCTCGAGGTAGACCACCGGTCTCCTCAAATTGCGGCCTGCAAAACCTTGCGGCCAAATGAGGCATCCGCCGATGCCATCACATCAACTTTATAAAATTTTGTAAAGGTATGCACCGACGACCAGGTAGCCGCCTTGCACACCTGGACCACTGACGCCTGATGGCGGAAGGCCCAGGAAGTACTGAGCGCTCGAGTGGAATGCGCCCTAACAGGGAACGGAGGATTCCGACCCTTAATACATGGCTTGACAAATTTTCCTGAAATCTAGGAGCCAGCTAAAAAAGTTAGGAGCCAGTTTTTTTTTTTTTTTTTAAACAACCAAGCTTTATTTAATAAAACGGATACTAAATTTACACATAAATACGACTAGAACCCCACTCTCCTCTAGCGCAATTGGATGAAAACAGACTGTCTGTCTCTTTCCATCCGATGCCATCTGATCCGATCCACGGGATAAATAGAACCACCATCCGTCTGCTTTTGGAGGACAGGATCAGATGGCGGCAGATTACTGCTCCATAGGAGAATGAAGGGTCCAATCAGGTCTGCCTGAAAAACTGACAGGCGGACCTGATCAGACAGCCCGTGTGAAAGGGGCCTTCGGCTGTGGCATGGCGATGAGAAAAAAAAAAAAAAAAAAAAACAAGATTTTTATATATATATATATATATATATATATATATATATATATATATATATATATATATATATATATATATATATATATATATATATATATATATATTTATATTTATATATATATTTATATTATTTTATTTTTTTTAATAATAATAATTGGAAAAAAAATATATATATTTTTTTATTTTTTTTAATAATTAAAAAGAAAAAAAATTTAGTTTTTACATTTAAAAAATAAATTAAATTAATAATAAATAACCACACTCCCTGTCAAAGGTAACTAACTGGACAGGGAGATGGTAATGTTGTGAACAATAAGGCAGTGGAAACAGTAATTACAACAGTCATTACTCCCGGCCACCACAAGAGGGTGCCAGTTCCCCATTGGAAGCCTCTCATCTCAAGTAGGCCGAAAAGCCGGGGCCTCAATTTTCGGACGGCCCGGAAGTCCGTGCACTCCGTGCGCGGAAGTCCGTGCAAAGATGACAGGACACCTTCTGCAGGGCACCCCAGGCGCCAAGTCGCTAATTCTAGTCGCAAATGCGACCTGGCGCCCGGGTTTTGTCGAGGCCTGCCTTAATAGAATAAGCCTGTACCACCGTCTGCCTAATCCATTTGGAGATAGTCGCGGCAGATGCAGGCAACCCCTTTCTGGGGCCATTCGTGATCACAAAAAGTGAATCCGTTTTACGGAACGATTCCGTAGTCTTCAGGTATACCCTGATTGCCCGAACCACATCCAAGGAATGCAACGCACATTCCCGAGGATGACTGGGCTTAGGACACAAGGAAGGTAGCACAATATCTTCATTCAGATGAAAGTCTGAAACCACCTTAGGAAGAAAGGATGGCTTCGGATGAAGAACTACCTTATCCCTATGAATCACCAGATATGGGGAATGACACGATAATGCAGCCAGTTCTGACACCCTGCGTGTAGAAGTGATAGCCACCAAGAAGGCCACCTTCTGGGATAATGTAAGCAAGGGAATCTCCCTAATATTTTCAAAGGGAGGTTTCTGCAGAACCGACAACACCAAATTAAGATCCCAGGGCGGTAAGGGCGCGCGCACTGGCGGAGCCAAGTGCCGCACCCCCTGGATGAAATTCCGCACCAAGGAATGAGTAGCCAGAGGCTTCTGAAAGAAGATTGCTAACGCTGAAACCTGACCCTTGATAGTGCTCAAGGATAGTTTCTGCTCAATCCCCTTTTGCAGAAAAGCCAAGATTCGGGTCACCGAATAGGTACGTGGGGGAAATCCCAAAGATTCACACCACGCGATATAAGCCTTCCATGTGCGATAATAGACTTTGCTGGAAGTCACTTTCCTTGCTTTAATTAGAGTAGGGATAACTGAAGCTGACAATCCCCTGTCCTTCAGTACCTGGGTCTCAATGGCCAGGCCGTTAAAGCCAGCGACTGTAAAGCACGATGGAAGATTGGTCCTTGAGACCGCAGATCCCCCCTGAGAGGAAGTCTCCAAGGAGCGTCCGCGACTAGTCTGCCCAAGACGGCGTACCCGGCTTGACGAGGCCAGCCCGGAATTACCAGGATTACTGGAGTTCCCTCCACCTCTATCCTGCGGAGAAATCTCAGCAGCAACTTGAGAGGGGGGGAAGGCATACAGTAGCTGATACTGCCCCTACGGGGCGCTCAGCGCGTCTGCTGTGTCCGCTAGAGGATCGCGGGTGCGAGCTACCAACCTCCGCGCCTTCCGGTTGAGCCGACATGCCAACAGATCCACCTCCGGGATGCCCTATTGAAGACACAGCTGGTGAAATCCTTGGTGATCGACCCAAGTCACCACCATGGCATTGTCTGACTGGATCCGAACCAGGCTGCCCTAGAGCTGCTTGGTCCAGGCAATCAGACGAAGTCTGATCAGTTCCCACACATTTATCAGAACCTTGATTCCTATTGGAAGTGATGACTTCTCCTGGTTGAGCTTTAGAGACCGGAGTCACCGAACCAGAGACTCCCTGGTCCGCTCGCTCAACCGGATCCGATTCCTGGAGGGAACTGGGAATGATCTTTGGAAAAAGTAAAGAAAACGTTCTGCTCAAGGAACGGGAACTACCGCTCCCTGTAGCATATGAATGTTGGAAGGGAAGAATTGCACCGGTAGAAGTGATCGACACTCGATCTTGTATCCCGATCGTATGATCTCCTGAACCCCTTAGTCCGGGATTCAGGCAAGCCCTGGATCTGAACACCGGTGAAGACGTCCCCCCACCCCTGAGCTGGGTGGGGGCGCACCTTCAGGCTGTATTCGTTTTATCTTCAGGTTTGGCTGAGTCGGCCTTTTGTTTACCCGACCAGCGCCCTTTGAAACCTCCTGAAGGTGCTTTGCCCTTCACGCTCGCCCCAGTGGAGCGAACGAACCTTTTATGAGCGGAAAAGGAAGGTCCTCGCCTGTTACGAGGTCCTTTAGCTTTAGCAGTCTGCGGCAAAAAAGTGCTCTTGCCCCCAGTCACATCCTTTATGATCTCATCTAGAGTGGTCCCAAATAGGCGATCCCCCTGAAAAGGGAGATTAGCCAAAGCTTTCTTGGAACCTTGATCCGCCGACCAACACTTTAACCCCAGCACACGTCTGAGGACTACAGCTGACATCGATGCATGCCCTAACAAGGGAGTGGCATCCAGGGCTGCGTCACAGACAAACTGTAGTCCTTGTATAATTTGCTCCATCAAATCAGACGCTGCCGGTGGGATACTTCTCCCCTTTAAATCATGGCGTAGCAATTTTGCCCATTCTGTCAATGTTTGTGAAACTAAACCAATGGCAACCACTGGTCTAAAGGTTGACCCTATCAGGGAAAAAACAGTGCGGGATTCCGCTTCCACTTTTCGATCCACAAAGAAAATTTTTTTTTTTCTCTTTAGTCCCCCAGCGCCCCTCAGTGTTACCTGCTTTTGGACGAGAGAGAGAGAGGAGAGAGAGAGAGGAGAGAGAGAGAGGAGAGAGGAGAGAGGAGAGAGGAGAGAGGAGAGAGGAGAGAGGAGAGAGGAGAGAGGAGAGAGAGGAGAGAGAGAGAGAGAGAGAGACCCCAAGGCTCACCACCTGATGCTCAGAAGTTTCTATTCAACCTGCTTCCAGCACTGTCTGTTACAGACAGGAAGTCTTTGGCTTGCTTTCCCGGGTAAAGGAGGCGGCTCCGCCCCTTTACATTCCTTCCGGCGCCTCCCAATTACTCCACGAGGTGTTTGGTCACCTCAAACATGGCCGCCCCCATGCTGGAGACACGAGGCTACGCCAATAAGGCAGCCCCGTGCGATCTGTGGGAAAATGGTGGCGGCCTGTGGAGGATAGCGGCGGCTTGTGCAAGGTAGCAGCGGCCTGCGGGAGGTAGTCCCCGGCCTGCGGGAGGCTGTGCGGTGTGCGGGGTGACCGGCTTATGGAAGGATGGCGACCTGCGGATGCTGTATCCAGGCATAGGCATCGGCCTGTATAGTGTCAGGTAGGATACTATCACCTCTATACCTCAACAGTAATGCCTTTTAGCAGTCTGCCACTGACTACAGTCATCTCCCTTACAGTGTCATATAGTGACTATAGATAGTCAGCTCCCAAACCAAGCTTTTAAGAGGGGGATTAATGACTCCTGTTAGGATCACGTCCATCCATCCCAGAGAAGGGCCCGCATCCCCAACAAACCCGGCAGGGGGAGAGGGGGAACATTTTACTCACCATACCGGAACCAGGCGGGCGCCAACTCCTGACAGAACCCCTCTCCACCGGAGTGGGGGGGCTGTCGACCAATCTGGACGCCGTGACTCCGCTGGTCATTGGCGTCCAGGCGAGACGTTTAACTCGCAGGGTCAGTCCCCGTCCAGTGGGACTATGTCGCGGCCGACCCAGCGCGGAGCTATGGCCTGCATGCGCTCGCAGGCTGAACTGGGGTGACCACTGGATCTCAACATCCAGCCCGTCGCCCAGTTTCAGCGTACTTGCTTGAAGATCTCACAGGAACACTGGAGAAGAAAAGCTGCCTAAAAAAGTATTTCTAAAAAATCTTGCCAGGACCAAAGATCCCAGCAAAGGTCGCAAAGTTCAAGGGGGCCGAATACTTTCGCAAGGCACTGTATGTCCTTCTCTGCTTCAATGTCTCCAAAACTGACAGAATCCTCCTCCTCCCTCTCCCTTGTGTGTTCTGTGGCGTAGGAAGAATTGCCTCTGCATAAAGTAGGCCTTGAGAGGAAAGGAAGTAGTCCTCTACCTTCGGCTGCTCTGCCCCGAGTGCCCTGTCCATAATGTCATGACAAGTCTGCTCCAGCAGGAACACAACAGGGATCTTGTCACTGATGCATGCATTGTCACAGCTCACCATCCTTATGGCCTCCTCAAATGGTGACAGTACAGTGTATGCATCTTTTATCAGCAGCCATTGGTGTGGGGAGAAAAAGCTGAGCCGGTCGGAGGCAGTCGTGCTATACTCCCACAGGTACTCATTGACTGTCCTCTGCTGCATGTGCAGCCGCTGCAGCATTGCCAAAGTCGAGTGCCACCTGGTGACATTGTCACAAATCAGGCGGTTTACGGGCAGGTGGAATGCTCACTGAATTTCAGCCAACCGAGCACTGGCTGTGTTGTGTATGACCGCCTGAAATGGCTACAGACTCTTCTGGCCTGCTTTAGCAGATCTTTTAACCCTGGGTACCTATTTAGGAAATGCTGCACCACCAATTTGAGGACGTGTGCCAGGCATGGCACATGTGTCAACTTTCCCTATCTAAGGGTGGACAGGAGATTTGTGCCATTATCGCACACCACCATTCCTGGCTCCAGCTGGCATGGTGTGAACCTCCTCCGGGCCTGCCCCTGCAGAGCTGCAAGAATCCCTGCTCTGGTGTGGTTCCTGTCCCCTAGACACACCAACTGAAGCACTGCATAGCACCTTTTAGCCTGACTCATTGAATAGCCCCTTGAGCGCTTAGGTGGTACTTGTGGTTCGCAGGACAATTCAGCAGAGGAGGGAAAAGAGTAGGGGTTAGAGCTGTCAAATCTCGCATCATCACCACTATCGTATTTCCCCGAAAATAAGACCGGGTCTTATATTATTTTGGCACCAAAAGACACAGTAGGGCTTATTTTCGAGGTAGGTTTTATATAATGTGCTGTCTTCTCTCCCCCTCTCCCTCCCTGCCAGGAATTCCCAGTGTGAACCGAGTAAAACTGGTTGTAAAATCCTAGAATCCACTCTATTACATTATTATATCATGTCCAATGTGTGTGTTTCTGTAATATAATTGTGCCAAATATCTTTGTTACAGCACCGCTCGGCGCTTCCATGACCCGCAAGACCTCTCTTCCCGCCCTGAGCACTGGAGCGGGAGGGGCTGAGATCCCCGCTGACAGCTGGGAGAAGAGGAGAATAGCAGCAGGAGGTCAGTTGAGCGCTGAGAAGCGCTGTACCGAAAGTATTTGGCACAATTATGTTACAGAAACACACACATTGGACATTATATAAAACAGTAAGAGTGGATTCAAGGATTTAACAATTGCTTTAAACTAGGGCTCATTTTTGGAGTAGGGCTTATATTTAAGCCCCCCCCGAAAATCACAGTAGGTCTTACTTTTGGGGGAAACACGGTAGCTGTATAGAGACATGGCAGGACAAAAAGCTGCAGCACTGAGCCCTGTCCTGCATCCTTCCGAATTGCAAGCAGAGTTACCAAGTGTGCGGTGAAAGAAATATAGCGTCCCTGACCATGCTTGCTGGACCACCTGTCAGCATTAATGTGGACTTTGCAGATGACTGCCTTGCCCAACGATGCCACAACATTGCCTTCCACGTGATAGTACAGAGTTCGAATGGCCTTACGTGAAAAGAAATAGTGACAGGGAACCTGCCATTGTGGTACAGCACATTCTGCAAATTCACGGAAGGGAAGAGAATCTAACAGACAGAAAGGCAGAAGATGCAAAGCCAGCAGCTTTGACAAGCTTGCATTTAAACGCTGGGCATGTGGGTGGCAGTGACTTTTTTTTTTTTTTTGCTTCAGCAGATGGGGCAGAGAAATTTGTCAGCTATAGTCTACAGCTGGTGGTGTGCTACTGGCAGATGTGCTGCAAGGACCTGGGACACCCTGCGCTATACCATCATCCCTGTCAGTGAAGGCTGCAGAGAGGTCATGAGGTATAGCAGGGGTAGACAAAGATGAGTAAGGACGAGAAACAGAATTGCGTCCCTTTTATGTGGCTTTCGGTGCTCTTGCCAACGGGCTGAGTGGTCGGAGGTTAAATGCCTTGTCAAGCACATGGTACCCAAATTGCTGGTGTTTTTGCCATGCTTGATGTGCTTGAGACAACGTTTGCAAATTGCAACAGTGCAATGAGCTGCACATGTGCTAAAAAAAAGGCCCAGACAGCTGGGCTGTGGGAAGAGAACAGCTCCACAATGTAATGGAATAGGGTGGCTATTCTCTACTCTTCCATGATGGCTGCCGCATTGGGTTGTGCCTCACCCTCCTTCTCTGCTCTATCCGGCACCCAAGTTGCGTCAATTACATCATCATCTCTTCCATCCTCCTTACTATTGGGGATAACTTAGCAATACGCTGCGGCTGGGGGAACATAACTGCCAATTTGTGTACCAGTGTTCTCTCTCTGTAGGCTCATGTTCCTACCTTTCTCAACCTCAGAACCAAAATCTGTATCGAGTAATTGCTGTGCATCGTCAAGGAGCAAGTGGCTGACCCGGTGCTCAAATAACAGCTGACTCCACCAAGCCTGATGCTGGAGCTATGGCAATAATAGCTGTGGACAAGGAGGCAGATTTAGCCATTCTGGCAGCTGCAGTGGACTGCGCACTAGTCTCTGCTTGGGTGACGGAGGATGAGGATGGTTCAGTAAGCCAGTCCACCACCTCCTCTGCAGGCTGTGGCTGGATAGCAACATCAGAGACAGAGGAAATGATGCCCTGCCTGAGGACTGACCACATCCACCTTTGCCTGTGGACACGTACACTGCTGGCCCCCTCACAGTGCCATGGGAATGTCTGCCTCTCCTTGTTGACCTCCCAGACATGATGGTTATTAACAAAACGTTATAAATATGTGGAAATGTGTACGCGGATGCACTTTAATCAATGGAAAGTGGTGTTTGATGCACGTTAAAGTACTCACTACACCTACAAACTCCACTGATGCACTACAATATACTGCAATAAAACTGCACTAATGCACAGAAAAATACTGCATAAAACGTGCACTAACGCACAGAAATATGCTGCGTTAAACGGTACGCAATACACAGAAATATACTTTGTTAAACGTGCACTAACACAGTAAACCTGCCCTGACAAAATAAACTGACACTAAAGTAAAAATGAATGGTCACTACACTCACTAACCGAACTATCACTAGATTCACATTAAACTAATATTCTACACTGACAATAGAAGCAGATTAGCACACTAACTCTCTAGTTAGCACTGAACAGAGCCCTGTTCCATCTCCACACAGATATCACAGTACAAATGGAATAATTATAGTGTGGGGTGGGAATAAGAGCAATGAGCCATGATTGGATGGAGTCATGGCTCTGACAGTAATCTGTGCCTTGATTGGGCAAAGCTTTCATTGCTTCAGACAATCAGGGCTACCAATGCACTGTGCAGTAGCACAGTGCATTGGGGTCATTCATCTGGTCAAACAAACGGTTGAACGATTCGATAATTTGGGTGTTTGAACGGGGAAACAGTCAATGTTCGCCCCAAACCTTTTCACCCATACCTAGTATACGCTAATGTCTTGCCACAATTTACAAACATAACACACTGAGAAGGGGGGGGGGGGGTAAGTACTGTTGTAATTTTTCAGTCTCAGCCAACCAGAAGAAACTTTGTATTAATTTACAGAACACAATGTCCCTGTGAATGGCTGAGCAACCCAACTAAATTTTTTTCCTGGGAGTTGGATGGTAAGTTTCAATATCCCACTGCCAGAACACCGTGCTGTATACTGTATATAGCTGATGCTACACACACTTTAAACAGCTCTTCCAGCTGTTCCTTAGGGCCGGTGTTCCGTGAAAAAAACCTACCCGTGAAAATTTCATACCCTCGTCACTTCCGGTGCACCTACGTCAGCACCTACGTCATTGAACAGCTGAGGAGCTGACTAGTGCGCATGCTCGGAGGGTATGGATTTTTCACGGCAGTGTGTGTAACGTTACACCGCCTCAGCTGTTGCGGCGGTTACATTAAAACAGCTCGGCTGCAATATGAGTCATCTCCTCTCCTACCCCTGTCACTTCCTTGATCTTGGCTAGTAAATATAAAAGCGGCGGTGGGTGTATGAAAAGATAAATCATGGAGACGAGATCTCCGTTCATTTAGATTCCATACACCCGCCGCTTTTATATTTAGTAGCCAAGATCAGGAAAGTGACAGGGATAGGAGCGGAGATGACTCATATTGCAACCGAGCTGTTTTAATGTAACCGCCGCAACAGCTGATGCGGTGTAACGTTACACACACTGCCGTGATAATTTCATACCCTCCGTGCATGCGCACTAGTCAGCTCCTCAGCTGTTCAATGACGTATCCGGGGCTGCGAGCATGCGCACTGCTACGCTGCTCAGCTGTTCCTGACAGGAAGTGACGTGGGTATGCAATTTTCACGGGGTATGCTTTTCTAACGTTACACCGGTTCACACTGGTGAGATGGAAGACATTGCATGCGATTCGCACCACACTGCTGTGCAAATCACATGATGCAATGTCTTTGCGATGCAAATTCAGCCATACAGATTGTATGGCTGAATTTGCATTGCATTCAGCCCAAAGTCATGCAGGACCCTTTTTTGGTCCGCACCAGAATAGTCTCGCATGGGTGTTCACACCCACGCGATCCGATTCCTGTCTGAAATGACAGTTCGCACTGCGATATGCTAACTAATCTGGGGGTGTCATTAACTTTGTATTGACACTCCCCACAGGGGAGGTGAAGGTCTGCTTTAACTGATGAGAAGCACTCCCCTGTTCAACCTGGAAAATCTGGCAATACTAGCCAAGAGCAGGTTTTTTTTTAATGGTTACCATCTTACCATTTTGAAGTCCACCTAGTCTCCGCTGGACCAACTCTAGATGATGGATGTACTCTGTAATTGAAAGTTCAGGATCTCGAGAGGTGTATGGTGATCTTTCTGGCGTTAAGGCAGGAGAGTGTCCAACCCTGTTAAAAGTAATAAAAAAAAAAATATATATACTCAGCTAACTTTCACACAACTTTAACTGTCACAAATAGAAATGTATTTACTAACCGTCTTGACATCCAAGGCAATGACTTTGGGGATGGCGTAGCATTAAGAGACGAACTATGGTGGTGACCATATGTTCCATCACGGGTTGGAGGGGAGTTTAATATAGTACCACTCAGGTGTTGTAAAATTTCTGTTCTGTTCGTTTGCACTGAAACCAGATTTGAGAAGAAGTCAAACCACCACCACATGAGACTTCAGAATGTTGGCAAAAACACAAATAGAACACGTGGTAATGTAGGACAACAAGCTTACTCAAGAAAGCCAACCACAAACATAGTCACATCAAAGTACAGTAACTCCTAACATAAAAAAAGTGAAATCAGATTCCATTAAAAGAGGATGTGTACTTACTATAAAACCTTTTTTTTCTTGGAGCCCACTGAGGGTCACAGGAAGAAGTCTTACCTTTGGGCTAAACTGCAGCCTACAATAGGACTGGACACAAGCAAACAAAGCCCAGGATAACCCCCTCCTGCTATCAAAATGTGTCAGCATTGTAGCAAAGCAGCACCCAAAGCATGATCATAAAACACAGAAGAGTGGGACCTGTGACCCCAAAATGGATCCCATAAAAAAAAATAAAAAAGGTTTAATGGAGAGTACAAAAATCCTGCATTCTTTCTCATCTACTAAGGTACACAAATTGTCTAACCTTTAGATGTCCAAAAGTAATCTAACTGAGAGGTCAGCAACACAGCAAAATTGATGAGAGGTCCAAGAAAAAAAAAAAATAATAAAAACTTAGGACTGCTTTCAGGTCAAAGAGCCACCGAATAACCCTCTACACCGAAGCTGGCATCAGATGAGGCCAAAACATCCACCTGATAGAACCTACAGAAAGTGGAAACAGAAGACCAGGTGGAAGCCTTGCAAATATGGGAAATAGTTGCTTGCAAATATTCCTCGCAAATATGGAAAATAGTTGCTTGTTGTCAAAAGGCACAGATCTGGTACAGTGCTCCTTGACAATTAAGGATGAAATCCTTACTTCTATCTAAAATGACAAAGGGAATAAGATTTCATGACAAGTGATAGACTCAAGCATCCAGACAATGGAAGATCAATTCCTTTTGGTGAACTGGAACCAGGTGGGTCTGAAGAACAATGTCCTAGCTAAAGTAATAGACCCTACCTTAGGCAAGAAAAAAAAGTCCTGGACCCCAACACCACCTTGATCCTATGAAAAAATCCCAGAAAGGTTTTCAGTGCAGGATTACACCACCAGTTCAGATACTAGTCTTGTAGAGTTGAGGAATGTCTTTAATGTGTTTAAACAAAGGTTTCTGAAGCTCAGAGAACCAGATCTAAATCCTACAGAGTTACAGCTGAAGCAGAATAAAAAGGGAAGAACCTGAGCCCTTATAGTGCTAAGAGCCTCAAGATGTTTCAGACTAAAAAGTGTAAATTGGCAGCACTTAAATATACCCCAAAAATATATATCATTATTAAAAGAAAACCATAAATGAAAGCGTAATATAAAAAACAATCAAATCTCTGTATTAATCAATGTGCTTGAAAACCTTAATATTGTGTCCAGAATAAAAAATGCTCTTAAAAAATATGAGAGTCCTGTTCTTTTATCTTCTGTGAACTCAGATTCCAAAAAGTGCCGCAGTGCTTTTAGTTAGTAACAAAGCGCTCCAGGGCTCACACCGCAGTGGTTTTAATAACTTACCAGAAACAAATGACCTTCCAGTAAAAAAGTTCTATCAGCGCTTTTAAAATAGGATTTTTGTACTCCCCTTAAAATCCTTTTCTTTGAGTTAATTGACAGACACAGCTCCATATTATTCACCATAGGGTTATGCTGCCCTCTACTGGAGTAGGATTGGGCCGACAACACAAAAGCTTGGCTACGCCCTGTGGGCCGTCCTCAGCTGGCATAACCTCACTCTCTGCTTAGAGATACTCAGTTTTGTAACAAGCAGTAACAGAAGCATAAAAACTCCTTAGGGGGTGGGTGCTGTGTGTCAATGAACTTAGAGAAAAGGATTTTACGGCGAGAACAAAAATCCTATTTTCTCTTCAGTTCAGCACAACGTCCTTATTCAAATGGAAATCAGACAACCTTTGGGAGGAACAACGGCCGTGGTCACATGACCACCTTACCCAGTGAACCACCAGATAGAGAGAACAACAAGACAAAGCCGCCAAACTTCCGACACCCTGCGAGCAGTGGTGATGGCCACCAAAAAGGCCACCTTTTGTGACAGCGTAAGGAAAAGGATCCCCCCTGTGTTTTCAAAGGGAGGTTTTTAAAGAACCGACAGAACCAGGTTCAAATCCCACAGTGGCAGAGGAGAACTTACAGGTGGAGTAAAATTATGAACCCCCTGAAGGTATGTATGTCCCAATGAATGGGAAGTCAAAACTCTTTGAAAAAAAGACAGACAAGGCAGACATTTGGCCTTTCACGGTGCTCAAAGCCAGTTTCTGATTCAACCCCGTTGAGGAAAGGCCAGAATCTAAAGAGGAACGAGAATGGACTCCTCGAAACTCACACCAGGAAATGTACGCCTTCCACATTCGATAAAGCTTTGGAGATGTAGATTTCCCCGCCTTTAACATGGTTGGAATCACCGAGCCAGATAAGCCCCTGTCCTTCAGCACTTGGCATGGTGTTGTCCGACTGAATCCGCACCGGGAGCCCCCGAAGCTGCTCCACCCAATGATCCAGGCAAAGTCTGATCGCTCAAAGTTCCAAGACATTGCCAGGAAATCTAGATTCTTATTCTTCTAGATGTCCAACAGCCCTAGGTCGAGTTCAGCCCCAGGACACCTCCCCATGCAGACAGAATGGCATCCTTCGTGACCACTGTCCAGTAAAAGGGGAAAAAAGATCTGCCCCATAGCAAGGTTGGGGAGCGCAGTCACCAGACCAGAGAACTCTTTGTCGCCCGACTCAGACAAATCACATTGTCCAGCGACTTGAGACACTTGTACTATTTGACCAGAATCTCCTTTTGAAGGAGTCTCGTGTAGAACTGTGCAAACGGAAACTGCCTAGAAGGTGGACACCATCAGGCCCAACACTCGCATACACACCCGAAGGGATGCCACTTATGGGCTAACCGTTTAATCACAGAATGCAACTTCTGCAACTTTCCCAGAGTAAGGAACACTCTGGCAAGAACTGAATCCAGAGTCAGTCCCAGATAATCCAATCTCCTGGTTGGAACCAGGGCAGACTTCTAAAATTCAGAAGCCACCAGATCTCCCGCAAAGTCTGGATAGTAATTTCCACATCAGCAGTCAGAGACTCTGCTCGCAAGAGGTCATCCAGGTACCCCAGCACAGCAGTCCCCCGCTGATGCAGCAATGCTAAGACCGGGCCCTGCTATTTCGTGAGGAACCGAGGCTAGACCAAAGGGTAACGCCACAAACTGATAGTGCTACTTTCTCAGAGTGAAGCAGAGGAAACTCTGATGCCAGGTGCAAATAGGAATGTGCAGGTAGGCATCTTTGACGTCTGCAAAAGAAATGACAATCAAATATGAAGACAATCCATAAACAAAAATGGGGATTTGGTCCCACCATTTCTTTTGCATGTGTGCGCTATTCTTTAATATGCATGTCGCTTGGTTCATAGCTGCACCAGCTGTAGAAATACATGTTCAGGTTTTGCTCCCCCAACTTTTTGCTTATTATCTTTGACGTCTAAAGAAGCCAGGGAACCCTCTTGATGCAGGGATGCCACCACCGCCTGAAAGGACTTTATGAATTATTGCATCCGCACAAAACGGTTCAGGGCCTTGAGGTCCAGAATCGGACAAACTTGCCCTCCTTCCAGGGAACCATGAAAAGACAACCGAGCTTGCAGCCAATCTGGGGCCAGGTGCACATTGGAAGGAAAGAACCGTTCGAGGACAAGAAACTGAATTCCATCTTGGAACCGGATACAATCACCTCGTGGACCCACTGGAGATCCAAGGCCCCAGAACCAGCGAAGACATCCCCCCCACCCCAGACATGGATGGGGGCAAACCGTCATACTGAAGGGGTCTCGTAAGCAGGTCTGGAGAAGCTTACTCTCTGACTGCCAGACCAAGGCCACTAGAAACTTCTTAAAGGAAGCATTGAAGGGCTTGGAACCTTTTTTCTGAAGTCCCTGAGGGACGAAAAAACTTCTCACAGGCTGAAAAGGAAGTCCCATGCTGCCAGCAAGACACATTCCCAGACTGTGGAAGGAAGGTACTCTTACCTCCCGTCCGACTCCTAATGATGTCTTCGAGGGTAGCGCCGAACAGGCGCTCTGAAAAGGCAATTTAGTCAGATCCTTCTTGGAGTGTGATCTACAGACCAACACTTCAGCCAAAACATACGCCTAGGCACCACTGCTGAGACATATAGCTTAGAGACTCACGGGAACGGCACCCAAAGATGCATCGCAGCCCGACTGCAGATCCTTGACCATCCGGTCTGCCAGGGGGAAACTGGTCGCCCCCCCCCTATGGTCAGACGCTAAAGCGTGGCCCACACAGTCAGTGTCTGAGACACCCGAACAGAGGCCATAACATGCCCCAATAAGGCACCAGCCATAGTAAACATGTAACGTGCCTTTTAGATTCTGCCCACCTGTCAACCAGATTCCTAAAAGCCGGGGATTCTACCACCGGAAACATGGTTGCCTTAGTCAACCTGGAAATAATGGAACCTACCTTCGGTAGAAGCGTACACTTCTTCAGACGTGACACCTCGAGTGATACCAGAATGCATAGAGTCTTGGGACCATCTAGGGTCACATTAGACACACCCATATACACAATTGTCAAAATAAGCTGGATAAGAGAAACCCATAACCGTATGGGACCGATTTTGGGTGACAAACAAGACAGATATGTACGCAGCAGTCTCAGCTGCATCCTCCAACATAAATGGCTCCTCACTGTCTAACGGGTCAGGGAAACAGAGTCAGACCCGCAGGGAGGTCCCATCTGCAGCGACCGACCCAGATGCAGGATCTGATGAGACAGGAGAGGGCGGGGATGGGAATTGCATCGCTAGGTCAACGCCCAACGCTATCCTTACCCCGCATGGGGGCTGAGCGACTCAAGCCTTCCACAGTGGGCGCTGACTGAGGCCTGCAAAAAGGGGGGGGGGGGCGGCCTTCCAAGGAGGTCTGCATAGGAGGCCTGCGTGGGACCCTGTTCTCCACCCCCAGAGCCTCCCTACCAGAAGGGGACACCCGTGTAGGCCATAAATTTGCAGCCTAAACTTTCAGCTGCCTGGTCGCGGGGGATCCGCGACCAGCCAGGGGAGACGGATGTCCCAGGGTAGAATGGCGGCATTAGCTGCCACAACTGGGGCCACCCCATACAAGATCCAGCCAGTAGGTTGCAAAGCGGCGGTCTAAATTTTCAGCCTGCCCGAGCACGTGGTACTCAACCGTCAGCAGTTCCAAGAGGACAGAAAAGGGCCACCCACCCAAAAAAAAAGGCTCACAGAGGGAGACAGGGTGCCCGCAGGTACCAGGGCAAGGGGCACCCACAGCCTGGGTACCAGCTACCCCCCCACCATGAGCATAGGCATACAAGCCAGCTAAATGCCACCCGGGGGGGGGGGGGGGGGGGGGAGAGAGAACCCCAACCAACCCAGGGAATACCCAGGCCCCACACCAAAACCAGGGAAGGCGAGGAGGGGGCCCTTACTATTTAGAGAGAGAGTGTGCAGGTAACACTCCCAAGACAGAAACCTCCTCGCTACCAAAGTGGGGGAGCTGCCGGCCAGAAGAAATGCTGCGGCCCAGGCAGAGACCCATTCGTATGCGACCATACGAGACCTTTAGCTCAAGGGCCAGCCCCCGTCCAGTGGGGCCATGTCACAGCCAACCAAGCGTGGAGCTACGGTCTGCACACGCTCGCTGGCAGGGCTCAGGGAACCAATGGAACTGCAATAGTCCAACCTGTCGCTCAGCCCAGCAGTTGACCGGACAGCTTGGTCAGTCGACCGGACAGCCAGCTTCATCAGCCGCGGCCTCAATTTTTTGGCCCGATCCGGCCATGTGAGGTATCCGCCGGTCAGCTTGGTCACTCACTCAGACAGCCAGCTCTGACAGCCGCAAGCCGCGGCCTCAATTTTTAGTCTGATCCAGCTGCGTGAGGCATCCGCCGGTCAGCTCAGTCAGACACATTTTGGTCAGCTTGGTCAGATACCCGGACAGCCGCGAGTAGGCCGCAAAGCTCTGGACTAAATTTTCGGCCCGACCAAGACACATGAGGCGCAGACCAGCGGATGAAGAAACATTAGTACCCCCAAGCCTTTAACCACCGCAGGGAGCTCAAAGGACACCCCTGCCCCAGTCAATAACCCCCAGGGGGCCGGGAACTTGCTCAAAAAACCTGTGTGCGATCCGGACAGCAACAACTGCATCCAGCCCCCCCTTACTGAAGTGGCAAAGATAGCTCCTAAATAACCCCCGGGGGGGGGGCAAGGGGGTAGGTTGGGGCCACCGTGACTGTTAAGAGGGGCTGGTGGAAATGGAAGGAAACCCGGGGGTCCGACCATCCCAAGGAGGGGCCCACGTCCATCCCGAGAACCGCAGGAGCTATGGGGGGGGGGGGGACACTACTCACCATACCAACGACAATCGGGTGGGGGCTACTCCGGACAGACTACCTCTCCACTCAGAGTGGGGGTGCTGATGGCCAAGGGGCACGCTGCGACTTAGGCTGAACCAGATTGTGTGCGTCCCAGCGAGGTGTTTCACTCGCGGGCCAGCCCCCGCCCTATCGTGGCTAGGCCTAGTGCAGGGCTATAACCTGCACACGCTCGCTGGCCGGACTGGGAGACCTTAAGGATCTAGGATGTCCAGTGCGAAACCCAGACCAGCTGTTGATTGCCATTTTCTCAGGATCATAACTAGTTAAAAAAAATTTAAATAAAAAAGCAAGCTAAGACCGAAGTCTCAGCCGGGAACTAGGTCCTACTCCTAAATTAGGCAGAAACAAACTGAATGTCTCTAGCAGAGTGAGTGGGTGTATGCCTGCAGGGACTGCCCCATAGGTGTGGTAAAGTTTTTTTCTTGCCTAGTGTCCTACTCCTGTAGGGGGCAGCATAACCCAATCTTCATATATCCATATATTTTGGTTAGGGTGTGTTCTAGGCTAGAGATGGAGCATGAAGTTGCTGGCAGTCCCTCAGTCTACATTCAGAGTGTCCAGATTGTCAGATGATACAAAGCCAACACTAAACCTAGATTATCAGTAGATCTGCAGACAACAGAGCAACATTGTACAGAGGTATGATCTATGCTGGGACTGATCATTCCATTCACTTCTAGTGAAACGAAAGTTGTAGATTAGCTTTAACGTCTGAATACACTGTATATTTAAATTCATAGGCGAGGTAAAAAGTGACAGAGGATCCAAGTAATGTATGTATGTATGTATGTATGTATGTATGTAAGTAGTAAAACAAACCAATACTATAGGGAATAACTAGAAAAAAAACAAAAAAAACAAACAGGCAATGGCCTTCCTTCTGCCATATTTACCTTGTTGGACCACTGGCTCCACAACTACACCTTTCCGGGTATTTTTATTCCATTTCCTTACCAGGAACTTTAACCTAGAATAAAATGCATACATTGTATATTAAAGCTCACAGTAAGCCAATCATTATCTTTAATACAGTCTTATGAGTGAGACTTGTTAGGGGAATATTCATTTTGACAAACTGTAACCATCATCTCATGATCTTACTAACTAGGTTTGCAATAGGCAAGACTATAGGGCACGTGGAACTATAATAATCCAGCAAAAGGTGTCAGATTTAATGAGAACATTTTTTTTTGTACGATAATGAAAAAGAAAGTTTGATTCAAACTAGGAAAATGGCATCCAGTGCTGTACACCTACATTAAGAGCCCATTCACACTAGGATCTGCATGTGAACTGCACAGGAACACTGTGTGGTTTCTGTGTGATTCACATACAATTCTGTGCAGTGCAATTTCAGCCTATTCATTGTGAATGGACCTGAAATTGCACTGCAGCAAAATCAGTGCATGCACTACTTTTTGAAACGCGTGGCAACTGCATTGCATGCTACTTTTGTACCATGTGATCCAGTGTGGGAAAACGCACTGCGTTTGCGACCTGCGTTTGGGGTGTAGTTAACTTTGAACTGACCCCTGGAGCAGATCGCAAGCACAGTGATTGGAAGGTGGTGTAGGAAGACGCACAGAAACCCGGCCTAAAGGCCCGTACACACGAGTCGACATTCGGCCGGGAATTTTCGTCCCGACGACAGATCTGCCGATTTTCGGCTTGTTAGTATGGTGCTCTCGACAACCGTCTCCGACTTTTCGGCCGAAAAAATTCTGGTGTGCAGGCTATAAAATTTTTGTCCACCGTCAAAACACGTCCGATTTTCATGCAGTCAGTACAGATTTCGACAGGGAAAAATCTTATGAGCAAGACTGGGCATGCTCAGAGATGAAAGAACACAAAGAAAGCAATCCAACACATGACATCACTTCTGAAGTAGAATTCTGTCGTGCGGGAAAATTCGTGTGCAGTCTAGAGCACATTCCAACCAACAGACGCCACTCTGGACAAAAGACGGACGACCGGTCGGCGGAAAATTTGTTGCGTGTGTACGAGGCTTAACACACACATGCAGCTTACCAGAGAATGTTGACCCTCAGGCTAGGATCTCCACAGATCATGTGGTTTTAATCATTTAACAGACTACACTTAGCCTGAGGGTCAACATTCTATGGTAAGCTGCAGAGTGTTTTAAGGTTAGAGTCCTGGTTGGAATCCAACTTTTTTCTTTCTTTCCACATGAATACCATCTAAAATCTTTTCCTCTAGTGAACTCTGATGACACTTTTTGCTAAATTACTGTTTGCACTTACATGGACTAGAACATTTAGCCTCCTATTATCTAGTTGGTTGGTGCACATATGCTTTTCACATTAGGTGTATATTGTGAGAACATTACTATGACGGTATTCACAGCCACTGGAAGTGAAAAACAGATGGTTTGAATTGCTTCAGATGGGACAGTCATATTTGTCAGCAATATCTTCATATAGAAATATGAAGATTTATTCCCATTGCCATGAAATCTGTAATTCCTAAATAATGTGTGTATTACATATCCCTCAATGTCATACAGGTTTTTCCTATGGTTTGTGTATTGAGATAATGTGTATTCCCGCTTCAATGTTCCAGAGACACACAGACTGTCATTAGCATTCTTGTCCTATTGTTGTGTATTAGGAGGGAATTGTGGATTGTGCCGTCCCATTGTCTAATGCCAACGACCTCACAATGTTCTGCCCAGATGGCCAGATAATTTGTTTAGGTTTAATTCTGTTCCTGTATACACTTTCATCTGCAATAATGTATTCAGCCAGAGGGGAGGGATTGTGTACACTGTATAGGAATGACTGAGTGTAAAACCCTGTTCCTATTGGATTGCGAATGTCATGTCCTGTCCCCAACAAGGTCCACCTGGGCAGTAACCTTGTGGGGAAAACTGTATAAAAGTCTGTTTCTTGTTCAATAAAGAGTTATACTTCAGCCTCAATCTAGAGTCCTGTCTCTCACTGGGGGAATCGGCTACAAGGGATTGCTATGTCCTCCATACTCCCTTGGATAATCACTAAGCTCTTGTAAGAGCTTGTGTAAGAGCTCATTTTGCTGCACTCTCTGGGGAAAGAGGTTCACCCATGGGAACCTGGAGCCTTGTCTTAAGTCCAGGGTGGGTAGGAGACGGTGAGACCCTAACCAAGCTGCGGCGGTTCGTGGGGTCTGAAGTGGTTACGGTGTCTGGTGGAGTGCTTGGAGCCCTCGGAGAGCACTAGGAGCATCCGTCAACGGAAGTACCCAGTCGGGGTGCCGGTTGATCCGTTACAATTATAATTTAATAATGTATGTTTATGCAGCAGGCTGTCCCTAGATTGATGGAATTTTATCACTGTTTGTCTGTATTAGGGCTATACTTTTGTACACATTGCACGTGAATAATGAAGAGACTGGTAGAAGGTCTAGTATTTATTTTTTTAAAGTGCTGGGGTTTTTTAATGTTTCAAGGGGGAGGATTAGAGGATTAGGAGAGAACTGAAAAAAATGCAAGCAAATGCCAGAAAATGCACAAAATATTTTCCCATTTTATGCAAGAAAATTGGAGTAATTTAAAGAGATATATATATATATATTTATATTATTAGCAGTGCATTAACCTTATGTGCAGTATGTCAGAGACCTGGGAGGCCCCAATGGATTCCCTCTCACTTCACTTCCTATCCATTAGCCAAAGCAGGAAGATATATCTCCCCAATGGGACACAGATTGCCAAAAAATTGACAGGGGTTAAAACCCTCCCTTACGCTATCTTAAATGAAAAAAAAAAAAATTGCCTACAATTATGCTTTCAAAGTTACAACCTATTAAGTGCACAGAAGGGCATTTTCAGTCATATCTGTACCTAGAGATGGCAATCACAGCCCGAACAGCTGATCGAAATTTGGTAAGGCCTGACTGGCATTTGGCAGGATACTGAAGGTCCGCAGGTGTTGGGTACACACCCATGCGTGCAATTAAGGACAATGTTGCTTTTTCACAAGCCTGGAATCCTCCCAAAAGGAGCAAGAGGTATTTCTTCTGGTATACTAGGGCTTTTCGGAAGCTCTCTGCTCTGAGGTATTTTCTGTACAGACGCTGCACCTGAAATAACATAAGACGTCTAAATTAGTTGTAGACACTATATTTCAATTGACTCTCCAGGAAAAAGTTAAACTGGGTGGTGGTGGGGAGGGCTGCAGTACTACACACTGCTCATTAAATTGCAAAAAAAAAAATAAAAAAAAAAAAAAGTAATTCGCTGGACATAATTCCGCTTCATAACGGGAAAAGGTTTACATCTAGTTTGTTGTGTAAAAAAAAAAAAACTAAGGCTTCGTTCACATCTTGGCGTTCCGGATCGTGGGCAGAATCGCGGTACACCTGTGCGATTTGCCGTGATTTGGGATCACAGGCAGAATTGCTGCGATTCTACTCGAGATCCGGAACGCCAATATGTGAACGGAACCTAAAACATTCTGACTTACCTGGAAGATAGCGATATATACATACACACAAACATACACAGTATCTCACACAAGAGAGTACACCCCTCACATTTTTTGTGAATATATTATATCTTTTCATGTGACAACTCTGAAGAAATGACACTTTGCTACAATGTAAAGTAGTGAGTGTACAGCTTGTATAACAGTGTAAATTTATTGTCGTCTCAAAACACAGCCATTCATTTCTAAATCACTGGCAACAAAAGAGAGTAAACCCTTAAGTGGAAATGTCAAAATTGGGCCCAATTATATTATATATTTTATATTATACTATAATTATATAATATTATATATTATAAGTCTATTACAGTTTGTAAGTTCTCCAATTTGTAGCAAGCAAAACAGAATAGCCCAGGAATAGAAGGTCTAAATCTTTTACTCCCCCTCAAACATATATAACTTACAGGGAAGTTTGCAACGAATCCCATTCGCATAAAGTGCCAAAACCCATGCAGGATCAAAATGCCAGAAACCTCATTACAGACTGCTCCAATGGCCTGAGTACAGTTCCTAAAGTTTTACCGAGGTTGCATTGATTTGGATTCACTGCTTCTATTGTTGTATTTGAAGACAGTGAGGAGTTGAGTTGGAAGAAACCAAGTAGAAAATAATAAACTTATTATGCTAAGAGAGATTTCGTAAAGAAGAGGTCCATCCAATTAAGGCACTAGCAAAAAACTGAGGACTTACAGGGTGGGGGTAGGGTTATAGAGGGGACAATCAGGATGCATGTCCTCAAAAGCTTGCCAATCACCTGAAAGTACCAGCCTATAACCCAGGGTCTACGTATACTCAAGTCTCTGTCCAATACTGTACGATCAAGATATATTAAAGTTTCACCCACCTTAATAAATAGTAGTATTGATCAACTATTGCTTATGAGGACAATTACCTGGAAGAAGCGAAGCTAAAATGTTTGTCTAACTTCAGTAGCTGCCTATTTGTTTAAGGACCGTGACTTCTGTCCGCATAGCATCTAGGCTAAAAATAGCTTTAGAAAAGAGTCTGAAGTGGCAACACCATTATTTTTCTCATGGCAGGCTCCATTTAAACAAATCTGCTAGTACCTGTTAAGAAACATATAGCCTAGAGCAGGGATTCCCAAACTACGGCCCTCCAGTTGTTCAGGAACTACAATTCCCATCATGCCTAGTCATGTATGTAAATGTCAGAGCCTTATGGGATGTGTAGTTCTGCAACATCTGCAGGGCCGTAGTTTGGGAATCCCTGGCCTAGAGGCAGCAAGAAAATTCAGTAGTATGAAGGAATTCTACTATATGGCACTGAGTCCCCAGTAAATGGGAACAAAAAATATCCAAGATGTTGCTATAGCGATGGAAACTAACAAAGAATACCTTAGAATTTGGAACATCAGATACAGGCCTGTTCTCAAGTGTTGCCTTGCTCAGCTCAGACTCCGCATTTTTTAAAGCAATCTGCAAGAGTCGTTTTTCACGATTCCAGACTGCCCGTTCAGCCTCCAGCACAGACTCTACAGATTCTGAATGCAGCTGCATATAAAAAACAAAAATAAATAAATAAATAATAAATAAATAAAAAAAAAAAAGCAGAACTGATCAGTGCACAACATTTTTTTTACAAAAAAGTGATTATTCGGGCAATTTTTATATTATTGCTTTTACATTTCTCCTGTAACTGTTTTACATCTTACACGAACTCTGTAAATAGGATTTTTATAACAGTGGGTTATATAATAAAAGGAAAACACAAAAACAGAGACAAGAGCATCATCTGCTTGCTGGCTGTGAAATTCTAAAATATTTGTATGCATTATGCAAAAAAAAAAAAAAATTAAATTAAATTAGATAAAAATCTTAGTGTTTCGGGCTGACCATAAAGTAAGCGAATGTACAAAACCACTATACACCTATTATAAAATGCTTGTGTATTCCCTAACAATTGAAGGCTATCACTGTCACACAAGGGTGTGGAGACACAAACATATCTGTAGTACCTCCAATCTACAGTTGTAGGTTTTAAAATACATAAACTGGTGCTGTGAAATAAAAAAAGTCATACTTCTGAATCCCTTGGTTTCTTGCATAGTAAACCCAATAAATAAGCATCTCATCAGCCAGTGGCTAGTTCTCTGGTATAGGCACACTGATTCTGTTTCTTTTTATATACTTTGTTCTTCTGTTATGGCATGATTAGAGTGCTCTTTGACATGCTAAACATTTTGTCATTCACTATAATTTCTCCTCTTGATGTACAACGGCTACTGACTTGCAAGTTATTAATATTCTATTTTTATCTGTATATCTAAATGCAGTTACACACTGTATTCCTTAAAACTTTTCAATAAAATAAAAAATTAACAGAGAAATTTTCCTAATTTACTACTGAAATTATTTTAACTAGAGAGCACTGGAGCCTCCGTGTTCAAATAAAAAAATTGGCATATTTCCTTCATTCCCTTTAAAAGTTTTTCTTGAAAAGGGTAAGGAATTCAATAAATGTGTCCTTTAACCATTTCTCTGCCAGAAGGCTGTCATATAATGTACTTAGCTTGAAGTGGTGATATCTGGATGATGCCTGCAGCTTAAGGAATTATCCAGATATCTTTGTGGGCAGTAGGAGGGGATGTTCCCCGGGCCCTCCCATGCGATTAGGGACTAGGAGATCCGATGCCGGACTACCATAGCGTGGTGAATGGTTCCCGGCCATCTCTATGATCCTGGGAGGCCGGAAGCGTTGTCACTTCTGGCTCTGGCAGATGTAAACACTGGCAATTTTTTCCCTTGGAAAGCAAAGATCAATTTTTTATTTTTGTTTAATCTCATGCTTTCCAGGGTAGAGAAGATATGTGAGGTCCTATAGACCCCAGATGTCTCCAAAAAGAGGGCCTGTAATGCCTAATTCATATTACAAGGGATGTTTAAATTTCTTGTAATAGGAATAAAAGTGATATAAAAAAAAAAAAGTAAAGCGACCTTGTTAAAAAAAATAAAATAAAAAATAAAGCACCCCTGTCCCCTCGTGCAGAAGCAAACACATTTATAGGCCGTGCCCGCATATGTAAACGACATTCGTACCACACATTAGTTATCCCCACAAACGTTGTAGCGAGAGCAATAAATTCTAGCACTAGACCTCCTAACTCTAAACTGGTAACCTGTAAAAATATTCAAAGCGTCACCTATGGAGATTTTTTAGGTACTGTAATTTTGCGCCATTCCACAAGTGTGCACAATTCTAAAAGTGTGACATGTTGGGTATCTGTTTACGCTGTGTAATAGCTTTTAAATTTTACCAGAAAATTGGGTTATATATTGTGTTTTTTTAATTAAAATTCATTAAAGTGTACTTTTTTTAAAAATTGTGTTTAAAAAGTTGCTGCGTAAATACCATGCGACATAAAAAATGACAATGATTGCCACTTTATTCTCTAGGATCGCTGATAAATATAAATATATATATATATATATATATATATATATATATATATATATATATATATATAATATATGTTTGGGGTTCGGAGTATTTTTTATTTTTTTTTCTTTGCTAAAAACAAGGATGATTTTCACATGCAGGAGAGAAATGCCAGAATTGGCTTAAATGGGAAGTGGTAAAAGTGGACACACTCTTAAATATTCACTTAAAGCATTGTATATTTAGTTGGAATAAACAAAATGTAAGGCTTCATAATAATCAGGCTTCCTAAAGAAAAAAAAAAATTCTCAAGGCATCCTTCAGGGCTTAGCGTGTAACCAAAAGCCCAGGCATTTGGTCA
Organism: Pelophylax lessonae; assembly: GCF_965119305.1. NCBI lineage: Eukaryota > Metazoa > Chordata > Amphibia > Anura > Ranidae > Pelophylax > Pelophylax lessonae. The sequence continues at coordinate 231,163,305 of NC_138773.1, forward strand.
TTAAGTACAGCAGGGACCAAAGGAAAAGAGAAAGTGTTGGAAATGCATCATTTTTTTGAAGTAAAGGTGGAATTACCTTTTATGCACTGGCCCATTCCCATTTGTAACAAGCTTCACAATCTCCAAAATACCATGACCAAAACTTACCGGCTCCTTATTCTCTTTATATGAAGGCTCTTGCGAGCTTCGGCTGAGTTTAGCAAGCTGACTTCTGAGCTCCAATTTCTCTTTAGTCAACTCAGACACCGTGGTTGCAAGCTCTTCATTCTCACGTTTGAGAACATCAACCACAACGGAGGGTGATGGAACAGATGTCTACAGGAAGGAATGCAATGTTAAACAGCCAATCTGATTAGAGGCATCTAGGCTACTGTAGAAAGTGCTATAATCGTACAGAGGCAAGAAGAACACTTTAAAAACACAAGGAAGATGAACAGTTAGGGAAAAATATACAGTAAAAACATAACCTGAAGATTTCCTCTCTGCAACTGTAACTTCAGTTCTGCCAAAGAGTCCAGCAAAGCTGTCACTTCTGCCTCATTTGGGAAGCCATGTTGTGCACTGAAAACAATACATTATAAATAATAGTTAATAATAGCTATCCATAAATGTAAAAACTTTGTGAGGGAAAGAAAAGAAAAAAAAAAAAAAAAAAAAAAAAAGTTACCTGTCCTTATTCTGCACCCATTTTTTGACTTGTAGTACAGTGTGAAGTAGCTGCTGCCAGACTGTCTGCATCTGACTGGTCAATGAGCCCACACTTTTATTGGGGCTAGATGTGTCTGTCCAGGCATGGTGCTTTCTTGAAGCCAACACACGTTCTTGTTCTTCCAAATCTGCCAGCATGTGCTGCAACTCCTGGATACGACGCTTATCTCGCTCATGTTGGAACTGCAAGTCCTATTTGAAGAAAATGAAGTGGTGCAGATAACAATTTGGATAAATGAGGCATTCATTAACTCTGTCTAATGTAAAGCTGAACGCCAAAGAGGAAAATTCTCATATACATATATTCTTCTATGGCCACAAAGGAAATACATATTGGGCACCAATTTCATTTACAAAGTCAAGATATAAGCTTGTAAAGCTGTGACGACAGTATCACTGTGCTGAGAACAGCTATGGCTGTAACTAAGTAGGTCCATCTACTACAGGCTGTCTGCAGAAAACAAAGACGTAGGTACATGACCAAATAAAATGCAATGGAGAGAGCAGCAGTGACTTAGTCTGCATTTTGGAAATCATCTGTACAGAGGCAAAGTGCAAGGGTTTTCATGAAGAATTACTGCACAGATCTGGAAATATACCAAGACGCCCAAGTTTCAATACACAATTGTATTTAGACAGTATTTCTCAAGCACTGAACCCAGCTTTGAGACACATATGGGCAACATGTGGTTTTCCATTGGTTATAAAAGTTAAGTTAATACCCAACACAGCCAACAAAAGTACATTGTTTCTAGTCGCTTACAGCAAAACCCTGACTGTCATTCCCAGTACATTTCATGATAAAATAATAAAAATACAAAGTCTAATATCATAATGGCAATTTGGTCGCTGGTGAAACTCTGCCAATGACAGTATAGACAAGAGTCTACTCTGCTTGCTGGCCAAACAAAAACCAAGAGGTCACTGCTCCCCAGCAAGAAACAGAGAATTGTCAGTGCTTGAGGAACCTCTAATAGAGTGGAAGCTGCACTTTTGTGACTGTGCCACCAGTGGCAGATTTACCAGTGAAACAAGGCATATCTACACTGGAAGAAGAAACTAAACATTTTTAATACGGAGGTCTGTGAGCTTTTTGTCTGGGTCTGACACCATGCAATTGCTTTTGTATAAATGTGGATTTCCAAGTATAGCAGAATTGAAGTCATATCTACTGATTTTTGGCCTCCAAAAATTGTCTGTAGGACAATATTGGGCGTCACTGCCATGAGCAACACTCCTGGTTTTTAGTTCTTACCATTATCCGCCTTTCCTGCTCTTCTTGTGCTCGGATGACTTCTGATGGCTTTGATCTAGTCATTTCTTTTTCACGTTCTTTTGCCCAAGCTCTTTCCTCCTCCTGAAAAATCAGTAACTGAGCTTGGTACTGATCTCGCTCTTTCTGCAGACGAATTTCTCGCTCTTTCTGCTGCTCCAACACACTGTCCAGTTGCTGTTTTTGACTTTGCATAGCCTCTAAAAGTGCACGCAGTTTAACTGCTGCCTCCCGCTCTTTTAGCATTTCTTCACGACAGGCTTGAACTTCAGATTCTAGCTGACGCTTTGCATCAACAGATTGTTTCTGGGTCTTTTCTACCATGGCAGCAAGGTCTCTGGCAGAGCGCCTTTCCTCTTCCAATTGATTTTGCAATGTTACCACTATTTTGCGTTCTTGATGTCGCTCTTCCTCCTGTCTGCAAAGCTCTTGGCTTTGCTGTTGTCTAAGTTGCTCCACAACATTCCGCTCAAGGGTCAAGGCACTTGACAAACTGAATGAATATTTCTTTTCCTTCTCCAGTTCAGTCTGTGTCTCAGACAGTTTCTTGTGCTCCTGAGCAAGAAGAGCCTTACAGCGAGACTGCTCTATTTCAAGTTCTTTCCTGAGATTACTAGTAGAAGTCTGTTCTTGCGACAAAGCTGCAGCAATCTTAGCATTAAGCTTTTTTTGCTCTTCCAGGGACAAAAATGACTCCTAAAAAAAAAAAAAAAAAATAGTAAAAAAGGAGATGATGAATTAAAAAGTGAATTACAGATACAAGAAATTGGAATACTTAAATGTAGCCCAGCTATAAAAGTTACCAGGGCTTGTATATTCTTCTGTTTAGCCAGGAGACGGCAGTTAAAAGTCTATGTAAAGTCTGTGATTAACAAAACTACCCAGTCCATACTGTTAAGCTGTGTAGAGCTCAGTGGACAGCATGTAAGCCAGGCTAACTATGAAACTACAGGTCTGATTGGAAGCTGAATGGATGAAAATTAGGCACTCCAGCATAGTTCTGCTTTTAAAATACTCAAAATGAACCAGTACTTCGATCATGAGGGACAGAGCAGTGTAACACCAAATTTTTACTATTAAAATGGTTGTAAAAAAAACACAAAACAAAGAAAAAAAAACAACACAGAAATAAACTTCCCCTGCCAGGCAATGTCATAAAGGTGCATCGCATCCTAGCACTTAATGCGGGACTTCCCTTAAACCAAGCCCTCCAGCAGCGCGCAGGCACTGCTGACAGGGCTTCCATCTTCACCCGGTCTTCCTTACAGATTCGCGGCCTCCAGGTACATGAGTGGCTAGGGCCACAATGAAGTCACTCCTGCACTACGGCACGGTATGCTGAACTATCAGAGCGCATGCAGTGTGAATAGCTCCTAAACAGTGCAAGTTTAGGAGATATTCACAGTATTATAGGCTTATTTGTAGGTACAAGGTGACAAATGGGATTTTTGACTTACCATAAAATGCATTTTTCTAATGTTCATTGACGGACACAACTCCAGATTCTTCTTAACCATTGGGTTATACTGTCCCCTACAGGAGTAGGACACTAGGCATGGAAAAAGCTGGACTACGCTTATGGGCAGTCCCAGGGGGTATACACCCACTCTCAGCTATAGGCACTCAGTTTTGTTACAAGCAGTGTCAGAAGAAAGCCAACTCCACAGAGGGGTGGGTGCTGTGTCCAATGAACATCAAAGAAAGGAATTTTGTACGGCAAGTCAAAAATCCCATTTTCTCCTTCGTTCTTTGAAGGACACAGCTCCTGATTCTTAACCATTGGGACGTTTTAAAGCAGTGTTAAACATGAGGGGGTGGGAAAAATCTGAAAAAAATTCCCAAGGCTAACCATAGCCAACCAGGTAACATAGAACTCAAACAACTGGAGCTCCCCTGAAAAACAGTACACCCTCAAAGAGGACCAGGTCCTCTAAACCGTAGCCAGCAAAAAGAAGCGGCAAAAAGAAGCATCCGCAAATGCCAACACAACCACTTACAAAAAACTTTGTAAAAGTGTGCACCGAAAACCAGGTGGCCGGCTTGCAAACCTGCATCACTGATGCTAGATAACGGAAAGCCCAGGAGACACTAAGCAACCTAGTAGAGTGTGCCCAAAACAGGGAAAGGAGGAACCTGACCCCTGTTGCAATAGGCCTGATCCACCGTCTGATCCATCTAAAAATGGTCGCAGAAGAAGCGGACAACCCTTTGTGAGGTCCGTCCGTGAGCACAAATAGAGAGCTTGACTTCCTAAAAGACTCCGTAGCTACCAGGTACACCCTAATTGTCCGGACCACATCCAAGACATGCAAGGCAATTTCCTTCAGATGTTTAGGCCTGGGACACAAGGAAGGTACCACGTCTTTATTCAAATGAAAATCGGAGACAACCTAGGAAGGAGTGACGGACAGAGGCAAACAACAGGATAACACTGTCCGTGCCGATACCCAGCATGCAGAGGTGATAGCCACCAAAGGAGGCCACCTTCTTGGGCAGCGTAAGCCGGGAAACCTCCCGAATAATTTCAAAGAGAAGCTTAAGTAGAGCTGAAAGCACCACATTAAGATTCCAGGGTGGAAATGAAGCCCGCAATGAAGGAACCAAATATCGGACACCCTGAAGAAAAGGTAAGCAGCAGGGAGTGTGTGGCCAAAGGTCGTAGGAAAAAGACCGCCAAGACCGATACCTGGCCCCTGATGGTACTTGAGGTCAATTTCTGTTTAACTCCCATTGAAGGACGGGTAAGATCTGATCCACCGAGAAGGAGCGAAGATGAACCCAAGAGACTCCCATCACGCAATGTACGTCTTCCACGTACAATAGTAGATCTTCCTAGAGGCAGATGTCCTAGCTTTTAACATCGCAGGAATCACAGATTCAAACAATCCTCCATCCTTCAGCACCTGGCATTCAACAGCCAAGCTATTAAAGCCAGCGACTGCAAAGCAGGATGGAAGATTGGTCCTTGGGACAGCAGATCCTCCCTGAGAGGAAGTCCCCAAGGAGCATCTGCAACCAGCTGTATCAGATCAGCATACCAAGACCGGCGAGGCCAGTCTAGAGCCACTAGAATGACCAGAATCCCTTCTGCCTAAATCCTGCACAGGAGTCATGGCAGAAGTTTGAGAGGGCTGGAACGAATCAGTCAGCCCACCTTAGAATTCTGGTTACTTGCCAAGCTGCCAGGACACTTCTTGTGCCCCCTTGGTGATCGACCTAGACCGCGGCCGTGGCATTGTTCGAATGAATTCATACTGGACACCCCTGAAGACGATTGTCCAATGAGCCAGACAAAGTGTGATCGCTCTGAGTTCCAGTACACTAATCGGCAGTCCAGACCCCCTGAGCACATCTGGGCGGAGGATGCCTCCCCACTCGGACAGGCTGGCATCTGTAGAGACAACCGTCCAGTACAGGAGGAGAAGGATTTTCCCTGTCGAAGTGCCAGAGAGCGAAGCCACCTCTAGAGACCGGGGATCCTTGACTCAATTTACCAAAATCACTTTAGACTAGCTCTTGTGTGGAACTTTGCAAACAGACCCCCTCGAGGGTGGACACCATCAGGCCCAGCACGTGCATGCAAGCCATGAGGGATGACCATCTGCTGAACAGAAGCTGAATTGCTTCCATGTCTGGAGTTTTTCACAAGGAAGAAACACTCTGGCTGAGGCAGAGTCCAGATTTAGACCCAGATAGTCCAGTTTTTGTGGACAGAACCAAAGCAGACTCTTGAATGTTCAGGATCCAACCAAACCTCCTCAGAGTTCGCATAACAATGTCCAGTAGTCGATCAGAGCAGTCAGAGACTCTCCTTGCAGAAGATCGTCCAGGTCCCCTAGTACCGCAATCCCCTGCTGACTCAAACAATGACAGAACCGGGGCCTACACTCCTGTGAAGACCTAAAGTGTGGAGGCAAGACCAAAGCTCAGTGCCACAAACTGATAATGCGCCTCGTCCACTGCAAAAAACAGAGGAAGCGCTGGCAACCAGCACATATTAGAATGTGCAGGTAGGCGTCCTTGATATCGATAGAAGCGAGAAGAAATCCCTCTTATGTAGGGACGCTATGTGAATGGACTCCATGTGGAATATCTGTACTTGCACAAAGCAGCTTAGCGCCTTGAGGTCCAGAATTGGACGTACCCTGCCTTCGTTCCTGAAGACTGTAAAGAGGTTTGAGTAAAAATCCCTGAAAATGTCCCCAAGTCGGAACAGGAACAAAGTGACCCCGTAAGCGATCTGGGGACAAGTGCAGGTTGGATGGGAAAAAAACCTTTCCGGAGGACAAGACCGAACTCAATCTCATAGCCTGACCAAACAACTTTGTGGACCCACTTGTTCTGTACCAAGGAGGTCCATGGATCCGGAAACCAGCCAAGACATCACCCCACCCTAGAAAATGGGTGAGGGTGCCCCTCATGCAGAGGCAGCCTTGTCCACAGGTCTGGAAGAGTCCGCTTGTGGCTTGCCAGACCAGGTACTCTTGGAACTGCTGGTGGAGGCCCTGACTTTTGATCCCTTGTCTTGAGACACTGAGAGAAGATGGGGCTCCTTGCCTTTGGTAGCCTGCGGAAGAAGAGTATAGTACTCTTCCCCCCCTGTGAGAACCTTTACAATGTCATCCAAGGAAGCTCCAAACAGGCGATCCCCTACAAGAGGGAGGTCAGATAAGGCCTTCTTAGAAGTACAGTCCGCAGACCAGCATTTCAGCCAGACAATACGTCGAAGGACCACTGCTGATACAGACAGCCTAGAAATCAAAAGGAGCTGCATCCAAAGAGGCATCACAGAAACTGTAGCCCCTGGACCAAACGGTCCGCCAGCTCCGCAAAGACAGGGGGATGCTGTTCTCCCTGCAGGTCCCGGCATAAAAGCTTAGCCCACTCTGTCAGAGTTTGCGACACCAGGGCAACAGTAATTACTGGTCTAGTTGCCGAACCAGCCAGACCATCCGCCCTCTTATTAGCTGGACCTGTAAAGGTCTAGGACTCCTCAACCAGGATGAAGGTAACTCAATTTGACCTGGAAACCGACGAGTCCCCTACAGGTGGGACTGTCCACCTTTAAACGCAGTAAGTCCTCATAAGGATACCGCAAACAAAACCCCACTGTTTTGTGACAAGTTGTCAAGGTAAGCAGAAAGAGGAACACCCTCGCCGCTTTGGAGGGCCTGTGGGAGCCAAAAGGAACCGGTGGTTTTGATGAGGCATCACCCGCAACCTCCATTTTTAAAGTTTCACTCACTGACACAAACAATGCTTCCACCAGCATCTACTTAATCGCAGCTAGAGAAGCAGAGGAATCATCCTCACTATCTAAGCACTCAGGGTGCGTGGACCCAGACCCAGTGGAGTCGTTATATACTGAGCTCACCCCGAAAACCTATCAGGAAAGGCAGCTGACTGTGATCCCGCAAAAGGGACACCGGCCAAGGGTCCACAAATGGACCACCTACTGGACCCCGCAAAAAAAACAAGGGGGTCGTCCTCCGAGCCCTCCATAGAGGACATAGCCCCTTAAAAAGGGGCTGCATGTCGTGACGCGGATGCGCAGACAGGGTACCCTCGTTAAAACGAGGCAGGTGCCCCACACAATGGTGGCAAGACTCAGCAGGCCATAAGCCGTGGACTAAATGTTTGTGGGGGCCCAGCCGCAAATGCACGGATCCTCAGCCCAGCAGATGCCCAAAGAAGAGTAGGGGCTTCAGCTACACGCACTGAAGCCGCCTCCCCCAACGGCGGCGCCCGACTTGGCCGCATATGCGTGCCTAGTAGGCAGCAGACCGCGGCCTAAATTTTTGAGGGTGCCAGGACGTGAGCCCCAGCGGAGCCAAATACCCAGGGGCAGCGGAGGGGAAGACGGATGCCTAAATGGGAGGCAGTGGCTTTAGCTGCCTCATATAGGTTCCGACGAGTAGGACACAAAGCCGCGGCCTAAATTTTTGTCCGGATTTAGCCGGGTGAGGCGCGTACCCGTGGATGGTAAAGCATCCGCCCCCCCCAGCCCAACAACCGCCGCAGCTAGCCCAGAGGACATCCCTGCCCCAGTCACCAACCCCCAGGGTGGCAGGGAACCCTGCTCAACCAGCTCCTCACCTGGGGGTGGAAAGACTCACAGTGACCGAAATTTTAGATGGGCTGGGGGGGAAGGGAGGGGAAGCCGGGGGACCGACCATCCCAGGGAGGGGCCCACGTCTACTCCAAAAACCTCAAGGGGTAGTGGGGGGGACAGCTAATTACCCCACCAGGAACAGGTTCGGCACCGCTCCCAACAGGACACCGCTCCATCGTAACGTGGGTGCTGTCGGACCAGGAGGAAACGCTACGACTCAGGCCGAAGCCAGTTCGTATGAGTCTTTGCAAGACGTTTAACTCGCAGACCAGCCCTCGTCCACTGAGGCTATGTTGTGGCTGCCCTAGTGCAGAGCTGCAGTTTGCACGCACTCGCTGGCCAGACTGGGGGGACCCTAAGGATCTATATTATCCAGTTAGTTGCCCAGTCCAGCACTTGATTGTAGTTCTCACAGAAACAAAATAGAGGAAAAATAAAATCAATTTAAAATGAAGAAAATTGCCAGGACCAGAGATCCCAGCAAAAAAAGTCCTTACTCCTGACTAGGCAGAAAAAAACCTGTGTGCCCATAACAGAGTGGGTGTATACCCCCTGGGACTGCCCATAGGTGTAGTCAAGCTTTTTCCTGCCTAGTGTCTTACTACTGTAGGGGGCAGTATAACCCAAAGGTTAAGAAGAATCAGGAGCAGTGTCAATCCACTTTACCGAGAACACACCATTTAGTCCATACTTGGGCGGCTGTGAATGAAAAGTTAAAAAGCTTTCTAAAATTTCCAAACTTCTATTAAGTGACTAAGCCTGTAAAGTCAAGCTAATGCAGAATGTTGGGATGGTCCCATCTCTCACTATGACCTCAGATTAATCAAACAGCCTTACTCCTGAATAAAGAGAATAATGTCAAATTGCAGCCAATGCTTTAGGCATTCTTGTTGGGAGTTTGCTGCAAGGATTATGGCCGGATTTGTAGCATAATCAGCTACACCAACATCAGAGTACAGGATATACAGTTGTGCACATAAGTTTACATACCCTGGCAGAATTTATAATTTCTTGGCCATTTTTCACAGAATATGAATAACACAAAAACTTTTCTTTCACTCGTGGTTAATGTTTGGCTAAAGCCATTTATTATCAATCAACTGTGTTTACTCTCTTTAAATCATAACAACTGAAACTACCCAAATGACCCTGATCAAAAGTTACATACCCCAGTTCCTAATACCCTGTATTGCCCCCTTTAACATCAATGACAGATTGAAGTCTTTTGTGGTATTTGTGGATGAGGCTTTATCTTCTCAGATGGTAAAGCTGCCCATTCTTCCTATCAAAAAGCCTCCAGTTCCTGTAAATTTGTCGAAGCCTCCAGTTCCTGTAAATTTGTCGAAGCCTCCAGTTCCTGTAAATTTGTCGGCTGTCTTGCATGAAGTGCACATTTGAGATCTCCCCAGAGTGGCTCAATGATATTGAGGTCAGGAGACTGAGATGGCCACTCTAGAACATTCACTGTATTCTGCTGTAGCCAATGACAGGTCGACTTGGCCCTGTGTTTAGGATCATTGTCAGCTTGGAATGTCAAAGTACGACCCATGCGCAGCTTCCCGGGCTGATGAATGCAAATTTTCCTCCACTATTTTTTGATAACATACTGCATTTACCTTGTTATCAATACTGACCAAATTTCCTGTGCCTTTGTAGCTCACACATCCCCAAAACATCAGCGATCCACCTCCGTGTTTCACAGTAGGAATGGTGTACCTTACATCCTAGGCCTTGTTGACTCCTCTCCAAATGTAGTGTTTATGGTTGTGGCCAAAAAGCTAAATTTTGGTCTCATCACTCCAAATGACTTTGTGCCAGAAGGTTTGGAGGCTTGCCTCTGTGCCGTTTGGCATATTGTAAGCGGGATACTTCGTGGCATTTGCGTAGTATGGCTTTCTTGTGGCAACTCGACCATGCAGCCCGTTTTTCTTCAAGTACCTCCTTATTGTTCATCTTGAAACAGCCACACCACGTGTTTTCAGAGTCCTGTATTTCACCTGAAATTTCTTGTGGGTTTTTCATTCCATCCCGAACAATTTTCTTGGTAGTTGTGGCTGAAATTTTAGTTGGTCTACCTGACCGTGGTTTGGTTTCAACAGAACCCCTAATTTTCCACTTCTTCATTAGAGTTTGAACACTGCTGGTTGGCATTCTCAATTCCTTGGATATAGCTTTACATATCTCTTTCCTGTTTTATACAGTTCAACTACCTTTTCACGCACATCCTTTGACAATTCTTTTGCTTTCCCCATGACTCGGAATCCAGAAATGTCAGTGCAGCACTGGATGAAAGATGCAAGGGTCTGTCAGGAGTCCAGAAACTCATTGGACCTTTTATACACACACACACTAATTACAAGCAAACCGATCACAGGTGAGGATGGTTACCTTTAATAGCCATTCAAATGCCATAAGCCCCGTACACACGTAGCGATTGTCGGCCGTAAATATTCGATCGGCCGATTGTCGGCTTGTTAGTATGATGCTTCCGACAGCGCATTTTCGCCCGAACAGAATCTGTCGTGCAGGCATTAAAATTTTTGTACGCCGACAACAGAACGGCCGATTGTTCGCCAGTCAGTACAGAATTCGGCCGACAATCAGCAGATTTGCAAGACTGGGCATGCTCAGAGAAGAAAAAAACACACGGAAAGTAAACCATCACATGACATCACTTCTGCAGTCGGCTGTTGTCGGCCGATAAAATTCGTGTGCAGTCTTTTGCACTTTTCAGCGGACAGGACAGCCCTGGACAAAAGACGGCCGATCGTTCGGCCGACGATCGGTACGTGTGTACGGGGCTTTAGTGTCAACTTGTGTGCATGTTATCAGGCCAAAATCACCAGGGGTATGTAAACTTTTGATCAGGGTTATTTGGGTAGTTTCGGTTGTCATTAGGATTTAAAAAAAGGAAACACGGTCGACTGATGATAAATTGCTTCAGCCAAACACTAACCATGAGTGAAATGAAAAGTTTTATCATCGGAAAAATGGCCAAGAAATCATAAATTCAGCCAGAGTATGTAAACTTATGATCACAACTGTAAATTGTCTACTACTCCACAGAAATTGCCTTAAATTTTTTTCAAGATTTGGGACAACTAGTTAAGAGACCCTGAGCCTAGCACCAACGTCATTATTGTTAGACAGACTCTTAGGTTGGGATACCCTGGAAACTATAGGGATCAACTATCAAAGTTACCTTAAACTTCTATACAATGATCAGCTTCTGTAAGGTTTTACCCCCTTCAAAATCATTTTTTTCACACAAAGGGATCTTTGTTTGGGTGGTATTTTATCACCACTAGGTTTTTTTCCTATATAAAACAAAAAAAAAAAATAGCAAAAATTCTAATCACCACACATTTTTCTGAGGTTCCGTTATAAATGTTTGCAAATAACCTTTCTTGTTATTTGGCCAAAGTGTATTCTGCTACATTTTTTTGGTAAAAATAACCCAAATCAGTGTATATTATTAAATCTTTGTAAAGGTTATAGAGTCTACAAACTATAGTATATATATTTGAAAATTGATAGCTCTTGTACTGGGGCCCTAAAATACCAGAACAGTGCAAATCCCACCCCCCCCCCCCCTCCCCCAAATGACCCCTTTTTGGAAAGTAGACAGTCTAAGGAATTTAGTAAGAGGCATTGCAAGTTTTTTGAAGTTGTAATTTTTTATCTCAATTATTTGAATAAAGTATTGAAATTAATTAAATAAAATGTGTTTTTTTGTTTTTAACATACGGTCACCAGTGCACTACAGCATCATTATATGACTGGCATGGCGGTACATAGTACGTAAAAAAATAAAATAATTTTTATTTCTTTATTTTTTAGGATTTTTTTTTCCCTTTTAACATACTGCAGAGTAGTTAATTGTCGTCATAGTAACACTGTACAACTCGGGGGTACGTCAGTATGACGCTGAGCCTGTGGGTGGGCCGCAAGTGGTTGAGATAGTTTTCAGGCATTCTTAACTATTCTATTGAAATATTATAATACTGGTAAAGAAAGCAAGGTCTATAAAGGCATGATGTGATACAAGTGTGAGCAGCTCCTGTTTTGGTTTATCTTATTATTTTTAGTTTAATAGATTTTTTTCATTAAAACTGGGCGAGTTTGTAGCCAGGGGTCAATTCTTGTTTTAATAAAAATTACAAATTCAATTGGCTTTTAGTCTTCCAAAAAAAAAAAAAAAACAAGCATTTGACTTGAGGCACAATATAATATCATGGGAGTAGCGTTTAACAAAATAAAAAAGTATTCACACACTTTAGCATGAACTCATAGCAGTTCTCTCACAAATGTATATGCTATGTAAAAGTAAATTTTTGTTTTATTTCAGAGTACAAAATCATCTAGAGTAGATAATCATTACTACCCTTTTGGGTTGTTGCCAACCATGTCCCATTAAAGTGGGTTTCCTTCATGTCATGTTATGTACAGACAACAAGAGGAAAGTAAGCTTTATTTCTGTTTTGGTGACCAGGTGTTAGCCAAGAGATTCTGTGCATGATCAGTCTTATACAGGGGAGAGATGCCAGGGGAGGCTGCTGTATACCAGGAACCACTATGTCGAATTGGCTATCAGGAGATTGACAGATCCTTTTCAGGGAATGCTTGTTTGACCATCCTGTTGGCTCAGGGGGTCAAATTCCCAAGATGAGCGGCCATCCATATGTACGGTGGGGGTGCTGCACGTTCTATGACACCTGCATGCCCTATCTTGAGCCAATTCTTTTGCACCAAAAAAAAAAAAAAGAAAAAGGTAATTGCCCTGTTAAAGATTGGTCCTCGAATACAGAATCATGTTGGTTGTTCATTGCCCTAGTCCAGTTTTCTACAATTTGACATATTGAAATTGCAGCGAGAGCTGGTTGCAGGGCTGGGCCTGCAAGCGTAAAGAAAGCTTTTGGGAGCATCTTAAAGTTTCAGACTCTTTGAATGAAGGAACATCTTCAATTAGTACACTGAGATGTTTAAGATGGAGACAGATGGATCAACTACAGAAGCAAACCACGTTTTAGAACACTCCTTTTCTACTGGATAGCGTTTGCCAAAGATTTTTTGAGGAGTGATCCAATTATTATAAACTGCACATTCTATTTGTTCATAAACAGGGAATGTCTTAATAGATGTTGCAGGTCTCCTTGTACCCAGTGGCATGGTAAGTCAGAGTACCGCCAAGTATCACAATACAAAGGATTTTGTGCATTGCAGCAGTGACCTGGCGTGATGTGCCCGCTTGAGAAGTAAAGCAAGGTCCAAAAAAAAGACATGGATGAGCGAGTTTGGGGTGGAGGAACTTGACTGGCCTGCACAGAGTCCGAACCTCAACCCAATAGAATGCCTTTGGGATGAATTGGAGTGGAGACTGCAAGCCAGGCCTTCTTGTCTACATCAGTGCCCCACAAATGCACTTCTGGAAAAAATGGTCAAACATTCCCACAGATGCATTCCCAAAACTTGTGGACAGGCTTCCCAGAAGAGTTTGATCCAATATTGAATCCTACAGACTAAGGACTGGGATGCCATTAAAATTCATGTGCATGTAAAAGCAGGCATCCCAATACTTTTGGTAATATAAAGTATGTGCTAATCCAGGCTTCAGTTTTCAATGCCTTACCTGAAGAGACTTCTCCCTGTGTGCAAGTTTTTGTTGAATTATATGCTTTTCTTCTTCAAACCTTTGGCTTTCCACCTCCCGTTGTGTCTGCGCTGTTTGCATGAGAACAGACATGGCCTCCTCTTTACTCTCCAGCTCATTTCTATATGTTTTAGAAGGGAAAATGAAATCTCCTTATAAAAGCAATAAGAGCATTAATTACATTAATCTCTGAAAACAACAATAAGCATGTAAACCGGCCACTCCCACCACCTCCACAGCCCAGCACTCCAGTAAGCACGGGAGGGGCAGTGCAGAAAGCTGTGACTGTCAGTCCTCAGCTCAGGGAGCTGTGAAAATGGAGCGATCGGTGGTGTTTGACAATTCGGTTATCAGCGTTCAAGTCGGGGGGACAGATGCAGCATTGAACCGATGCTGCATCCACCTAGGCAAGTATGATTCCCCAAAAAAATTAAATTCCGATACTTCTAAGAAAACTACTTTAACCACTTGCCGACCGCCCGCCACAGTTTTACTGAGGCAGGCTGGCTCGGCTGTGCGAAACGACGTAGGAGTACATCGGTTCGCAGGTGTGGTGCTGGGGGGCAAGCTCGAGCTACCGCCCCCACTAGGCAGCGGGGATGCCGATCCACGGGACCAGCGGCCACGATTGCCGCCAGGCACCCGCAATCCCTCCACGCTGAGAGAGAAGGACTGTCAGCTGTTGTAAACACAGCTGACCGTTGTTCTCTCTGAAATGATCACAGAGCGCCTGTGATCCTTCTATATAGAATCACAGGTCTCTATGATCATTTCACAAGCCCATCCCCCATACAGTTAGAAATGACTCCACTAGGCTCACAATTAACCCTTTGATCATCCCCATGTTAACCCTTTCCCTGCCAGTGTCATTATTACAGTAACAGTGTTTATTTTTAGCACTGATTACTGTAGTAATGTCACTGCCCCCCCACCCGAAAAGTGTCAAAAATGTCAGTTAGGGGCCCGGTCTGCCGCAATGTTACAGTCCCGCTAAAAAACACAGATCGCCGCCATTACTAGTAAAAATAAATAAAAATGACAAATCTTTTCCCTACTTTGTAGAAGCGTTAACTTTTGCGCAAACCAATCAAAATACGCTTATTGTGATTTTTTTTTTTTTTTATTTTGGGAATGTTATATAGCAGAATGTGAAAAATATTATTTTGTTTTGTTTTCAGAACGATCGCTCTTTTTTTGTTTATAGTGCAAAAAAATAAAGTGCAGGACGTGATCAAATACCACCAAAAGAAAGCGTTATTTGTGTGAAAAAAAAAAAAAAAAAAAAGGACATCCAATTTTATTTAGGTACAGTGTCTAACAACCGCACAATTTTCTGTTAAACTAACACAGTGCCGAATTGCAAAAAATGGCCCGGTCATTAAGAGGGTCCAGAACTGGTTAAAGAGTAGTAATTAAAATACTTATCACACCTCAGTTTAGTTGCTTCGATCTGCATTTCTTTCTGTTGCCTTTTCAGCTTTTCAAGCTCCAGCTGCAGTTCCTCTACTTCAGAATGGAGTTGAGATACAGTAGACTGTTCCTGGAGTAACAGCTTGTGCTGCTCTGTGGACCGCTCCTGTTCCCTCGACAAGGAACCTTTTAAATCTTCAGCAATGGCACCCTCTTGCTGTAATTTGTATTCATACAGTTCCACTGGAAGAAGGCCAAAAACAGTTCAATAAATATTTCACAGCAATTCTTTGGGCCCGTTATACACTTGTCCTGGTGCACCTGAAGGTCCAGGACATGTGCTTATGTCAGACAAGTATGAGTAGTCAGGATGGTATAATAGGATATTGAAAAAAAAAAAAACCTTGCAGAAAAGATCCTACAGTCCTTTTAGTTCTCATCTGTTCCCTCACTGACTAAATTAATTCTGCATTAGTGCACCTCTTTCCCAACTACTTGCTTTCCAACACGATAGATCCTTACTTTTCAAATAAATAGGGCAAAGTAATGCTCATAGAAGGTGCCACTAAGAAGCCATTTGCCATTTAACAGAAGGTATTGCTCTGCCTCTTAGGATCATGTA
The DNA here is from genome assembly GCF_965119305.1 of Pelophylax lessonae. Lineage (NCBI taxonomy): Eukaryota > Metazoa > Chordata > Amphibia > Anura > Ranidae > Pelophylax > Pelophylax lessonae. The sequence goes on from NC_138773.1 coordinate 231,179,080, forward strand.
CTTACCTTGCTTGCGCAGCTGGTGTTCTTTTGTGTGCCCCTTTTCTTCAGCACTGATGAGGGCATCTTGCAGTTGTTGTAGTTTTTCTTGGTTTTGAAGATGTGCCAATCTTAACTGTGAACGTAGATCCTGAATTTCAGATAACAGGCTGTTCCGGTCCATGGCTAGGACATGTTCCAAGACAAGGCGCTTCTGTTCCTCCTAAGACAGACGATTCATGACTTAACTAGATAGGCAGAACTTTATAGCTAGTAAACCATAGTAAGGTGGCCCAAAAGAAAAAAAAAATCCTTACACTAAAACTATAAACTTGTGTACAGCATTGCCTTTTTAAAATATTGTATTAACGTATTAAATCACATATACAAAAATAAAATAACAAAAACTGGAGTTTATTTTATGCCCATTATAGAAGATGTCCTTTAACTCAGTAGGTACACATTTTCCCACAACATTTGACAACCCCTGACCAGAAATTAGGAATACTGGACCCCAAGATTTCAGCATAGCACGTACATGTGAATGCATCAAACAAAAACGGAAAAGTGACGGCAGAAAAAAAGACCGTGTAGTCCATTAAGTCTGCCTGTTTTATTTTTGCCTGTTATATTGTTAATACAGGTTTTGTATTTTTTTTTTTAAAGAATAGATATAGGTTTGTCCCAAGCATGTTTGAAGCTACTTAATGTTAACTGACTCACTACCTCTGCTGGAAGTTTATTCCAAGCATCAACTACCCTTATAGTAAAAGAATACTTTCTAAGATAAGAACAGGATGCTGTAAAACAGCCAGATTTCTAGGGAAAAAAAAAAAAAACCTTGCTACAAATCAATGTGTATCATTGCATTCTGACTCACCTGCTCCTTTATTAGGTGTTCTACTTTTTCTGATAGTGAACTGTCTCCAGTGCCACCATGGTGGAGCTGTGACTGAAGTTCCAAACGTAGATACGCTCTCTCACTTTCCAAAAGAGCCTGAACACTTTGTAATAAGTCCCGTCTCCAGTCTGATGCAGAACTTTCCTAAAATAAAAACATTTTAGAAACACATTTATGCTCCAAAATTATATATCTATATAAATATCTAGATTTATATCTCCAGTAAATTACAAATCCTTGAGGACAGTATAGAGACAACTTCCTCATACACCGTGGGTTTATAGGCTCGTACCTTCAGGTGACTTTATGTCCACAAGCTTTTGAGGACACGGTACCTCCTTTAGGCTGAGTTCACATCTGTGCGAGTTGGTTCCCACTGTTGGGCCGCACCTGTTCCAACAGCCGCAACCACCCACACAGAAAAACATGCTGGATGCGTGTGGGTGCCATTAATCCTAATGGCACATCGCACACACTGGAAATCACACATGCACATGCAGTTCCCCTGTGGGCTGCAATTCAAGAAATGATACACGGACCTTTTCCCTGCATTTCAGGAGGCATTCAAATGAATGGGCTTCTATGCAAAACCTAGCTTGCAGAGCCACATCAATGTGAACTTAGCCTTACAAGCCTACCCTAAGATATGGAGTTTACAGGCAAGCCAAATCTTCTCTGATCATAGTCGTACAGTACAGTGGCATCTTATTCATACGCTATGGAAAGTCCCAAAGCAAAGAATATACTGTAAGGGTGGGCAACAACTAGGCAAAGAGAATTATGCCAACAAGCAAAAAAAACCCGAGGTTCAGAGTGCTGCTGCTAGAAACCTGAGGTCAAAAGCTGTGTCAACAGAAGAATGGATATCCACCTGAAAAAACTCTGGAAAAGTAGGAATAGAAGACTAGATGCTGGCCTTAGAGTTGATTAACACAGACTTGGTGTTTAAAGACCGAGGATACTCCAGCAGATCTGGTGGACTGTGTGCACAAGAGTTCAAGTGGAGGTTTTTATTTAGAAGCATAGGCTCTAGCAATCAAGTCCCTTATTGATTTTGAGGAGGGATGCCCTTTGCGAGTACCAGAGGAAAGGACAAATAGGAAGTTTGTTTACCTGACAGAAGCAGTATCTTTTAGGTACACTCAAATAGCTCTGACTACATCCAGGCAATGTAGAGAGACTGCCTTTGGGTGCTTAGGAGCAAGACACAAGAATGTTAAAACTATGTAACCACAGAGATGTAATGCAGAAACCACCTTTGAAAGAAAGGATGGTCTAGGGCCTAATACAACCTTGTCATTGTGAAGTACTCTTTAAAGTAAAAAGGACGCTTGCCCAGAGACACATCTGGCAGACATGATAGCCACCAGAAAGGCAAAAGACAACCAAGGGAAGCACAGGGTGCTGCAAAGGGGACCCGATGTAAGAATCATTTTGCATAAAAGCTTTTACAAGGGAATAAGACTCTAAAGGCCTCTGAAAAACGTGCCCCTTCAGGGTGCGAACCGCTAGATTCAGGTCAAGCGCTGTTTGTAGGAAGGCCTGGATGCGAGGCACAGAGTAATCTCTGGGATTAAAATCACTGCACTCACACCGCAAAAATGTGTATAAAAGATCACACACGAAAAAGAATATACAAGTACGATAAGTCTTCCTGAAAGTAGCATTTCTTGCTTTTAGCAAAGTAGGAATCACAGATTCGGAAACCCTTCTGTCTGTTAGGACCTGGGTTTCAAAAGATATGCCATTAAGGACATACTGTGAAGCAGGGTGGAAAAGAAAGCAGATCTGACCTGTTGGGAAAAGGCTAGAGTCATTTGCAAGAAGTCAAAATTTTGTCCTTTTTATGAGGTGGTAAGTAAAACATTGGACAGAGGGGTGGCTGTAGTATACTTGGATTTTGCAAAAGTGTTTGACATAGTTACCCACACACCGCTAATGTGTAAGGTAAAGTCTTCAGGTTTGGAAGGATCAGTTTGTAAATGGATAGAAACGGGTTAAGAGATAGAATTCAGAGAGTAGTGGGTATTAATTCTTACTCTAAATAGTCTAAGGTCATCAGTGGTGTACCCCAATGTTCAGTGTCGGGACCCTTACTTTTTAATACATTTATAAATTATTATTATAATACAGGATTTATATATCGCCAACAGTTTGCGCAGCGCTTCAATGATATAGGGTCTGGTATTAAAGTACTTTTTCAGTCTTTGCAGATTACACCAAGCAATGTAGTGGAAGAACTTCCTTACAGGATGTCTCTAACTTACAAGTGGAACTCAATGCTTAATTGGGTGACTGTGTGGCAAATGAGGTTTAATGTTGATAAACGTAAAGTTATGCACTTGGGGGCTAAGAATAAGCATGCATCATACATACTGGGGGGGGGGGGGGGGTGGGGGGTAAAACTGGGGGAATCCATAGTGGAGAATGCTGTACCCTTTCTTTTGGTGGTATTTGATCACCTGTGCGATTTTTACTTTTTGCGCTATAAACAAAAAAAGAGCGACAATTTTGAAAAAACAACAATATTTTTCACATTTTTTTTTATATGAAATCCCCCCCCCCCCCCCCCCAAAAAAAAAAAAAAAAAGTTTAAAAATCAAAATTTAACATTTTAGGCCAATTTGTTTTCTGCTACATATTTTTGGTAAAAAAAAAAAAAAATCGCAATAAGCGTATTTTGATTGGTTTGCGCAAAAGTTATCGCAGCTACTAACTACAGGAAAGATTTAGGTCATTTTTATTGTTTTTTTTTTTTTTTTTTTTTTAACTAGTAATGGCGGCGATCTGCGATTTTTTTTGCGGGCCTGAGACATTGTGGTGGACAGATCGGACCCCTGACATTTTTGACACTTTTGGGGGTACCAGTGACATTACTACAGTAATCAGTGCTATAAACATGCACTGTTACTGTAATAATGACACTGGCAGGGAAGGGGGTTAACTTTATTAATGATTTATTAGTGATCAATGGGTTAAATGTATGCCTGGTGCTTACCGATGTGTGTGGGGGGAGGAGATTGTGTGACACAGACACAGATCACAGGTTCAGCTATGCTGAATCCTGTAATCTGTCCCTGCCTGTCACATAGGAGATCCGCCCGCTTTGTTTACACAAGCGGGTGGATTTCCTCACTCAATCCCCGACGATCGGGGAAGAGCGGCGGTGATCACCGCCTCTCCTCCCCTGGCCCGACTCCCGCTGTGTCTGAATACAGCGGGAGCGAGCCTCCGGCGGCGTGCATTCGCTGCCGAGAAGGGGAGGAGTCCAGCGACATAGGTCTACGTCGCTGGACGATAACGAGCCACTTTGCCGCAGTACCAGCTCAGTGAGCGGTCGGCAAGTGGTTAAAGTCATCACAGAGGACAAGGGGGCACTCTTTACGTCTAAAGCCCCGTACACACACGCAGATCGTCGTCATACAAATGTTCGTCTTTTCTCCCCGGGATGTCGGTGTCTGTTGAAAAGTGCAAAGACAGCACAAGGACAGCACAAGAATTTTGTCCGCAGACTTCAGCTGACTGCAGAAGTGATGTCATGTAATGGTTAACTTTCCCTGTGTTTTTTATTTTCTGAGCATGCCCAGTCTTGCAAATCTGCGGTCTGTCGGCTGATTTCTGTACTGACAGGCGAACAATCGTCCGTTCTGGTGTCTGCAGACAAAAATTTTCATGTTTGCAAGAAAGACTCTTGTCCGCGGATTGTGTGCAGACATCTGTCGGAGGCACCATACTAATGCCCCGTACACACGTGCAGATTATCTGAAGACTTTTGTCTGCAGACTTACCTTTTCTATGTAGTGCAAGGGCCTGCCGGATTACATACAAATTGAAAGTGTTTAGGTTTGACCTCATATTATATGGTTTTGGTAAGTCTGCAGACAAAAGTCTTCAGAAAATCTGCACGTGTGTACGGGGCATAACACGCATACAATCGGCAGATCTTTCGTCCGCCGACGTTTGTATGACGACGATCTGCGTGTGTGTACGGGGCTTAAGGGAAAAGAGATTTTGTCTCAATATGGAAATGTTCCTTCACAGTAAGAGCTGTAAAAATGTGGAATACACTCCCTCCAAAGGTGGTACTGGCCAGCTCAGAAGCTTTTTTTTAAAAAAAAGGCCTGGATTTGTTCCTAGGTGTACATAATATAACTGGGTACTAACATTTATAGGTAAAGTCGATACAGGGAATATCCGATTGCCTCTCGGGGGATCAGGAAGGATTTTTTTCCCCTGCATTAGCAAATTGGATTATGCTTTGCTGTGGTTTTTCGCCTTCCTCTGGATCAACTGTGGGTAAAGGATTGTGTATATGGGATTGTATGGTTGTGTTTTCTTTTTAGTTTTTTTATTGGTTGAGCGATATGGACTTTTCTTTCTTGACTTTTTTAAACCTAACTATGCAATATTCTCAGCCAGTTTGATGCCAGAAGAATCATCCTTCCTTTCTTGCTCTATTTTGTAGAGCAGGTGAGGCAGAATATGCAGTGGAAGGAGGGCATAAATTAGCCTGAACAGAGACATCTGAGGCCAGAGATAGAGGGGTCCTGGTTGTGGATACAACCAGAGGTATTTGTTATTGCTGTAGCTGGAGGCTAGGGTTTCAACATTCGGAGCCCCTATCTTTGGAATATAAAATTGAACACATCTGGATGAAGAGACCATTCCCTTTGTTCCAAGAAGTTGAGGCTGAGAAAAAAACTCATGGGATGTGGACCACAGAAATTTCTTGACAGTGAGCACGGGTGTATCTGGTTTGCTTCTTTCAAGGTTGTCAGGCTTCTTGTGCTTCCTTGATGGTTGATATATGCCACTAGGGTGGCATTGCCTGACTGTACCTAAATTAAGTGGAAGTGTTGAAGGAACAGCCAAGATGCTGAAGGGGAAGTTTGGCATCTCCTCTTAAACATGTTCCCTGAACTGTCAAGTATTGGAAAACTCTCTCAACCTGTTGTAATATAGGTGTTTGTTTAGATTTTTCCCAACTTCCTGTGAGGTGAAACCGTTGTCACCCTGACTGAAGGTACAACTCTCTGGAATCCCAGGTAGAAATAGAAGCCAGATTAGGCTTCTAACTCCTTCTCTGCTCTACTCACAACTATAACCTTTTGACTTGACGTAAACTTTAATACCAGGCTATAGCCGGTTTGAATTCCAGTTGGAGATCATTCTTCTTTCACAATGTATACTCCAGTCACAGCCCCAATGGTATACACACACACACACCTACCTTGTTCACTTCTCCTGCAGCCTGTGCTAAGGCAGAACTTAGAGACTGGATGGTATCTTGGAGGTTCTCTCGTTCTTTCACCCAGGCATCTCTCTGAATCTGAAGCTCAGTACTCTCTGGACTGGTAACCTTTGGAATGGGCCGTTCAGACAGTTCCAGAATCTTGCAGCTTTCCTCATGAACCATATTCAACATTTTCTAGAAAAAGAGAAATTGTATGTAAAAAAAGTTACAGTCCACTAATTATGAACTACAAAAAAAGATTTCAGCTCACTAATGCAATATTGTATCAGTGTGTGGGACAGGCATCAAATTAGGATTTTTGGTTTACCAGTAAAATCCTTTTCTTGGAGTAAATCACAGGACACAGGAGTTAGTATTGATTACTACACAGGATATTAAGCCACCTTGAGGTTAATAGACACTGGCCAGAAAAAAAAAAAAAGGCAGGGATGCCTGCCCATGCATAACCTCTGCCAGCTAAGCCTCAGTTTTGTATCAAGCAATGAGGAACACAAACCAGAGGTATTCTGCAAAAGGGATTTTATAGGTAGACCAAAAATCCTAATTACTTAAACAAACATGATGTTCAAAGCAATGAATCTGAAGGGTGGGCAACATAGCAACAAGCCCAAATCCCCACATGTAAACGTGGGGACCCTTTACAAAGCCATCTACAAGATCGGTTGTCTGAAACTGGGGTCAGCAGAGGCAAATTTGTCAACTTAGCAGTTCCATGTAGCTAAAGTCGGTAACCAGGTGGGGATAAATAAAACCTCTCTTAATTTCGTCCAAGGAGTAAACCTGTTCCAAACAGAGCCAACACTAACACGTTTCAGTCTATCAAGGTATAGTAACAGTAGAAGTTTAACAATGAGTAAGCCCCGGATATGCTGAAACAAGTTAGTGTTGGCTACCCAATGTGCACCCCTTGGACGAAATAAAGAGACATTTTATTATTGATCCTCAGCTGGTTTCGGACTTTATTTACATGGAAGGACTTGTGTTGCGGAGTGGAGACCGGAAGTCAGGCACGGTAAATGGAAACCGAGCACTCTAGCCGGACCTGATTGCATTAGTGGGTTGCAGTGCCATTAGCTTACATGTATGTTGGCATCCACCTTTTAGAACTTTGTAAGCATGTGAAGACAAGGTAGTAGGATATTCTGGATCAGATTCTCTGGAATGGAACACCTGCTTAGTCCAGATCTTAAGGGCTTGGCACACTCCTCACTAGCCAGTGCTGGCTTCAGAGACTAACACCAAAGAGAATGATGCCTTAAAGAGGACTTCCCACCTCTGAAGCCTGGGACCAGGCCCGATAGGGTCTTATTTACATAGTAGCTAGGGTTAGGCTGTTTACCCAACTATTTCCTATTTAATTTTTTCTCCAAGAGGTACAGGTAAGTAAACCATTTGGGTGGCGAAAACACCTTCTCTGGGTGAGACCAATCAGCATATATCACTTTCTGCAAGTGACGGTGCACTGGGAAGGATTTGGGACACTGGGAAGGATTTGGGAATGTTTTAGAAGCCATTAAGAAACAAAACAAGGGACTTAGGGGTAAGAAAATTTAGGTAAAGGACAAACCCTGGACCCTGAGATTCTTCCTAAGATGGCTGCTCTATAAAAGGATTTCTGATCCTCAATAGCTTTCACTTACTCCTCCTGTACCGGAACTTCCGATGCCTCAAACTCTCATAAAAGGGGAGAAGGGGAAGGGGATGCTCATGCTTTCGTCCTAGGTGTTCCAGGCTAATGAACTCCTGGAAAAACAAAAATTTCCCAGTGCACTTACCAGCCAGCCTGCAAATAAACCAAATTGACCTGGTCTAACAATTCACGTTAAAAACAAAGGGTTTCATTGCACACATTTGCAGATATATGTGAAAGCCGCAGTGCAAACGTCAAAGACTCTTTGTGTACTACTGTTCTAACTATAGTTTTTGGAGTCCCCAAGATGGAGCACATACAGCAGTGGATAAATTAGGAGCATGTTTGCCTGGAGGGAGCCCACTCCGCCTTAAAAGGCACAGGGGCACACTAGAAGTCTAGCAACAGCACAATGGCAGCTGAAGACATCCAATGTGCCCCCAAAACAAATCAGCGAACAAGCTATCCAAAAAGATGGCAACCATCCCAATTTATAACTGACCTATGTAGTGATGAGCACTCTGTTTTAAGTGTAAATTGTTAGACAAGGTCAATTTGGTTTGTTTACAGGCTAGCTGGCAAGTGTTTGGAAATTTTTGTTTGTTTGTGATGTGCGTTGCCCTTCCATGTGCAACTTACCGCAAAGGCTAGTTATAAATTGGGGTGGCTAACATTTTTTTTTTTATAGCTAGTGAACTCACGGGCTAATCTTATAGTACAGAAATAGCTGCAGAGAATTCCTCCCATGACACAAAAGGAAGAGAAGGACTGTGATCCTGAAACAGTGAAGATACTAAATAAGGGCAGGGATTCAGAGCGAATTTGACTCATAGGGCAGCTATTAGGGCAAACTTTGCCGGGGGAACTCTGTACCTCATAAAGGAATCTGGAAACCCATATTGCCCATGTACCCAACTCTCTACCTACAAGAAGACATGGCTTGCTGTGGGATGACAAGCCTGAAACCCAGTGAGAAGCAGTCACACAGCTGCTGGGAGGACTCTCAGGCTATGGTGCCCACACCCTCCAAAAATACACATGCCCCCATACTTGCTACGCCACAGCATGCAGACGTCAGCTCGATTAGTGGTCATGAAAGGCAGGATTGGCTGAGATATCAGGCGGTTGCTGTTGGGCAAAGATATCCTATAGAAGTGAATGGGAAACAAAATGGCCGACTGGCTAGCTCCTTTTAAAAACCCGGTCACAGCCTATATATCATCCCATAAGGTTAAAAACCATGTCCTAATGCATCCAGTGCCCTAAAACACCAAACCCCGAGAGGAACACTGTAAGGTGTGCTGCAACAGCTGCACAAACCCAGAGGCACTTCCCAGGCTACATTGCAGACCCTAGTAGGCCCAAACTTCCCCCATCATGGAAGGTGAAACCCACAGGGCTTTTAGAGCACCCTGACAGTGAGATCACAGGCTATGCAGTATGTTGAAGGTCACTGACTGCAGGATCCAATGCCTGATGGCACACATTATAGACTGTCCCCACTCTTATGGGGGTCTCAGTACATTTGTTCTTGGCCTGCTGGCCATAGTAAATGATACAGATACGGCCAACCACTGCCCAGATAAGAGTGTAATAAACAGGTCTGGAAAAGTAGGAACAAAGTACCCCCCTCAAAAAACACAAAAAAAAAAAAAAAAACACATGATCTTTAGACACTAGCACGCAACTATGGCTTAGAGCAGGAAAGAGTTATGCTTGGTCAGTGCCAGGGCCTCCAAACTTTTTCTAGCCAGTGTCCATTCACCAGAAGGTGGCAGCACAACCCATGTAGTAATGGCTACTAGCTTCTCTGATCTGTGATGAAAAACAAAGGACATACCAGGCAAATTACTTCAACAGCAATATACCAACCTGTGCTAACTCACCATACGGTCGAGTCCCCATATCCCCAAAATACACTGCTACACCTTCAGGCCGTATGATCAGATCACATAAAAGTTATATGCACCCCTCCCGCCAGCTAACACAGTTATATGCTGTCCAATGTCCCTTTCCCCAGATTTACTGGGCTTTTCCTCCAGGCTGTAAAGTACCTGCACATAACAGCCTGTATGCACTACCCCCCCCCCCCTCCCCCCACACTTTTCTTATAATTTAATGGATATACTGATTACCAGTATGTATACTGACAAATACAATCTGACTAAACAGGCTGCCGAAATACAGAACGTTCTAAAAATGCTACCTGGAGCTGTACAGATAGTCCACTTCCACTCATCGAATCAGTTTTCTGCTTTATGCCAAACAAATCCTCCACTTCTTCTAAATGGAACGTCCCAGCTTCAAGCTTGAAATCTAGATAACAAACCATTATGATCAATGTGCTATCCAAGTTACTGAAAGTTACAGGAGGGCAGTAAATATTGCAAGAAAAGAGCTTAAACAACACAATCTGAAAAATATTGCAAGAAAAATACACTTACCAAATTCATCAGATTGCTCAGTCTCGATACGATCATCTGTAGAGCTTTGCTGATCATCGCAGGAGTCGAAGTCTGTCAAAGGGTGTCCAGTTTCTCTCACCTGAAGGAGAAGACAGTAATACTAAACCTGCAGCATATATTCTATGCCAGTCATATGGTGAGATCATTCTTTGAGAAAAACAGACTGTGTTTAATGAGTTCTACACCTTCAAATTGAATGGAAAGGCTCCATTCTAAGCACTGCTTGCCAGCTGCTCTGGTATATGACCTTAGATTGTGGTACGCCCACACAGATAATGACATTTCAATTGCATATATAAAACACTGATCTCCATATAAAATGGCATAACAGAAAAATATTATGTACAAAATTAAACAAATAGGCATTTTCATTTTCTAATCTGCATGTTTATGCCGCTCTCATTTTTTACAGAGCTCAGAAATTTAACAATTATCAAGAAAAAAAAAAACCTTCAGGGCCCATTCATACTACAACACACACAAAACCAGGCCCGCAGTCAACTGCGCTTCTTTGTTTTTATGCGCATTACCATGCATTTTTATGTGTGCTTTCGTTGCACATCTACCTAAAAAAAAAAAAAATGAAGGCAAGTTTTCCCTGACCTTGTTAAAAAGGTGAGAGGTGCATTGCAGTGCATTTGTGTGTGGCGATATTATGCAAAACATAATTATAAACAAAATAAATTAAATCGCACAGCTATGGAGCAGAGAAACATTGCATTCTGATGTGAACATGACGCATAAAAAAAAACTAGAATTTTTGCAAGAACTTACCATAAAATTATTTTCTCTGAGTCCTCTTACAGACGCAGTTCTACATAGTTTCTTCACCAATGGGTAATGCGCCATCTAAGGGAGTAGACTAGGCAGTGAAACTTTAGAAACTTTTCACCCGACACGCCCATAGGTGCTGTCCTTCATGACATTACCCCAGACACACCGTGCTCACTAATCTGTTTCGTAGCAAGCAGTGAAGGAAAACACAACCAACCCCAAAATAGAGGGGGCGGGAGCTGCGTCTGTCAGAGGACTCAGTGAAAAAAATTTTACGGTAAGTTCTTACAAAAGCCGACACCACCTTAGGGAGAAAGGATTGGTTAGGTCGCTGAACAACCTATGAACGACCAGATAAGGCGAACGGCAAGACAGAGCCGCCAACTAAGACACCCTGCGAGCAGAGGAAATAGCCACCAAAATGGCAACCTTCTGAGATAAAGGCAGAGAGAGTTCTCTGATATTTTCAAAGGGAGGTCGTTGCAGAACGGACAAAATCAAATTCAGTTACCATGGAGGTAAAGGGGACCTCCTCGGAGGGGCCAGATAACGCACCCCTTGAATAAAGGTTTGAATCAAAAAGTTAGTCGCCAAGGGACGCTGAAAGTAAATGGCTAAGGCTGACACCTGACCTTTAATCGTGCCCAACGCCAAACGTTGCTCCACTCCTTTCTGCAAGAAGGCTAAGACCCTCGCCACCTAAAAAGCTCAAGGATGCAACCCTTGCAGCTCACACCAGGCAATATACATCTTCAACGTCATCTTCCTAGCTCTCAGCAAGGTAGGAATCACAGAAACAAAAAGACCTCTGTCCCTCAACACCTGGCCTTCAACAGCCACACCCTTAAAGCCAGCGACCGTAAAGCAGGATGGAAGATCGGCCCTTGAGACAGCAGATCTTCCCTCAGAGGCAGCCGCCAGGGAGGCTCGACAACCATCGTTACTAGGTCTGTGGACCAAGACCAGTGAGGCCAGTCTGGGGCCACCAGAATTACCTGCTCCCCCACCAACCTGCAGAGGAACCTGGACAACAGTTGTATCCGAGGAAAGGCATAAATCAGCCGGTATTGGCTCCAAGGTGCCACAAACACGTCTGTGGCGTCTGCCAGAGGATCCCGAGCCCTGGCCACAAACCTCTCCATCTTTTTGTTTAGGCGAGATGCGAACAGATCCACCTCCGGAGTTCTCACCGGGAACACAGGAGGCCGTACACATCTGGATGCAGGGACCATTCCCCCTGTTCCAGTGACTGACGACTAAGGTAGTCCGCCTGCCAGTTCTCCACTCTTGGAATGTGAACAGTGGAGAGAGCTGGAACGTGCGCCTCGGCACAGGTCAGAATCCTGGCCACCTCCATGGCCGCTTGGGCACTCCTGGTGCCCCCCTTGGTGATTGATGTAAGCCACAGCTGTGGCATTGTCTGACTGCACCCGAACCGGGAGACCGTGGAGCAGAGACGTCCAATGGAGCAGGCAGAGCTTGATCGCCCTGAGCTACAGAACATTGATCGGTAAGGAAGTTCCCTCTGTCGACCACAGACCTTGGGCACAAAGCGTGTCACCCTACCCCAGCCTGTAAGGCTGGCATCCGTAGTGACCACCGTCCACAACAGTGGCAGGAACGACTTGCATTGGCACAGAGCAGGTGACCGAAGCCACCATGACAGCTCCGACCTCATGAGATGAGTTAGACATATCATCCTGTCCAAAGATTGCGGAGCCTTGTTCCATTTGGCAAGGATTTCTGCTTGCAGAGGCCTTGTGTGAAACCGGGCAAACGGGACAGCCTCGAAGGCCGCCACCATCAGCCCAGGGGACCTCATGCAGTTCCACAGGGAGGAGAGATCGTTGTCCATTAGAGCCCTGACCTCGTCCTGCAAAGTCTGAAGTTTTTCCTCTAGGAGAAAAACCTTAGCTTGAGCGGAGTCCAGGACCATGCCCAGATAATTCAGACGTACTGGCGTGGTCAGTGCAGACTTCTGGACGTTGATGGCCCACCCGAACTCCTGGAGCATCTGAAACGCGACGGTCAGATCGCCCGACAGAGTGGCACATGAGCTCGCCCTTAACAGGAGATCATCCAGATAACCGAGGACCACAATCCCCCTCTTGTGCAGCAGAGCCAGCAACGGGGCCAAAACCTTGGTGAAGACCCTGGGAGCGGAAAATAGACCAAAGGGTAATTGCCACAAATTGAAAATGCTCCTCCGCCACAGCGAAATGGACATATCGCTGATGGCCCTCGTAAATAGGGATGTGCAGATACGCATCCTTCAAATCGATGGAGGCCAGAAAATCTCCTTGATTTAAAGACGCCACCAACGACCTGACATATTCCATCCGGAACTTCTGCACCCGCACAAAGCGGTTCAGTGACTTGAGGTCCAGAATTGGACGCACCTTGCCCTCCTTCCTGGGCACCGTGAACAGGTTTGAGTAAAAACCTCGAAACCTGTCCCGCTGAAGAATCGGGACACTAACTCTGTGCAAGAAGATCTTGCACTGCCCACTTAAACGATCCGGAGACAGACGGAGATTCGATGGAAAGAACCTGTCGGCTGGGCGAGACCGAAACTCTATCTTGTACCCTGTACGAATCAATTTGTGTACCCACTTGTCTTTAATCAGAGACGTCCAGGGTTCCCGAAAGTAGCGCAGATGCCCCCCACCCCTGAACCATGTGTGCATCCCTTCATGCAGAGGACGACTTGTCGGCTTACCCGACCAGGCCTTCTTGTTTCCACCGGAGGCTCTGAACGGTTTACCTTTTTCCTGCACCCCCGAGGCACGAAAAAGCCCCTGGTGAGCCTTGAAGGAAGATCCCCGCTTACCGCGAGGTGCCTTACCTTTTGCAGATCGGGGGAGAAGAGTACTCTTACCCCCAGTGAGACCTTTGATTAGCTCATCCAAGGAGTCACCAAAACGGTGTTCATCCAAAAAGGGAAGATCAGACATGGCCTTTTTAGAAGCCTGGTCCGCCGACCAGCTCTTCAGCCACACCGTGCGGCGAAAGGCGATCCCCACCGCCGACAATCTAGCGACCACGGGAGCCCTGTCCAGGGCCACTTTGCACAGATATACCATGGCCTGGGCCATCTGGTCCATGAGCTCAATGAGAGTTGGAGGAACTGACTCAGCCAGCAAGTTGCTCTTAAGCACCTTGATCCATTCCGTAACCGTCTGAGAAAGAAGGACGGAGGCGAACCTGGGGTTTGAGGAGCTAGCCCGCCACTAAGTTGGCAGGAAAGCGGTTCCTTGTGCCTGTCCACCGGGTCCTTAAACACAGGGGAGTCATCCACGGGTACCACCGTTGACTTATTCAACCGTGACACAGTGTGGTCCACCGTAAGTGACACTGTCCAGCGATAGGAAACTAAGGCTGCAAAAGGGTAAAGGCGTTGAAAACGCTTGGGCACCACCAGCATGTGCCGCCATTGCTTATTCACGGTATCGTGAAATTCCTTGGGGCAAGGGAAAACCTGACTTCTGGGCTCTGTGGGAGCCAAAGACAACCGCTTTCCTGACTTTGTGGGCTCATCATCTATATGCAAAGTCTCCCTGACTGAGCGAACCAGTGCTTCCACCAAAGCACGTTCCCACGCTGCAGCTGAGGACTCCTCCACCTCGCAGTCTGAGGACAGGGACCCCTCGGGGAGGGCATTGTCCATGGCAACCACATCAGGCTCTGAATCAGAGGACTGAGAGGGCATCGGCCGTTTTTGGATAACAACTTGTTTCATTACAAGATCTACTTTGGACGCCAGAGTTTCTATGGCTGCAGACAGAGACACTAAAGAAGGCGATCCGGATGGTTCGGATGCACAAATAAGATCAGAGGGGAAATTTTCACCTTGGGACCGCCGGAGTCCTCCTTAAAGCTAACAGGTATCCTGATAGGAGCCAAGTGTGTCCCGAGTAATGCCCAAGGACTAAAAAACCCCTTACTGTGCCAGAAACTGGAGCAGCCAACGGTCTACAACCTGTCTTCTGCAAGTGAAACATTCTGGGAAGAAGTGACCAAATGTCACTAGAGGCCGAACCAACTGATCTACAATAACATGGTGCCATAGAAAAGCATAGGAAAGCACAGGGGAAAATGGCCGGCGCCCACACAGCGCGGCCTGGCCACACTTAAGATGGCGCCTGAAAAAGGCGCCAAACACTCAGCAAGGCAAGGAAAATGGTTGCCAAATACGATGTGTGAAAAAAGTGCGCTGGAAAATAGAAAAGCTGCTACCTTAGAAAAATAGAATGAATGAAACAAAATGTGTATCAGGTGCTCTAAACTATTAAATTACTGAATATCCAATATATAATTATATGGTGATCTATCAATACAAATTCTGGGTGATATGCGAGAAATCAGAGGACAAACCCTCCTTCACAATAAGTGAGTTATAAAACACAACGAAAATGAATGACCTGTAGTTCAAAATCTGTGAAAAGAAATAAAGTCCAAAATAGTACAAAATCATTCAAATGTGCATCCAAAAGGTGAGTCCAAAATCATAAACATCCAACATGCATGTGAAATGGCTCCAGGGGGCAAAATTCAACACAATAGGTGTGTGCAGCGAAGACCTCCACCGTGAATGAATAAGCCCCTTACCAGATGAGACAAAACAAGGGCGCGTGTATTATCAGATCCAATACCACTAAATATCCAGGGAAAGTGAAAAAACACCAACTACTTCTTTCCAGACAGGAGAGAGCAGGTCAACCTCTTACCAGATGGATCTTAATTCTGGGCAGAGAAATAGAATCTGCCTGTGGCGAGTGCCTCCTCTTTTCCTGGAATGTTAGGATCAGTTCGTTCTGGTCGGTGTATAAAGGTCTCCCCTGAGTACCATAAAAGAAAAACCGCTAATAGAGTTTTAATATAAGAAAGTGATACACTTAAAATGTGTCGGCTTGATATAATACAAAAAGCGGCAATGGATACTGGAGAGATCAACTAGAGCCACGGCCGCCTGCAGCGCGGGCCGCAGCGATGAGTCGTGACGTTGCGGCGCTCCTCTCTGACGTGTTTCCTCCTACGACAGATCTCCTGTCTCAGTTGATGTCCGTCGTAGGAGGAAACGCGTCAGAGAGGAGCGCCGCACGGTCACGACTCATTGCCGCGGACCGCGCTGCAGACGGCCGCGGCTCTAGCTGATCTCTCCGGTATCTATTGCCGCTTTTTGTATTGTATCAAGCCGACACATTTTAAGTGTATTACTTTCTTATATTAAAACTCTATTAGCGGTTTTTCTTTTATGGTACTTTTTTTATTACTTATCACTATTTATTCAACATTATCGCATATCCATCACCACTTCACCACGTTTGTTGCTACTGGTGTATACCATTTCTTGGACTTTTCACGCATCAGTCACTTTGTATTTATATTGCATTATTGATTTTTTATTTCACCTGCAGTTATATATTTTCTTGCACATTTTTATCTGGTTTATCGGCACCTATTTGTCCAATATTGTTTTATTATTTCTATTGGTAGATTTATATCCATGGTCATATTTGCACATGTCACTTCATTTGGTGATTCTTGCACTTGTCACTTTGACCCACTGATGCACCTGGATTAATTTGCACTAATTTATCTGTTCTAATATCATACATTATATATGTCTTGAGGAGTTTATATTTATGTCCAGATTTGCACACGTCGCCTTACCAGGACGTTATATATATATATATATATATATATATATATATATATATATATATATATATATATATATATATATATATATATATATACATATACACACACACACACACCATTGTGACCTACTATTATTATTTGTCCCCACACTGCTTCCATCTCTTACATACTCTGTGAAGTCTATATTTATGATAATTTTTGCACAAGTCACTTTATAGAGACGTACATGCATATGTCCCTTTGATCCACGGACATATCTTTATACATTCATTTTTATATTTACTATTGTCACCCACCATTTTATTGTATTCACTTATTTATTGCCACTATCACCTGGCACTCCATTGTTTACCTTACTATCAGGCAGCGCCACCCCCTACCCCCCACCTTTTTACTCTATATAGTCTTCTGACTATACTATAGGGAGGCTGCAGCCTAGCATTCTTCAATTCTCATATATATCCAATACTCCATAAGCGCGGAGTTTACTACTCTCAAAAAAAAAAAAAAAAATTATAGAAAAGCCTATGGTCACAATAACATTTTCCTTGTTCCGTGGTGAGGTTGGGGGTTCCAAAAAAGCAGGATAGGGGTTACCAGCATGGATTACCCCAGGCACTCAACAGTCCTCAACAGTCCTGATGCAGGACTCCTTCGAAAAATCAAGCAACATTTACATTTGTAATTGTTGCAAATTGCTGTGATCACAAGGCGCTGAGCCATTCTATTTGCTCCTGTGCATTTTGTCTATGGCCTGAGTTGTCTGATGACAGCTTGTTATGTTAGTCATTCAACAGGCGCACTGGCCACCATTTTGTGAAATGATGTTTATAAACGGTAGTCCAGAAATAAGCATCCATCTTTTAGCATTTTTTTCTTTTTATTGTACATCATTGTTATCAAGGTGGTTAAATATAGGATATGTTGGTGTGTGGAATATAGAAATGCCTCAATTTGGACACAGTTATTCAAACCAAACTTTTTTTTTTTTTTTTTTTTTTTTAAGCAAAATTAGAATATACTTACAGGGCTGGTCTTCTGTGTATGACTGGAATGTTGCAGAGAGTAAACACTGTCAGATAAAGAAGGGGTGCTGGATCCTAGAAGATTATATTGTTCCAGTTGCTTAACACAGCCAGATGACTTTAATTTCATAACCTCCAGCTCAGCACTATGATTAATGCTCAACTCAGAGAAGGAGGTCAGTCCTCTTAAGCTTTGCACTTGTTCTTCCTGTTTTCTAACCATATCAGGGGAGTCCCAAGCACTTGAATCTGTCAAACTTTCAGAAAAGCTTCTTTGCTTCACGTCAGATCGCGCTGAGCCATTAGGTTTATTAACTTTGTCTTCAACATTGTGTTTTTTCAAGTCCATGGATATAACAGAAATCATGGCTTCTTGGCTTGCTAAAGCCTCCTGAAGTTTTTTTACCTGAGCTCCTAGTTTCTGGGAATGAGAATGTAATTCTGCCACACAGGCTTCTTTCTTCTGTTAAAAGAGTGTTGAGAAAACAAGAGTCAGGGTTGCAAATATACATAAATGGAACTAACCTGAACATACCAACAATTGCTTTGTATTAAAAATGAACTCCAGGGAAACAGTCAAAACGCAGATGAAATGCATACTACAAGAGCCATTTTATCTGCCAAATAATTTCCAAATGATTTCAAAAGCCATGGCAAGCTGCATAGCCAGCTTGGAGACCAGACTTTTCTCTACTATATTTACGCTGCAGAGAAACACCCCCATAACAGGATATTACCACCTCTATGCTTTACAGTAGGAATGGCCTTATTTGGATTGTGCGCTGTATTGGATTTCTGCCAGACATAAAGCTTGGTGTTGAGGCTAATAAATGGAGGCCACAGGACTGCAGACTTCTCCCCATCCAGCAGCCATGGATACAGTACAGGGACGCCATCAGAGACCTGGAGGACACTACATTATCAGATAAGCATACCTTTACCTGACATCTTGTGAGTGCTTTTTATCTTTGCTATTAAATAGGTTTACTAATACTACACCTAGGTGGCGCTTCCTACTTTTTCCTACCCTTTTGCTTATTCCAGAGCTGGCTTTCTCTGAGGATAATGGTCACCATTATTCTATTTTATCACATGAAAATTTCATTTTCAGTAGTAACATTTATGGACTATGTCTCTTACCTACTACCCATGTACCCTACTATAGAGACCACCTCTAGTTACAAACACAGTTCTGTGTGTCAGTAGCATTTTTTCTTAGATGTAGTAGCAGACTTAGTTAGATACACTAACAAATTCAAGCTGAACTTCAGTTCACATTTTATAACCAATTACAACAGTTTTGTTCCCTTTGAGATTCGGTAAGCTAAAATATAATAAAAGGTTTGCTTTTGGGTTTAACACCATTTTAATTAGCTGGAGCTGCCAGCTGTGCTCACAAGCTTCTTTTAAAGAATCCTCAGTATTCACTTTGAAGGAAAAGTTTCAGCATACTGTTCACTTAGCAAAGACGAGGTTCCCACACAGGAGTAGAAGTCTCTGCTGCTTAAAAACCAAGCTCAACTGTGACAGATTATACCAGGCAGAGGTTCACTTTAGGGGGAGAAAAAAAACAGTTTCACAAAATATTGTTTCTATGACTTTGAACACATATCTAGCAGTCAATTAGATTCATAGTTGTGTTCTAACCTTTAGCTGCTGCTGGACACGTTGAGCTTCAGCTTTCCAGCTTTCACATTCCGTACGTAATTCATCTACCACATTGCTCAAAGTGGTGAGCTCATACGCAGTACTCCGTAATTTAGCCTCTCTCTCACTTGCTAGGCGCTCTGCAGCTTCCACCTGCTCATTCAAAGTAGCCTGTAAAGTGTTAAATAGTGGGGGAAAAAAAAAGTAAAAGAAAGCAACTTTACTATGCGCAACTAATATATATCATATCCAAATCAAGCTTACCAGGTTTGATCCAGCTTCCTCCAGTGAGGTCATATTCTGAATATCAGTCTGTGTCTGCACCTCTTCTACAAGCTTTTGAGACTTGTCCTTCCGCTCTTTAAGATGCTGCTTGAGCTCTTCTAATTCTGCTTTGTGTTTTTTCTCCCTCTCACTTTGCTCCTTGGAGCTGAGAGAAAGGGTAGTTTGCAGAGAGACATTCTGTTCTTGTACATTTTGCAGGTCTATTTTGGTAGCTTCTAAAGACTGAAGACTTTGTGCCAGCTGATTACGCAACTCAGACATATCACCCATACTTTGCTCCTGCAAAGTCTGAACTTCAATCTCCTTTTCCATGAGGATGGTATCTTTCTCCCTTACAGTGTCTTGAAGTTTTTGCAACTCGACAGCAAGAAGAGCAATGGATTCTTCCCTCTGTGACACATGAGTCCTAAGTAGTTCACTCTCTTCCTGCAAGTTTCTATGCTCCATCCTAAGCAACTCCAGGGCTTGTTCGTTCTGCCTAGAGGACTGTTGTAGATTTTGTAAATTTGTCTCCAGAACCTCAATCTCTGCAACATGCAGGACTTCCTTTTCTTCCAGTTGCCGTTGCAAGGCATCCAGCTCAGCCATGCACAAAGACTCGGTTTCCTCCAAACTCTGTTTCTCTACATCTGCTCTTTCTAGTTGTTTAGCTCCTTTTCTAAGCTCAGCCTGCAGATTATCTGCTCCTCCTAGACCCAGCTGATCTAGGCTTTCTTGACTATCACTGACCTCATGCCTAATGGGTCCCAGCTGCTCAAGCTCCTGCTGTAACTTTTCAATGACTTCATGAAGCTGTTCCATCTCCTCCTGTTTGCTCTTTCTACGTCTCTCTTGATCACTTCGAAGATGCTCAACTAAAGACCTCAATTCCTCAACTTCAGATTTCTGTAAAAGTTTAAAATAAAAAAAGTTCTATGACAAAGTAAACCACTTAATGTCATACAGTATAATACAGTATAAATATGGATGTTGACCAAGAAAGCCCTTCAATACATTTAATATTCATAAAATTGGGAGTTGAAATGAAAAACTAATCCAATTTTTTAATGGAAAATACGTTTTACATACTAATTTAAACTAAGTCGAATAGTTAAACAGAGATACATAATGTTTTGTCCTTGATGCTTAGGTTTGGTTGATTTTAGATTCTCAGTATTGAAATGTGTTAACTCTAGGCAGCAGGGCCTAGCATAACGGTTATTTGAAGGGTTGGTTCCCAAATCTTTCACAGAATAAGACACTGGTCACAGTGTATCTAGTCTGCTGCATATTCAAAGGCAAAAATCGCTCCTCATAACTGGATTTTCGACTTCCCGTAAAATCCTTTTCTCTGAAGTTCAATGACAGACGCAGCTCCATATACTTAACCATTGGGTTATGCTACCCCCTACAGGAGTAGGACACTAGGCAGGAGAAAAAAAACAAAAAAAAAAAAAAAAAAAAAACTTTACCACACCTTATGGGGCAGTCCCTGAAGGCATACACCCACTCACTTTGCTAAAGGATTCAGTAGTGTCAGAAGTAAAAAAAAAAAACCCAACCCATTCAGAAATAGAGGGGCGGTTGCTGTGTCTGTCAATGAACGTCAGAGAAAAGAATTTTACGGTAAGTCAAAAATCCAGTTTTCTCTATCGTTCATTGACAGACGTAGCTCCATATTCTTCTTAACCATTGGGACATCCCAAAGCAGTATTTGCATGAGGGGTGGGAAAACAACGCAGAGAAAGAACACAATTCCCCAAAGACTAAACTTAGCCAACCAGGTAACATGGAGCTCAACCAGGAACAACTGGAGCTCACCTAGAAACAACATACTCCCTCAAAAAGAAAGAAATTGCTCTTTTAAAACAGCAGCCTGCAAAACCTTGCGGCCGAAAGAAGCATCCGAGGATGCCAACACATCTACTTTGTAGAATTTAGTGAACGTGCGCACAGACGACCAACTTGCCGCCTTGCAAACTTGTATTAATGAGGCCTGATAGCAAAAGGTCCAAGAGGCACTCGGCGCCCTACCAGAATGCGCCTTCACAGGGAAAGGTGGAACCTGAACCTTAAGTGAATATGCCTGTAACACTGTCTGCCTGATCCATCTGGATATCGTTGCAGAAGACGCAGCCAATCCCTTCCGAGGTACTTCTGTGAGGACAAAAGGATAGTCTGATTTCCTGAAAGACTCCGTAACCTCCAGGAAAACCCTAATTGCCGGAACCACAGCCAAAGAATTCCAGGCAATTTCCTTGGGATGCTTGGGCTTAGGACAGAGTGAAGGCAGCACAATGTCTTCATTCAATGGAAATCAGAAACCACCTTAGGAAGAGATGACTGATTAGGTTGAAGCACAACTTATCTCTGTGGACCAACAGAGAAGGAGAGCGGCAGAGACAGAGTCGCCAATTCGGACACTCTGTGGGCAGAGGTAATATCCACCAAAAATGCTACCTTCTGTGACAGTGTAAGCAGAGGAATCTCCCTAAGTTTTCAAAGGGAGGTTTTTGAAGAACAGACAGTACCAAGTTAAGATCCCACAGAGATAACGGGGACCGTATCGGAGGAGCCACATAAACTAGCTGGATAAAAGTGTGAATCAAAGAATGCGTAGCTGAAGGGCATTGAAAAAACACAGCCAAAGCCGACACCTGGCCTTTAATGGTACCCAAGGCCAACCGCTGCTCAACCCGTCCTTGGAGGAAAGCCAATATCCTAGCCACTGAAAAGGAGCGTGGATGCACCTTAAAATCGATTCACACCATGAGCTGTACGATTTCCACGTACGATGATAAATCTTCCTGGAGGTAGATTTTCTAGCCTTCAACAGTGTAGGAATCACTGAGTCAGAAAGACATCTATCCTTCAATACCTGGCTTTATACAGCCACGCCATTAAAGCCAGCGACTGAAAAGCAGGATGGAAGATCTTCCCTGAGAGGAAGTCTCCAAGGAGCATCAGCGACCAACCCTACCAGATCTGCGTACCAAGACCGGCAAGGTCCCTTCCACCTCTATTCAGCGCAGAAGCCTCGGCAGAAGTCTCAGTGGAGGAAACGCATAGATCCGCTGATACTGACCCCAAGGAGCCACCAGTGCGTCTGTGGCGTTGGCCAGAGACCTGGCTACAAACCTCTGTACCTTCTCGTGGAGCCGAGAAATTAACAGGTCTACATCGGGTGTCCCCGGACACACAACAGGTGAAACGTGGACTATTCCCCCTGATCCAACACACAACGACTCAAGCAATCCGCTTGCCAGTTCTCCACTCCGGTAAATGCACGACAGAGGGCTGAAACATTTTTCTGCCCATATTAAGATCTCGGCCACCTCACAGGGCCGCCAGCAAACTCCTTGCGCCCTCTTGATGATTGACGTAAACCACAACCATGGCATTGTCTGATTGAATCTGAACTGGACAAACCTGCAGACGATTTGTCCAGTGACTGAAGCAAAGCTTTATCGCTCTGGGTTCCAGAATATTGATCGGAAATCTGGACTCTTTCAGAGTCCTGGTCCCCTGCGCACACATCTTTCCAAATACTCCCTCTCCAACCAAACTCTTGCAAATTCCGTACAGTGATTGACAGATCGCCCACCAGAACCGAGTGGGAGGCTGCTCTTAAGAGGAGATCGTCCAGGTACCCTAGTACCGCAATCCCCCGCTGTCACATTAATGCCAATACCGGAGCTAACAAATTGGTGAAGACCCTGGGTGAAGACCCTGGGGGCAGAGGCGAGACTAAAGGGTAACGCTACAAACTGATAATGTTCCTCTCCTACAGCGAAGCGAAGAAAACGCTGGCATCCAGTGTAAATAGGGATGTTCAGAAATGCATACTCTATATCGATAGAGACCAAAAAGTCCCCTTGGTGTAGGAACACCACTACAGTGGGAATGTACTCCCATTCGAAACCTCTGTACCCGCACAAAGCAATTCAGAGCCTTGAGGTTCAGAATTGGACGCATTTTCCCTTCTTTCTGTGAACAGTAAACAGGTTTGAATAAAACTCTTGAAAGAGTTCCCGAGACGGAAACGGCACAATCACCCTTTGCGACAGATCTTGTATCGCCTCCCGCAGATCCCTTAAACGATCTGAAGATAGGCGTAGATTGGACGGAAAGAATCTGTCCGGCGGTCGGGACCTAAATTCGATCTTGTAACCCAATTGGAGCTGCTCGAGGCCCCTTTTGTCCTGAATCAAGATACGGGAGAAAGCGTCCCTTCATGCAGACGGAGATTTGTCCACAGATCTGGAGGGGCCTGTTCTCGGTTTACCCGACCAAGTCTTCTTGGAACCCCCAGATGACATAAATGGCTTAGGTCCTTTCTCCTGCGTGCCGAAGGCTTCCTGTGTGCTGAAAAATGAGGGCCCCGTCTATTACCCGGTGACTTGCCCTTAGCGGATAGAAGAAGAGTACTCTTCCCACCAGTTAGTCCTTTGATCAGTTCATCCAACAAAGACCCAAATAGGCGTTCCCCCGTAAAGGGGATATCTGAAAGAGCCTTTTTAGAAGCCTGGTCCACAGACAAGCTTTTTAGCCACACCATGCATGTTACCATTATTGCAACAATTTTGTCACAGTAGGAAAAGTGAGTACCTTTGCCGCTGTTAGGGGATCTGCGGGCCCTGAGGGGACCGGCGCCCCCCATGTTAAAAATTTTATGCACCGATACAACCAGTGCATACACCGGCGTCCTTGCATGCACATGCGCAGTAAGAAGAAAAACAAAAAAGGAATCATCCTCAACGCAGAGCACCCGAAGTGCGTAGATGCAGACCCAGTAGAGTCGCTATATGCTAAGCTCACCCTGAAAATATAACAAGCAGGGGAGGTTGCAGACCACTGTCCCACAAGGAGACGCAGGCTAAAGTTCCACAAAAAGACCCCTATTAGACCTAAGGGTCGCCCACCATAAATGACATAGCCCCCTATAAAGGGGAAGAGGGGGCCCGCCGTGACTCAGACGCGCAGGCAGAGTACCCCCACACAACAATGCCCCCACGGCACCCCCGATTCAAGGGGGGGCGCCAGGCAGTCCATATGTCCACCCCCCTGGGGGGGGGGGGGGGGGGGAACACCCAACCGCTGCTGTATCACCCCAGTCAGCAGCTCAGACAGCCAGCCGCAAGTAGACCGCAAAGCCGCGGCCTAAATTTGGGGGCCTGATCTGGTTGCAAGTCCGCCGTCAGCTTGATCAGTAGCTCAGGTAGGAGCTCGGACAGCCTGGTCAGTCGCCCGGAAAGCCAGCTCCGTCAGCCGCAAGCCGTGGCCTCAATTTTTGGCCCGATCCGGACGCATGAGGCATCCGCCGGTCAGCTTGGTCAGGCACCTCATCTCGGTCAGGTACCCAGACAGCCATGAGTAGGCTGCAAAGCCGCGGACTAAATGTTCAGCCTGACCCAGACACGTGAGGCGCAGACCCTGGGATGAAGAAACATCAGCTTCCCCCAAGCCTAGAACCACCGCAGGGAGCCCAAAGGACATCCCTGCCCCAGTCACTAACCCCCAGGGGGCCGGGAACTTTCTCAAAAAACCCTGTATGAGATCTGGACAAGCCGGTCAGCAAAAAAAAAAAAAAAAAATCGCATCCACCCCCCCCCCCCCTCCCTCCTTACTGGAGCAAGTGGCAAAGCCAGCTCATACCGGTGTTCCAGCACCCACTGCCACTCTGCAGTTAGCAGTTCCCAACATCATTTTGGTAAGGGTCAGTTTGCATCAACCAGCGGACCGCAATAGGCCTGTGGGATGTAGTTCGTGAGCTGCTCCTGAACAGCCACCATCTAACACTATTTGTTCAGGTAATACACAAAGTATAACTAAAAGGCAAAACCCTGGCTGCAATACTCACCACCATTGTAATAGCGTCCATTTAAGGCTCACTGGTCCTCTCAATACAAAGCTTATCCTCCAGGTTAAATGTGGTCCAGTGTGAAACCATGCATGCAAACCATGCATGCAAAATAGCTTAACATAGTAAAGCGAGCATGCAAATGAAAAAAGCTAATTAACCCATGAGTAACATCCACATATAAGCATTGGGTTTTACTGAAACCAACTGCACTATGAAGGGAAAAACCATGCATTGCCAGCACGACAGATAAACTTAACTTTCAGATAATCATTTACCTCCTCTTGCAGCCTAAGAAGTTGCTCATTCAAATGGTCAATCTCTTGGTTCTTTTCTTGTAACAGAGCCTGGAGAAGTTCCAGTGAAGAGCTAGATTTGTCACGAGTTCTTTCAAGATGGAGAGAAGACATGTCCTCCTGTTTTTTAGAAAATTAAACATTATTACACACTAATCCAGCAGCAGGCACTCTTGTGATCTCCTCAAAAAATGCACTTGCCTTTAGCAGCAGGTACTCCTCTTGAGCCAGCTGAACAGCCTGCTCACTCTGTTTGCACTGGATCTCAAGCTGCATGTTCAACTGAAGGACCTCTTCTGTCTTGTTTGTTAGCTCTTCTTTGAACAGCTCTAGCTGCTCAGCCAGACTTTCAGCCTGTAAACAAATGTATGTAAGTAAGTGCATTGCATGGTGTTAAGACTTTAATTTAATAGGTCTTAAAGATGATACCTCTTTCTCTTTCCTTTGGAGAGCTTCCCGCTCAGCTTGTAATTCCTTCTTTAGGAGGCTATCAGGCTCGCCTTCCACAGGCAATCTGTGCCGGGTCTCATCTAGCTTTGACTGCAGGGCAGAGATCTGAAGCACATTATTGTACTGCTGCTGTTGTAGAGCTTCTTTGTCCTAAACCATATTGACAGATTTAAATCAGTGACATGGAAACACGCATTACATCTATTGCTGCAACTTGTAACATTTTTTGTTTGGACAAGTGATAAAAGGTATTCCGCTAGCAAATCTAAATAAAATGCACTTAAAATGTTTTTTAAATCTACTTAAAATGTCAACTCAGTATTAATTTTTTCTCTTTGTGCCATGTTTTAAAAACGTTTTTTCGATGTACGGTTATGTTTAATCTAGGTTTATTGAAAAAGGTTTCACATTTACAAATAGAAAAGAATGCAACATTATCTGTACAGAGAAAGCATTGCTTGGGGTATGCATTACAATATTTAGCCAAGTTTTCTGAAACAGAAATTGAGCAGGACAAACATTTCCACACAACTTGGCGACCCAAATACATCTTAAACATGTACTACACAATTTGACATGCGGCCAATGAAATAGCAAAAGTATACATACACTCTGCAATGAAATAAGGTATTGTGTAGCCTTCTCCATGGTGAGAACACTGTAAAACTGGATTTTTGTCTTACTGTATAATCCTTTTCTCTGAGGTTCACTGACGGACACAGCTCCATGTCTGCTTGATCCTTGGGCTTATGCTGCTCTCTCTTCAAGAGTAGGACTAGGCGGAAACAATTTTGACTACGCCCCTGAGGCAGTGCCAGAGGGTATACCATCACTTCCTGCTATAGGACTTCAGTTTGTAACAAGCAGTGTCAGAAGAATACATAACTCAACCCAACAGAGGAACGGGTGCTGTGTCCGTCAGTGAACCGCAGAGAAAAGAGTTTTACAATAAGAACAAAAATCCAGTTTTCTCTTTCATTTCACTGACAGACACAGCTCCATGTCTTCTTAGATCCTTGGGGTGTCTCAAAGCTGTATCAACACGAGGGATGGGAAAAACACAGTAACACATTTAATTCCCAACAAGGCCAAACATAGCCAACCAGGTACAATAGGAGCTCAACCAGGAACAACTTGAGCTCACCACCAGGAAAAAAAGTACACCCTCAAAAAGGCGGGAGCCTCTGAAACCGCAGCCTGCAAAACTTTGCGGCCAAAAGCAGCATCCGATGATGCAAGTACATATACCTTATAAAAACTTTGTGAATGCATGTACAGACGACTATGTGGCCGCCTTGCACACCTGAACCAGACGCCTGATGACGGAAGGGCCAGGGGGCACTAAGCGCTCTCGTAGAATGCGCCTTAAAAAAGGGAAAGGAGGAACCTGACCCTCAATAGAATAGGCCTGCACCACCATCTGCCTGATCCATCTGGAAATAGTCGTAGCAGATGCGGCCTGCCCCTTAAAAAGTCCATGCATAAAAACAAAGAACCGGATTTCCGAATCGGCTCATTCACCGCCAGGTATACCCGAATTGCCCTGACTACATCCAAGGAATGGAGGGCAATTTCTTTAGGAGGTTTCAGCTTAGGACATAAGGACGGCAGCACAACATCTTCATTCAAATGAAACCCCAAGACAACCTTCAGAAGGAACACCTGACGGGTCGTTACACCACTTTGTCCCTGTAAACCACCAGGTAAGGTGACCAACAGGACAACGCAGCCAACACCGACACCCTACGCGCAGAAGTAATAGCAACCAAAAAGGCAACCTTCTGAGATAGAACGAGCAAAGGAAGTTCACAAATGTTTTCAGAAGGAGTACCTACAGTACCAAATTGAGATCCCACAGAGGTACCAGTCTGGCATCACCAGAATGACTGGAGTCCCTTCCATTCTGCATAGCAGTCTCAACAACAGAAGGTGTATTAGATGAAAAGCGTAAATCAGACGATACTGATCCCAGGGGACCACCAGGGCATCTGCAGAATGGCCAGAGGATCCCGAGACCTTGACACGACCTTTGCACCTTCCTGTTGAGACAGGATGCCAATATGTCCACCTCGGGAGTCCCCCACCAGAGACAGTTGAAGAAACACCTCCTAATGGAGCCTGATCGGTCTGCCAATCAACATCCTGGAGATTCGGGCGGACTTCTCTTGAGTCCAAACACCTTGAGCCGAGTATACTCCCAAGACACCTCCCCACCCAGACATACTGGCATTCGTGGAAAGTGCTGTCCAATACAAGGGCAGAAAGGACATCCCCAGACGAATCGCCGGAAAGCAGAGCCCCCATATCAGAGACCCTCTCGTACCCCAGCTCAACCTGATCAGATTGTCCAGCGACTTCATATCCTTGTTACATTTGGCAAGAATCTCTTTTCAGAGGTCTGGTATGGAACTGAGCAAACTGTACCGCCTCGAAGGTGGAGACCATCAGACCCAGCACTTGCATGCAAATCCTGAGCGACGGTGGAACCGGAGCTTAAATGTAACCTGTAAAGTTTCGCCTGTGGAAGAAACACCTGGGCTGATGCTGAATCCAGCGTCAGACCCAAGTAGTCCAGCTTGGTGGATAAGGTCAAAGCCGATTTCTGAAAATTCAGTGTCCATCCAAACTCTTGTAGAGTTCGCACAGTAATGTCCAAATAGACTTCTAGAGCCAATGAAGACTCTGCAAGCAGAAGCACATCGTACTGCGATCCCTTTCTGCCAAAGCAAGGCCATTACCGGGTCCAACACTTTTGTGAACACCAGAGGAGCTGAAGCGAGACCAAAGGGTAACGTCACGAATTGATAGTGCTCCTCGCCCACGGCAAAGCAAAGAAAAACGTTGGTGCCCGACATATATTGGAATATGAAGGTAAGCGTCCTTGATACTGATAGAGGCCAAAAGATCCCCTTGATGAAGGAATACCACTACCGTGTGAATTTACTCCATCCGAAATTTCTGAACCCCCACAAAGTGGTTCAGAGTCTTGAGGTCCAAGATCAGGCAGACCTTGCCTTCCTTACTGGGAACGGTAAACAGATGTGAAAATCTTGAAAACTTTCTGACTCTGGAACCAGCACAATGACTCCTTGTGCCAGTAGGTGCTGCACTGCACCGTAGAGGCCCTGCAGCCAATTGTGAGACAGGTGTAAGTGGGAAGGAAAGCACCTTGCCAAAGGCAAGGAGCGAAGCTCAATATTGTAACCGAACCAACTCGTGGACCCATTTATCCTGAATGAGCAGGGTCCACGGGTCTGGAAAGAAAAGACAACAGCCCCCCCCCAACCCAGATACGGGTGAGGACGCCCCTTCAGGCTGAGGAAGTCTCGTCTGCGAAACCAACAGGACCTGCTTTTGACTTACCATTCCAGGGTATTTTGGAGCCGCCCGCGAAAGTGAGGGTGGATCTCGAACACCTTTCCTGTGACCCAGATGAACGAAAGGGCTGCTTGTGAGCTGAGGAAAAAAAAAAAAAAAGGACCACGTTTACGATGAGGTTCCTTGCCCCTAGCAACCTGCGGAAGGAATGTACTCTTCCCTCCCGTAAGGCTCTTAAGTTTTTCCTACATAGAGGCACCGAACAAACAGTCACCTACAAAAAGTAGATCAGTCAGCACCTGTTTAGAAGCCTTGTCGGCCGACCAGTATTTCAACCAAATCACAGCCATCACAGATACCCTGCCAGCCAAGGGGGCTGCATACAAAGATGCATCACAAATGTACTGTACCCCCTGGATCAACTGATCCGCCAGCTCAGGAGGGTGTTGACCCCCTTCCAGATCATGGCTTACAATTTTTGCCCATTCTGTTAAGGTCTGGGATACCAAGGTGATAGCAAACCCCAGTCTCAACATTGAACCTGCCACGGTGAAGTAGTAACGGACCAAAGCCTCAGCTCTCTTGTCCACAGGATCCTTAAAGGATGGAGAATACTCCACCAGGCAAAAGTGTGGCCTTATTTAGCCTGGAAACCTGAGAGTTCTTCGATGGTGGATTCCTCAAAGGGATATCTCCTAGCGAAACGCTTCGGTATTCAAACCATGCGTTTCAGGGAACCCCACTGACTAATGACCATCTCGTCAAAATAGGCAAGAAAGGGGAACACCTTAGTCACCTTGGAAGATCTGCGGGTGCCAAACTGCACCAGCATCGCCGACTCAGCATCAGCTGAGTCCTTCAACTTTAAAGTTTCCCGTACAGACACAATCAATGCCTCCACCAGTGCTTTTTCATGTGCGGCTGCATAGAAGGATTCACCCTCACTGTTCGCGCACTCAGTGTGCGTAGACGCAGACCCAGTGGGCTGACTCGTGACGGCGGTGGCCAAATCCACCTCAGACTGAGGAGGCAGCGGATACAGGTGAAGGTGGGGGCGCTTCTTGCTAGGCCGCCTTTGCAGGGCCATATCAACCTTTGACACAAGTGACTGTAGGGCTGCCATCATTGCCGCCAGGGCAGACAGAGCCAGAGGGTCCCGCAGCTTCAAGGAGTGGGTCAGGTGGTGATACACGTTCCAGGGGCTCCATAGTTAAATCATAGCCACAGTGTGCACAAAAGAAAAAACGTTTTTTTTTTTTTTTAAAGTCCCCCCCCCCCCCCGTTTGGAGCACCACAAGTATCAGCGCGCCCGCGGCGCTGTATATAGCAGAGGAACGATCGTATACTCACAGAGACTCACCACCCCAGAGCTGGAGAGCGCCAAACAGCCTGCCACACTGCAATCAAAGAGGAAGAGGAAGTGCCGACAATGACAATAGCACATCACCGCACCGGACTTCCAAAAAATGATCGCCGCTATACATTACAAAGGAAAACTCAAAACATGGCCGCCGGACTACACAAACATGGCCGCCGAGGCTAGCTAAAACCATCCACGGAAAAATTGCGGTGCCACGCG
The DNA here is from genome assembly GCF_965119305.1 of Pelophylax lessonae. Taxonomy (NCBI): domain Eukaryota; kingdom Metazoa; phylum Chordata; class Amphibia; order Anura; family Ranidae; genus Pelophylax; species Pelophylax lessonae. The sequence goes on from NC_138773.1 coordinate 231,210,185, forward strand.
GAACCCAGGACCCCAGGGAATTAATAGTCCACCGGGGTGGAGAGCCCCAGGGGACCCACCCCCCGCAGCGCAAAAAGTGCAGGCACCCCTAAAAGGAGGCCGCCAGCGGCACACTCCTACCGTCCTCCAGGCCCAGCACCAATTTAGCCCCCCAACCCCAAAAAACACCCGTGCACCCCAAAAAGGGGACTAGGGGAGGGGACAGGGGGCAGGTGAGGAAGACCAATGCAGGGGAAAAACCATGCTAGGGAGAGGGGGGAAAACGTGAGGGGAGGAAGGACACGTGGGGGGGGGGACCTACCATCCACAGGGAGGGCCCACAAACACCCCAGCAATTCCCAGAGAAAAGAGGGGCGACACTACTCATCATACCTTGGCATTAGGTGGGCATCACTTCCGGCAGTCCACCGCACCATCTTCGAATGGGGGTGCTGCGGCCTGAGGTACACTCCAACTCTGATAGTGACTGCTGTCGTGACCTGGGCTATGCGACCTCACGAGGCGTTTCACTCACAGGCCAGCCCCCGTCCTGTGGGGCTATTTTACGGCCAACCTAGAGAGAAGCTAATAGTTGGGACGTGCTCGCAGGCCAAACTGGGAAGACCATAAGGATCTAGGTGTGTGTGTGAGAGGGGATAGGCAGAAGAGGAATGGGGCCCGACGTCATCCCAAAACACAACCTTGCCGGGATCCGGATCGGCTTCTGTCGAACAAGCATCACTGTGTTCTGGCGGGAAGGGGAGGTTGAACAAGAGCAGTCCCCCCGACAACAGAACACAATAGCATGGTATGGTACATACATAGTTACATTAGTCTAATGTAACTACGTAAAAAAAATGCCCACGCCTAGAATGGTTCTTTAACCAGTTCCATACCGGGCTATAGTAATATGACGCCGGCAGGCACATCTCCTCGATCCTGGCGGCCGTCATATGACGTCCGCCTGTATGCGCTGCTCACCAGCCCCGTCGGGACACAGCCCATCCCCGATCGGTGTAAAGAGCCATTAAAAAAATAGCTCTTTACCATGTGACCGGCTGTGTCCAATCACAGCCGGCCACATGCACTTTCCTCGTGCACGCCACTCCTGCGCGCCCCTGCGATGGAGAGTGTCACTCTGACACAGTCCATCCCTGATCAGGGTAAAGAGCCAATTAAATTGGCTCTTTACCACTTGACTGGCTGTGTCTAATCACAGCCGGTCACAGAATGTCATCAACAGAGAGCACTGTAACTAGCTGTTACCGTGTTCTCCTCCTCACACACTGATCCTGTGTGAGGAAGAGATTGCGGTATCAGCTAGTTACCGATCACCGTGCACCTAAAACACACTGATTGCGCGCCCCCCCCCCCCCAATAAAGAGTACCTTTCACCAGCCCATCAGAGTACCCAAGTACCTGTCACCAGCCCATCAGGTACTCTGATGACAGGTACTCCGAGTACCTGTCATCGGAGTACTCGAATACCTGTCACCAGCCCATCAGAGTACCCAGTTACCTCTCTGTATCTCATCAGAGTACCCAAGTACCTGTCTCTAGCCCAAAGTACCCGAGTACCCGTCTCCACCCCATCAGAGTACCCAAGTACCTCGCTGCAGCCCATTAGAGTACCCGAGAACATGTCATCAGCGTACCCAAGTACCTGTCCCCAGCCCATCAGAGTACCCGAGTACCTGTCTCCAACCCTTCAGAGTACCTATCTGCAGCCCATCAGAATACCCGAGTACCTGACTCCAGCCCATCAGGGTACCCGAGTACCTATCTGCAGTCCAATAGAGTACCTGAGTACCTGTCTCCTGGACATCAAAGTATCCGGGTACTTGTCTCCAGCCCATCAGAGTACCCGAATACCTCTCTGCAGCCCATCATAATACCCGAGTACCTCTCTGTAGCCCAGAGTACCTAAGTACCTGTCTCCAGCCCAGAGTACCCGAGTACCTGTCTCCAGTCCAGAGTACCCGAGTACCTGTCTCCAGCCCATCAGATTACCCGAGTACCTCTCTGAAGCCCATCCGAGTACCTTTCTGAAGCCGAACAGTGCACCTGAGTACCTGTCTGCAGCCCATCAGAGTACCTATCTGCAGCTCATCAGAGTACATATCTGCAGCCCATGCCTCCTAGATTAGGTGTTGGGGTGTTTGCTTTCCAAAATGGGGTCATTTTGTGGGGGTTTCCATTGCCCTGGTGCTCCAGGGCCTTCAAAAGTGTGATTGGTTGTAATGAAATTATATGTGTAATTTATGCTCCTAGAACACCTGACGGTGCTCCTTGCATTTTGGGCCTCTGTCACAGCATAGCCACATACAAAGTCTCACACATGTCGTTTCGCCATACTCAGGAGTAGCAGCAGAATGTATTTTGGGGTGTCATTTTTGCTATGTACATGCTATGTGTTAGAAATATCTTATAAATTGACAACTTTGTGTAAAAAAAAAAAAAAAAAAAATGTGTTTTCATTTTCTTTCCACATTTTACAAAAACTTGTGGAAAAAAATGACATGTTCAAAAGACTTATGCCTCAGAGAAAATACCTTGGGGTGTTTCCTTTCCAAAATGGGGTCATTTTGTGGGTAATTCAATTGTCCTGATGCTCCAGGGCCTTCAAAAGTGCGATAGGTTGCTAGGAAATTATATGTGTAATTTATGCTCCTAGAACACCTGACTTGCATGTTGGGCCTCTGTATGTGGCCAGGCTGTGTAAAAATCTCACACATTTGGTATTGCCATACTCAGGAGGAGTAGCAGAATGTATTTTGGGGTGTAATTGCAAGTATGCATATACTGTGTGTGAGAAAAAACTTGTTATGACAATTTTGTGTAAAAAAAATGAAAAAAATATTTCTTCATTTTCCCAAGAATTGCGGGAAAAAAATTACAACTTCAAAAAAACTCACCATGCCTCTTACCAAATACCCTGGACTATTTTGTTTCCAAAAAGGGGTCATTTGGGGCGTATTTGTACTGTCCTGACATTTCAGGGCCTCAAGAAATGATAGGCCGTCGGTACATCAGGTGTTATTAGGTGTGATACATTTTCAATGATTGGCACCACAGCTTGTAGACTCTATAACTTTCACACAGACTAAATAGTAACCACTAATTTTGGTTATTTTTTACAAAAGATATGTAGTAGTATAAATTTTTGCCCAAATTTATGAAAAAAAAAATACTTATTTGCAAAATTTTATAATCGAAACTAAAACTAAATGTTTTTTTTTCAAAATGTTAGCTCTTTTTTCACTTGCATCGCAAAAAAATAAAAAAACCCAGTGGTGATTAAAATACTACCAAAAGAAAGCTCTATTTGTGAGAAAAAAAATGTTAAATTTGATTTGGTACAGCGCTGCATGACTGAGTAATTATCATTCAAAGTGTGTGTGACAGCACTGAAAGCTGAAAATTAGTCTGGGCAAGAAGGGGGTGTAACTGCTCTGTATGGAAGTGGTTAAGGTAGAGCACCATATAAAATAGACAGCCATCCTTGCCAAGTATAGGTACTTCAGAATGCATGCATTTCCTTTCTTACCTGCAACAATTCCTTTTGAGCTCTGTGCAAATTTTGCAGTTCTGCTTCCAACTGGCTGCATTTTTTGGCTGCATCTGCATTGCTCAGAGCAGCTTGCTCCAGCTCCTGTATTCTCAACAACATCTTATCAATTTCGTCATTTCTTTCCGCTATTTGTTGCTCTAGGTGATCTTTCCCCTCAATCAGCAGGTTTAAGTCTGCTTTCTCTTTCGCATTAGTGTCCAAAGTTTCATCCTGTAGAAGGAGCAAGAAGTGACAAATCGAATGTAGCCAATAACGCAGAATCAACAGCCTAGTAATGGGTTGTGAAACTGGTTAAACAAATGTGAGACAAAGAACTCTTGAAAATTAGAATAATGGTTATATGACAACTACACATATGCACATGCAATCAAGAAATACTAGATATAAAGCAATTACAGAACAGAATTGTGGACTGGAATGCAGGTTATGGCTAACTGGCTGCTATGAAACTACAACCTTAGCATGCCCAGAGGGGAAAAATAGCAAACGAGGACAGTAGTTCTACATTAGCTGCTGAATGCCAAGGGCTGACTAAATATTTGCCATGCAGCACTACGGAACTATTAAATACACACAGCAATCTAAACTGGATGAAGGCATCATGCAAGCAACGCTCAAAGTCATTCGATACAATAATTTGCATTAGAAGAAAACAGATAAGTTTTAGATGAAGACCGGACCATCATACCTGTTCACCCCAGTCATGGAGCTATTTCACCAGAAGAGAGATGGGGAAAAGATGACAGAGCCATTAATCACCAGAGAAGCAACAATACTGACATACTGTACATTAGAAAGTGGAAATGACTGCCCTGGGATGTAAGAGCATGGTCATGTGAGAAATCTAGTTATTTCATTATTTGATTTTACAGTCAGACTCCGATAGGTCAGACTACATAGCCTTTGCTTTAGCAGAGATTTAAATGTCTGGATAGCTGAGAATTAGGTTACATGACTAGCTGCCACGGGATTCCAGAGCTAGGATTTCTCTAGCCAAAGAAAATGTTTTAAAATTACATGGATTTCAACATGTAGAGTGTTGGCGATTTTATTGTAAGAAATTAAAGTGCCTCTCAAGGTTTGGTCAGATGCTTTGGAGGCCAGAGTAGAGGTCTCTCCACAAAGAGGATATGTTGTTCAACCTTTGTTATAGCAATAAAGCTGATAAAAAAATTAAAAAAAAAAAAGGGACAGCATAAAAAAATAAAAGTTTTAAATAAAAAAAAATCACTTAAAGCGCCCCCAACTCCCCATGCAAAGACAAACACATATGTCAAGTCCCTCACGCATGAGTAAACAGTGATCCCACCACACATATAAGGTATTGTCACGAACGTCAGAGATGGAGCAATAATTCTAGCCCCAGGCATCCTGTGTGACTCTAAACTGGTCACATGTAAAGGCTTTGAAAGCGGAAGTAAATCCTACTATAGTTTTCAGCCAAGGAAGCTGCCATCTTGGCCTCGGTTTTATCTATAACTGCCATGATGCTAGACATGTGATCAGTTACGGCACCAGCCATTGGATGGTTTGACAGTTTAGTTGGGAGCAAAACCAGTGGGAGTGTTACATTTCTGGCACGTGCCAGAAAAGTAACTGTTTTTTGAAATGCTTAAATGGATTCAATTACTTTGGCTTTAAAGCGCAACCTATGGAGATTTTTTAGTACTGTCGTTTGGTGCTGTTCCCCAAGCGTATGCAATTTTAAAGCGGTACATGTTCCATACCTGTTTACGCAGCCTAAAAATCTTCGATAGTTTACAAAAAAATAATAATAATATTAATAATAGGTATTATTGTGTGTCCGTATTTCATAAAATTCATGAAATTATTATTTTTTTTTAAAGTTTGTTTGTAATACAGTGTGATAAAAAATTTAGCACCCACCATTTTATTCTGTAAGGCCTCTGCTTAAAAAATAAAAAAAAAATAAAGGAAAAAAAAGGCTGATTTTTACAGGTATAGGATACGTGTCAGAATTGGCTCTTTAGGCAAGTAGTTAAAAGCCAAGTCCACCACCTTTCTGACTATGTTTAATGCTGCATCAATATTAAGGGTGTAATACGAAACATGGCAAGAGTCTGTGAACCCCAGGAAAATGATATGAGCACCCACAAGCAGTGTCAAAAAAAAAAAAAAAAAAAACTCGAGCCATTTTTCTGTAAATTTTCTATCTGGGAGACTCAAAACTTTGTTTTAATTAACTTAACACACTCTAGCACACAAACAGCACGCAACATGTTTTGCGCATTTTTTCTGCAAGTTTTATAATAATCAGTGTTTTCATTGATTTAAACGCATAGGTGTGAAACTAGCCTTTTCCAATATTTAAAAAAAAAAAAAAAAAAAAAAAAGTGTGCCTAAAGTAGGTCTTTAACTTTTGAATTATGTATAAAATCTGTAAAAACACCAGTTGAACAATATAGAAAAGTGCATTGGGACTAAACACCAATTCATACATGTAAAACTAAAATTTAAAGAATACAAAATGGGATAAGCAGACCGAGTTTTCCATTACTCACCCTGTATGACCTGGAATCTCCATGGCTTTTCAATGCTTGTTTTAGCTGCTCCTCCAAATTCCGAATCTCTTGTTGGAAGTCATCTCTCTCATGTTCACGCTCAACAGCTTGTTCCTTTATTGAGAGATGAGTAATAATAAACATCAAGCCTAATCCTATTACAACTCCAGTAAAGCACTAAAATAGTGCAGTCTTTAAAACAGAATTAAAAAAGGCAAAACTCCCCCCTATTTTAGATGGAGTGTAAGGGAGTGATATAATCCTTGTAGAGTATTTTTGCCATTTGTGTCCCATTGAAGAGATTTCCCTGGACTTCCTGACCCACAGCCAAAGCACAAAATAAGAGAAAATCCCATATAATGTGAGGGAATCCCTGGCTGTCAACAGAAGTAGTGGCCCAAATGAAAGATATCCTAACTGTTCCTGTTCTGTGGACAACCCACAATTTGACATTTATTTTACTTTGACTTGCATCTGAGTAAGGATAGGTGTTAAATTCCTCCTCATTTAGAATTATTATTATTTTTTTTTAAGCAGTAAAACTAATATACCTTCCTATTTGCTAATGCTAACCGCAAAAGGATTTAAAATAGTTAATGTTGATTATGAGGGTTTAGTTCTGCTTGAAGCCAAACTGAAGTCTTGCTTTTTTTTTTTAATTATTGGTGTGAAATCAGGCTGCATAACAAGTAAAGAATAGGACATTTGTTAGTTACTTAGAACCTGTTTGGGGCATGCTGGAGACCCTGGCCATTGTTTTCAAGCAAAATGCAGCATTCTGGGTCTGCATTAATCCAATATGCCCCCTATAAAGGCTTCAAATCAGCAATGCTGCTCAGGGAGTGTAAGCATTGTTAATTAGAGTGCTGTGCAAAGGGCATGCTGCACTGCTGGAGACCCAGAAGGCCACATATTTAAGAAAGCAGTGATCAGGATCTCTAAACAAACAGCTAGCACAGGGCAGCTTCATAAAATTGTAATTACCAATGCCTGTTCATTGTGTGTATATATATAAGTATATATATATATATATATATATATATATATATATATATATATATATATATATATATATATATATATATATATATATATATATACACATATACACACACATACACACACATATACGTATACACACACACACACACACACATATACATATATACACACACATATACATTTTTTTCTAGGTAAATACATTTCTAAAGGTGTTATTGACATGCAATTTTCACCATGACAGTAACAACCCATGCATACAAAGAAACCAAAACAAATCCGTTCAGAAATTACGTTCTGTGTAGTAAAATGGAATGACACAGGGGAAAAAGTATTGAACACATTAACTGAAATGTAATACTTCGTACAAAATCCTTTATTGGTAAGGACAGCTTCAAGAGGCCTCCTGTATGGAGAAACTAGTCCCATCCATTGCTCAGGTGCGATTTTGGCCCATTATTCCAGTCTTCAAATCTTGAAGGTTCCGTGGGCCTGGTCTACGAACTCTGATCTTAAGTTCTTTCCATAGATTTTCTATTGGATTCAAGTCAGGTGATTGGCTGAGCCATTCTAGCAGCTTTATTTTCCTTTCTTTGAAACCAACTGAGTTTCCTTGGCTTTGCGTTCGGGATCATAGTCTTGCTAAAATGTCTACCCTCCTTTCATCTTCATCATCCTGGTAGATGGCAACAAATTTTTATCAAGAATGTCTTCTTTTCATTCAGCTTTCCTTCAATATGAAGTTTACCAGTACTGTGTGCTGAAAAACAGCCAAACACCATGATGTTCCCACCTCTAAACGTCACTGTTGGTATGGGGGTGTTTTTAGGGTGATGTGCAGAGCCATTTGACCTCCAAACATGGTGTGTATTATGGCATCCAAAGAGTTCAATTTTTGTCTCATCTGCCCAGACTATATTCTCCCAGTATATCACAGGCTTGTCTAAATGTTCTGTAGTTAACTGTAAATGAGCTTTAACATTCTTTTTCTTCAGCAAAGGAGTCTTCCGTGGTGAGCGTTCATACAAGCCATTGCGGTTGAGTGTATTACTTATTGTTTTCTTTCCAGGTTTTTCTGAAGCTCTCCACAAGTGGTCCTTGCCTCTTGGATAACTCTTCTGATAATTTTCACTCCTCAGTCAGGAATCTTGCGAGGAGTACCTGGTCATCTGAGATTGAACCAGCTGCATTGAAAAGGGGCAGGATTGCTTTTTAATTACGGATAGATTTCAGCTGGTGTCTTAGCTTCTTAAGCCTTTTTGCACCTCCCTTTATTCATGTTTAATACATTTTCCCTGTGTCATTCCCTTTTATTAGATATAAAACATATTTTCTGAACATATTGGTTTTGGTTTCTTTGTATGCATAGACTGCATGGGTTGTTGCTGACAATAGTATCTTTACTATAGTATCTTTAGAAATATATTTACCTAGAAAAATGGTGACGTGTTCAATCCTTTTTTTACTCACTGTATGCTTTACTTGTAAAAGCAGCCTAATTAGATTAAAAAATACCCAGACTATAATTGGGCTTTTTTTTTTTTTTTTTATAAAAAGCTAGTTAACCGCTTGCCGGCCGCTGCACGACTATTTACTGCGGCGGTCAGCCCCTCACAGGCAAAGTGACGTAGTACTACGTCGCTTGCCTGTGAGGCTCTAGGGAGCGAGCGCACGCCGCCGGAGGCACGCTCACGCTCCCTCACGGACTCCCCCGCGCGAGTGACCAGCGGACCCCATGTCCGCCGGTCACTCGCGATCGTCGGTTACACCGGGAGAAAGGCAGGCGGCTAATATAAACAAAGCTGCCTGTCAATCTCCCCTGTGTAACAGCACAGATCATACAGTCCTGCTATGAAGGACCGTTGATCTCTGCTGTTACACACACAGCCACATCCAATCACAGTTAGAATCACGCCCCTAGGGACACACTTAACCCCTCCCTCTCCAATAAAGTTAACCCCTTCCCTGCCAGTGTCATTTTTACAGTAACAGTGCATGTATAGCACTGATTACTGTAGTAATGTCACTGGTAACCCCAAAAGTGCCAAAAATGTCAGTCAAGGGTCCGATCTGTCCGCCTCAATGTCGCAGTCCCGAAAAAAAAAAAAAATATCGCAGATCGCCGCCATTGCTAGTTAAAAAAAAAATGACAAAAATCTTTCCCATAGTTAGTAAACGCAATAACTTTTGCGCAAACCAATCATAATACGCTTTTTGCGATTATTTTTACCAAACATATGTAGCAGAAAACAAATTGGCCTAAAATGTTAAAAAATAAATAAAATGTGAAAAATATTGTTATTTTTGCAAAATTGTCGTTTTTTTTTTGTTTATAGCGCATGATCAAAAAAACAAAAAGTGATCAAATACCACCAAAAGAAAGCTCTGTTTGTGGGAAAAAAAAAAAAAGGACATCAAATTAGTTTTGGAACAGCGTCGCATGACGGCGCAATTGTCCGTTAAATTCCCGCAGTGCCGAATCGCAAAATAGGCCCTGGTCAGGAAGGGGGTAAAATCTTCCGGGGCTTAAGTGGTTAAAGGGCAAGATAACAGTGAAAATGTTGTGGTTTTGGGTCAATTTTTCTCTTTAAAAAGTTTATAAACTGGTATTTTATATCTTTAAATATTACACTATTCAAAAATGTAGTCCAATACTAAAAATGTTATTCAAAATGTAAACTAAAACTATATTACTGAGTCAGTATACTGCCTCATGGAATGCATTCGGAAGATTTAGGAGGATATTTTTATTCTTGGGACATAAAACTGAAAAACATACATCCATAAATTGTCTCTGATGTTTTAGCTGCTTCTCTAGAGCCTGAATCTGCTGCTCAAGGTCAGTCATTTCACTTTTCTTCTTCAACAGCTCCTGGTTACGAGCTATTTGGTCTTCCAGTTCCATTTCCAGGACCCTCATATGGGAAAGCAAGTTTGATCGGTCCTTGTCTGCTTGGCAGTGTAATTCAAGTTTCTCCTTTACCAAGCGTTGAGTTTCTTTCAGAAGCTCTGTGAAAACAATAAAAATTGTGAAAGCTTCAAATCCACATAGTACAAACACCAAGCATGAACCCAAGCCTTCTAGCAAATATAAAAGTTTACAGCAGACTGTAGCACTACAAATGGTTTGGCGTCATAGCTCCATTTTATTTCATTACTATAAATGATTATACACCATAGAACCACCAGAACAAGTGATTAAAGTACAAATTTACTCCCCCCCCCCTTTTTTTTTATTTAAAGATGCACAAAAGAGGACGAGTAAGAGTAAATGACAAGCAGTTGGTGTGCCAGACAACAGGATAATAATAATAATCATCTTAAATGCCAAAGTACAACAGTACATGCAAATAGGGCTGGAGAAGGCAAGCATGTGAAGTCAACAATGACTATAAGATATCCGACAAAATAGGGTCAAACGATGACTGAATCAACAAATCGGCACCAAGCGGTAACATTGTGCATCAACGTTTTTGATTGTAGGAGAGTTGTAAAATGGAGCAGAGGGGTATACTTGGGGGGGGGGGGGGGGGGTCATAGGTACTGAGGATATTCAGAGAAACCAAACTGGTCCCAGTAAATCCATCTGGTTTTACGTTCTTCCGATTTGCACTAAATACTTTCACTTTCAAAATTTAAAAAAAAAAAAAAAAAACCTGTGACCACAAACCAAAGCCGATGACCAATAAAAGATGCAGGGTGCATCTGGATGGTCCAGAGTCCAATCATGCAAGCTCTGGCCACAATGTGGCCAGAGAAACTGCAAGTCCAGAAAAACTTTAAAGGAGCATTAAACCCAAAAGCAAACATATTGCAGCTTACCAATTCTTCGATGTGATGGTTGTATTGGTTTCCTTTGTTAGGCCTTTTACCAGACACCCCAAAAAAAAAAAAAATTGGATTTTTGTAAGAACTTACCGTAAAATCTTTTTCTGAGTCCTTTGACAGACGCAGCTCCTAATGCTTCTTCACTATTGGGTTATGTGCCATCTACAGGAGTAGACTAGGCAGTGAAAAGTTTTCACTCGACACTCCTATAGGGGCTGTACCTCTCGACATAATCCCAGACACACTGTGCTCTCAAATCAGTTTCGTAGCAAGCAGTGAAAGAAGACACAACCAACCCCAAAATAGAGGGGCGGGAGCTGCGTCTGTCAAAGGACTCAGAGAAAAGGATTTTACGGTAAGTTCTTACAAAAATCCAATTTTCTCTTACGTCCTTTGACAGACGCAGCTCTTAATGCTTCTTCACTATTGGGACGTCCCAAAGCAGTATAGGCATGAGGGGTGGGAAGAACGCAACCAAAAACAGTTAATGCATTTCCAAATCTAACAACGTAGCCAACTGGGAGACAAAAAACTCACAGGAGCTTACCCCCAAACAACATTCACCCCCGGAAAGAGAAAACCAAGTCTCTTTCAAAACAGCAGCCAGCAAAACCTTGCAGCCAAAAGGAGGCATCAGAGGATGCCATCAAACCAATGTTGTAAGAGAGCGTCCAGCTGACCAAGTCGCTGCCTCACACACTGGAGTAACAGATGCCTGATGGCGAAAAGCCCAAGAGGCACTCAGCGCACTCGAAGAATCCGCATTCACAGGGAACGGAGGAACCTGACCCAATAAGGAATAGGCTTAAACTGCTGTCTACCTGATCCCGTTGGATATAGACACAGCAAACGTAGCCAAACCCTTAGGAGAACCATCAGTAGGGACAAAAACAGAGAAACAGAGAATCAGAGGTCCTAAAAGGCTCCAAGGCCTACAGGAAAACCCCGATTGCCCAAACAACATCCAGAGAAAGTAAGGAAAATGCCCTGGAATGCACCTTCTTGGGACAGAGCGAAAATAAAACTATATCTTTGGGGAGGCCGAAGCAGACACCACCTTCCCTAAAATGTCCAAAGGAGGCTGTCAAATAACCGACAGAACCAAATACAGATCCGACGGAGTCAAGAGCATCTTCTTGGAGGAGTCAGAGGACACACCCCATGAATAAAGGTGTGGATCAAGGAATTAGTCGCCAAAGACTATAGACTTCCTGCAAGTTGCTGGTCCAGCCCCCAACAGGGTGGGAACCACAGACGCAGAGAGACCCCTGACCTCCTACCCCTGGCCTGCAACAGCCATGCCGATAAATATCAGCGACCGTAGAGCAGAATGGAAGATCGGCCCAGGAGACCTCACTTAGAGGCAACCGCCAAAGAGACTCGACGATCGTCTTACGAGGTCCAGGACCGGCGAGGCCAGTCTGGGAATAACAGAATCACCAGCACCTTTTCCACTGCCAACCTGCGGAAGAACCCCCGACAAAAGCAGTATCGTAGAAAAGGCAGATATTGGCTCCAGGGCACCAATGTGTCTGTGGCATCGGCCAGAGGATCGCGAGCCCAGGCCACAAACCTCGGGACCGTTTGGGCAGACAAGACGCAGACAGAGCCACCTCCCGAGTTCCCCATCAGGCACACAGGAGAGGAAAGAAACCTCTGAACGCGGAGACCATTCCCCCTGATCCAGAACCTGACGACTCAGGCATTCTGCCTGCCACTTCTCCACACCGGGAATGTGAACTGTGGGGAGAGCCGGAACATGTTTTACGGCCCAAGGCAAAATCTCGGCCACCTCCCTGGTGGCCTGGACACTCTGTGTCCCCTTGAGGAGCCTCAGCCGTGGCATTGTCGGAACGTACCCATCAGGAAAGAGAAATCCTCAGTTAACCAGCGTCCCTGGGCACAGAGATAGCCCCCGCACTCACCCCCCCCAGCCCGACAGGCTGGCAGCAGTGGTGAGTCGGGGGAAACGTCTCAGTGTTCAAGGCACCCCTAAGTACCTTAACCCATTCAATAACCGTCTGAGAAAACAGGACGGACGCGAATAAAGGTTTAAGTATCGAGCCCGCCAACAAATGTAGGTGGCGGGAAAGGGATTCCAAACGAAGGGGAGTCTACCACAGGAACCACCATAGACCTATTCAACCTGGAAACAGGGTGATCCACCTTAGGCAACACTGTCCAAAGATTTGAGAACGAGTTAGCAAAGGGGTAACGGTGGTCAAAGCGCTTTGGCACCACCAGCACATGCTTAATGCGTCGCCATTGCTCATTAACTCTTCGGGACAAGGGAACACCTGACCCGACTTCTGGGCCTTGCGGGAGCCAAAAACTACCCGCTTTCCTGACTGTGTGGGCTCATCATGCATTTGCAATGTTTCCCTCACCGAACGAATCAGTGCTTCCACCATAGCGTGCTCCCGCACCGCAGCCAAGGAGTACAAATCCTCCTCACCATCTGACTGCGAGGACAGAGATCCCTCAGGGATGGGATTGTCCGTGGCGACCATAGCAGGCTCTGAATCAGAAGACTGAGAAGGCATAGGCCGTTTCTGGATAGCTACTTGTTTTATCATAAGGTCCACCTTTGACTCCAGAGCTTCTAAGGCTGCAGACAGAGACATGAGAGATGGCAATCGGGATGGCCCGGATGTACAAAGTCAGAGGGGGAATTTTTACCTTGGGACTACAATACAATAGAAGTAAAAATGAGTGTACTGCCCCTTTAAATCGCGGTCCGCACCGATATACCACGCTATATCCAGCGTCCCCCTTTAACTCGGTAACAAGAGCAAAGTGTGCCTAAGGAATACCCAAAGGATCAACAACCCTTACTTTTTCTACCGATGCGAAAGCAGTCGCTCTGCAGTCAGTCTTCAGCATGAGAAACTTCTGACAGGAAGTGACACATTATCACTAGAGGCCGAACTCTGCCTGTGTAGCCTCAGGCTACAACAAAATGGTGCCAATAGAAAGGTATAGGAAGCATAGGGAAAATGGGCGCTGCCCTTACAGAGAGCCTTATGCCCACAATTAAAATGGTGGCTAAAAACTGCGTCAAGCACCCAGGCACGAGGCCACCGTGGGGAATCCACCTATGGGGACCCCTCCAGGACAAGGTAACATCTCCAGCACCCCCCCCCCTCCCCAGCAGGAGCTGGGAAGGGCAGGGCCTGTCCTGATAGGCCTGGGGGATCTTTTAGAGAAACACAGCCCTTTTATCCCCAGGAGTGGTGTCTGTCTCAGGGACACGGGGGGCGTTGCATCACTCACCATACCATGGGCCGGGTGGTCTCCACTCCAAAACAGCTCGCCTCCCACCCTGAGTGGGGGTGCTTCCAGCCAAAGAGGGGTACGCTGCGACTCAGGGCGTTCCAGGTCGATGCGTTCCCAGCGAGGCATCCACTCGCAGGCTCGACCCCATCCACCAGGGCACTGTTGTGGCGAGGCCTGGGCGGACCACAACCTGCTCACGCTTGTTGGCCAGGCTGGGAGACCTTAGGGATCTAGATTATCCAGTGCGAAACCTCAGCCCGGCTGTCGCTTGTAGTTCATCAGGAGGATCCCTCTGACACTAGCTAGCGATAGGGAGTAAAGAGAAATAAAAATTCTGAAAAAAAAAAAAAAAAAAACTGAGACCGGAGTCCCAGCGGGAAGCCTAGGTCCTACTCCTTAACTAGGCAGCAATAAACTGATTTGAGAGCACAGTGTGTCTGGGGTTATGTCGAGAGGGACAGCCCCTTTAGGCGTGTTGAGTGAAAACTTTTCACTGCCTAGTCTACTCCTGTAGATGGCGCATAACCCAATAGTGAAGAAGCATTAAGAGCTGCTTCTGACAAAGGACATAACAGAAAGGAAATTTTACTTACCTGTACATTTTTTTTTTATCTTGGAGTACAATTCATAGATCCTTGGTGGTAGGCTGCTACCTTCAGGTGATTGGACACTAGCAAAAGCTTTGCTGGACAGGTCCACCTAGACATAATATTATGACTCCACCCCACTCAATGAGTTCTTAGTATTGTACCAAGCAATGCAGAGTAACACAGGAACAGAGGGGAAAGTGGCCAGTGTCGTGTACTGTACTCCAAAATATTCAATTTACAGTCAAAATTCCTTTCAACTCAATGCTGAATTCCAGGAGATCAGCCACATTGAAAAATGTGCAGGCATACTAGGAGTTAAGGCTAGGAGGTTGCATGCACCTGGTTGGATTTATCTCTGTTATTTACATCTGACAGGTTAATGGCACTGCAGGAGGAGACCATCAGGCTCTAAGAGGAGAGAAGCTCACACAACAGCTATGCCTGCCTTTCCCCTCTGCGGACAGTTCACAAAAACCTGTGTCATTTGGGAATAGGTTTACATAATAAAAAGGTTT
Source organism: Pelophylax lessonae (assembly GCF_965119305.1). Classification (NCBI taxonomy): domain Eukaryota; kingdom Metazoa; phylum Chordata; class Amphibia; order Anura; family Ranidae; genus Pelophylax; species Pelophylax lessonae. The sequence continues at coordinate 231,225,465 of NC_138773.1, forward strand.
CTGTGATTGGGCAGAAAGAGGGGGGGGGGGGGGGTAGGCATAGTTGCTGCACTGACTCTAAGGTTTGGATGCTGTAGTCTCAGCTCGTTCCAAGTTCAGAGTTCAGAGTTTCAGAAGCCATCTTTTTGGAGCACAATTAACAGGTCAGATATAAATGAGACACAAGTCCAGGAGGTGGCATGCACCTTGTTGGACCCAACTCACAGTATGCCTGCACTTTGTGCAAAGTTGCTTAATTTCTGGAGTTTGTCTTTAATCCGTACAGGACAAGGGCTGGACATTCATAGACAATGGAAGGACTATAAGCAATTAAACAAAGGGGTGGGAAACAACAAAGCTAATGGAACAGTGACAACAGGCCCAACTATTCAAACAAACAAGGGTCAAAGACCCAAGTCCAAGTGCCCACGGCCATGACCAATTTGAGGATGGGGAATGGGAGGGTGTTAACTTTCACAACCCACTATCCGGGGGGGGGAGGGGAGGGGGGGTTGAGTAAGAAAGGGTTAAACTCACTGCCGCTGACCACCAATGTAGAGGGGGATAAATCTTACTGCCATGAGCACCAATGCAGGAAGGGGGGGGGGGGGGGAATTGTAATGATACCAGTAAAGCTATTAATGCATCCACTGACACCAATGCTGGGGCTTTTTTTTTTGTGTTCTGCCACCAATACGGCCTAGAAGTAAATAAACTTAAACACATTCCCATGTGTAAAAACAAATAATTTACAGGGGACACTGTGTACTTCAAAAAAATGAAGATGATAATCCTCATCGTTGCTCTAAAGCTACAGTATCAGTCCAATGAAAGGAAAAAATGTTTTTTACCCTTCCATGCCGTTGGTGCCCATATAGGTCCAGGCTTCACCCATCACAGTGGGCATACCCCTGGAACGGTCTTTAGGGTCTGGGGACCATAGGAATGAACCACAGCCCTTGACCTGCATAGCACCCTGCAGCGAACTACTTTCAGTGCAACATTAAAGGCCGTCCCACAAGGTATGGTCTGGGTACAGTTTGAAAGGTATCACAAGGTTACACAACGCTTGATGCACAGCTTGTATTGTTATAGTAGAATGCAGTGAAGAGTTGATTGAAAAATGTGAAATAAAATAAAAAGGAAACTAGTTAAAGCGGAATTCCGGGCTAAAAAAATGTTTTAAGCTAAAAAATACCCCCGGGACAGTCAGGGCTAGTGCATTTAAGCAACGATAGCCTCTGAACTGTCCAGTTTCACTTACCTGTAAGAAGAAATACTTACCTTCAAAATGTCTTGTCCAGCGCTGCCATCTCAGGTTTGGGCAGCTGAAGCTGGAGCGTGTCCTCTTGGTGACGTCGGAGTCCCAGAATGCCCTGCTCGTCACTTCCGGTGCAGGCGCGTCATCCCTGAACAGCTTCTGAGCATGCCCAGAAGCTGTTCAGCAGGGAATGATGCGCCTGTACCGGAAGTGACGAGTGACTCCGGTGCAGGCGAATTGACTCCTGGGATCGAGGACGCTTATCTCCCAGGAGTCAATGCAAGGAGGAAGTGATGTTGTGGGCCGCGGCCGCAGAGGGAGTAAGAGGAAGGAAGGCAAGTATATTTTCGTTAAAAACAAGGTAAGTGAAACAATTTTTTAAATATCCAATTCTTTTTCAGGATCATCTAAGCTAGCGGATGTGCAAAAATAGTTTTTAGGGTGGAACTCCGCTTTAAGCATGCAAAACTTCTCTATAAAAAAAAGGTAGAAGAGGTCTATCGCCCTAGTCACACTAGTAAAATTCTGATGACTCATAGGGGTACACCTAGGAAGCATGTCCAGCAAAGCATTTACCAGTGCCCAATCACCTGAAGGTGGCAGCATATATAGCCCCAGGTCTGACTATTTAAGCCTGGGCCCTGTACTGTATGATTAAGAGATCGATAGATAGAAGCACACACACACACACAACTTTCCCATCCACTGTATAATGCTTCTTGATAGTACAGCTTACATGAATCAACTTCCTAAATCTGCATACATTTGCTCTGGATCCAACCTACTCCTGCATTTCCTGAGCTAAATGGACAGCTAGACATTTTTTTTCATTTGTGCTTAGCTGCTAACGGAATTGGTACCCTGTAAATAGGAAATTGTGTTTGATCACTATGAAGTATCCTAATAAAAAGAATCATCAAATTTCAAAAGCCATTTACCATATACAATAAAAAAAGTAAGCAGCTTCAATTATGTACTACAAGATTACAGTAGAGAGTCTCACCAATTTTAACATCTTTCTCACTACTTGATAGGACTTCCTGGAGCCTCAGCAACAACTCTTTCTCTTCCCCAAGAGCAGAGGGCTCCTGTGTCAAGACTTTCATCTGCTCACGGGACTTCTCCAGTTCTACAGCAAGCTGGTGCTCTGAAGTCTCTTTCAATGACAAGGTTTCTTCTAGGGCAGCTTTCTCTGCTGCATAACCTTCGATAAGCCCTGTATCACACAACAGATCATAATGACTGAAGCATAAATGAACAGAAAAGAGTTCGGTATGCAAACAAAAGCAAAAAAGATATAACAATAATCACATGGCATTTTAAAAGTCTTGCTGTCACTGATTCTCCATTCACACTACCGCGACTTGTCAGCCTGACAAGTCGCGGTCCATTGCGGTCCATGCAGTGCTACAGGACCCGTTCTAATAGGAGCGACACAAGTCGCTCCGACTTAGAAAAAGGGTCCTGTACTACTTCGGGGCGACTTGCATAGACATTCATTATCAGAAGTCCGTGCAAGTCGCGCCGAAGTCACGGTGCACGTGACTTCACAGGTCGCCCCCGAAGTCATGCCGCTTCAGTGTGAATGCGGTCTAAACCCTTAACCCCTTGCCCGTTTTTTTTTTTTTTTTTTTTAAACAGTAGTTTTCAAATTGCGAGCTATAGGGGGCCACAACTGCAGCACCCAACATCACTTAATCATAGACAATGTTTTATATATTTAAAGCAAAACAGAACATTCAGACTAAAAAACAAACATACTATAGAGAGTGAGGCTCGGTTCACACTTCTGCGATGCGGGAACGCTGCGAATATGAAGCCTGTTCCCGCATCGCATTCGCACATCTGGCAGTTCACACTGCCATATGCGATACGCAGGGGGTGTCAATTAAATGTTAACGACACCCCCAGTTTGATCGCATATCGCAGTGCGATCTGACAGTTCGCACAGGATCGGATCGCACAAGTGTGAACCACTGTGTGATCGGATTCGGAGGCGGCTCAAAAAATGTCTCCTGTGCGTGTTTGCTGCGGATGCGCTGCGAATTTAGCCATACAAAGTGTATGGCTGAATTCGCATCCGCACAGAAGATCGCATGTAATGAAGGAGTAGTGCGCTCCGAATTACATGCGATCAGCGCATCCGCAGAAGTGTGAACCGGCACTGAGACTGCAAAAAAAAAAAAAAAAAAAAAAAAAAAGATCAGAGAACCTCCCAATAAGCCGGTTTTAAGTAACCCCAGACGATTTGCAGTAAAAATGTAGCAAACCTATTGGACTCAATTAGGACAAAATAATAACATTGTACGCAAGTATCAACCCTCCACCTAACACCACATAATAACGTTGTTATTAAAAAAAAAAAAATACACGCTGTGCTCAGGAGCAAGAATTATGAAGGTGTGGGAGACTATTGTCTACTTTATCATGGGAAATGCAGGTTATAAGATTCGCTATGAACAGCACTATCCTTTTGGCAACCTAAGAAAATGCAAAGGTTTTCTCCCCTTGAAGTAGCAGCAGTCTCACAAATTGCATAGCCCCATGAAGGAAGGAGAGTACGGTACTGTCAGGAAGGACATTCCAGCAGGCAGAATGCCTCTTCTAGACAGCTTCCTGTGCACAGGCTAATCCGTATTCCTGTTCATGCTAATAGAAATTGTGCGCATCTGTTGCTGGTATTGGCACCAAGGGGGCTATTTAAACTGAGCTTGTACTGTGCTTCAGTGCTGTCTTGTCTACAGCATTCCCATGTATACCTGCTACCTGTAAATCTGCATCTGACTACTGTTACCGACCTGGCTTGCCTTGACTTCTCCTGAACTCTGCCTGCATTGATCCCAGCTTGCCTTTGACCACGCTTCTGTTTACACATCTGCACCTGATCCGTCTGCCTGTGTATAACCCAGTTTGTCTGACTCCGCCTTTGTCTCTACTCTGTTGGACTGCCTGCTGCTAGCCCCTGCCTATGCGCCACTGGTGTAAATTCGGTATTCCTACTCCGCTGCAACCTTCAGACGGCCTCAGCCTGCTCCGGTCTCCTGCTCAGGGGTGTCCATACGGCACTCCTGCTCAGCAGCGGTCCACTGACGGTCTTCCCCCGCTTGATCCTAACAGTCCGTCCAGCACAGCTGCCATCAAGACCGATAGGCACTCCTGTACTACCTGTCTGCTCTATCAGGGGCCCCGAGTCAGATGCAAGAGGCCTTCCTCATCGTGACAGGTACCACTGTATTTATCTAGGATGCAAGGATGTAGCAGATTGAATATCCATAGAAATCTGCTACATCCTTGCATCCTAGATGAATACAGTGGTACCGTACTCTCCTTCCTTCATGGGGCTATGCAATTTGTGAGACTGCTACTTCTTTAAAGAAACGACAACCTTTGCATTTTCCTAGGTTGCCACTAGGATATTGCTGTTCATAGCTAATCCTATAACCTGCATTTTCCATCATAAAGTAGCCAATGGTCTCCCACGCCTTCATAATTCTTGCTCCTGGACCCAGTGTGTGTTTTAATTTTTAATACCAATGTTATGTGGTGTTACGTGGAGGGTTGATACTTGCAATGTTATTATTTTGCTACATTTTTTACTGCAAATCATCTAGGGTCACCTGCTTCTTTGGAGGTTCTCCTATCCCTTTTTTTTGCATTTTGACTTTACTGGTATGTAGACCCACTCCGTATTTAGGAGGGACTGACGGATGCGTTATTGATCACACACAGGCTCCCCCTTCCTGGTGTGAGCCTCCCCTCCCACCCTTTTTCATTTGGATACTATAGAGCAGAAGTCGGAAACCTTTTTGGCTGAGAGGCCATGAACGCCACATATTTTCAAACGTAATTCCGGGAGAGCTATACACTATATTTCAGGGGTCAGGAACCTTTATTTAATATTCATATTTATGGGTCGCAGCTATACAGTGAGTAGATGGAGCCGTGTAAAAGTGCCTGGAATCCTGTCAGGAAGAGAGCAGAGAAGGCATGTATGCAATGAGGCCGGAGTGGTTAAGCGCCTGCAGGTGATGGAGGCGAGTATAGGCCCTGAGAAAATGGCGGCCGGCTGCTGAAGGCCTCAGAAGTGGATGTGAGAGGCAGCTCCCGCAGGTCCCCAGGTGTCAGAGGGGAAGGAGATTGTGTCTGTCGGGGCACAGGGAGCGGATGGCAGGTCTCCTTACCGGCCGGTGATTGACAAGGCCCTCAGATGCACAGTACACGAGCCGGCGGCGGTACCGCGAGTAGGCCGCGGGGTCCGTAGTGCTGCAATCCACTCACCCAGAGACGAACTGAGGGTAGCCCAAAAAGTGTACAGTCGATGGGTGCAGAAATCTCCTTGGCACCGGGCACAGCTACGCAGACGGCACTGGATTGAGTGGTAGACGCGGCTGAGCTCTGGGACTACACGTCCAGCGTGGCTCACGTCCGGACACGCCCCCCCTTTATTAAAGATTTGTCTGCGAGCCAGATGCAGCCATCAAAAGAGCCACGTCTGGCTCGCGAGCCATAGGTTCCCTACCCCTGCTATAGAGACTGTCAACATGCTACAGTTTTGGCTGAAGACTAGAAACATGCTTCAGATAACAGTGAGAGACTGGGGACATGTTAGATTAGATTACTGGAGATGGCTGCTGTACATACTCCCCCTGCAGACTGCTGGGGTCCAAGGGCCACACAACAAGCAATAAAGGGCCGCATTTGACCCTCGGGCCATAGAGCTATACATTGGACATTGAGATAATTTGAGTTTGGTATTCCAATCTGAGCATATACAACTATACCGCACAAAACTAAAAGCGAATTAGTAACATAATTAAGCGCTAGAAATACTACTGTACCACATGATCAGCTGATCTGAAAGATCGGCAACTACAGCAGACCTCTAGTATCAGCCCTGTCCATGAAGTAAGGATACTAAGCAAAGAGAAAAAAGGGCATGCACCATCCCCTTCTCCCTTGTAGGCTATATACCAACTAACACAAGAAAAGAGCTATTTTAGCATCATGTCTGAGCAGGACATTTTAGGTTATATCCCATTAGAAATAAAATCTTGTTAAATGTTTTGATTTCCAGTAAGAACTGACTCCTATTGGACTGGCCATTAAGTGCTTTTACTTGCCCTCAGAACTAGGAAATTCACTAACAGAACTATTCCTTCACTGTCGCTTCTACCTATGGTGGTAGTATCACATCGGACAAAGATGATGCACAGTAGGTTTGCTACTCTACAGTCTGCGCAAGGTACTCATTTGGGTCTAGACTCCGTGGTCTGCTGTGTGCCCCCTTCATGGTGGGCTTGTCAATAGGTTCTGACAATCATTTTGCATATCTTTGACAGTTGGTCTGCCTAGTTCTTACCCTGAGCTTTGTGCAGTTCAACCTGCAGATGGTTCTTGGTCTCAGTCTCCTGTGCCAGCAGTTTCACCAAGTCTTGATTCTTAACCACTACTTGAGCCATCTCTTGATTTCGACTTTTAAACTCCTCCTCAAAAGATTTCTGTATTTCATGAGTCTGCTCTATCTAAAGATGAAAACAAAATGCAAAATTACAACAAACCACAAATTACAGTACTTCAGCCTTTCTCAGCTGGGGTGCCATAACACCATGAGTTGTGTCTGGGTTTGTTAAGAATACCTTAAAAACTAATTAAAATCAGCCAAAGCAACCGGGGGGGGGGGGGGGGCTCATGGGTGACAGCATGACCCCCCCGGGGGGTGGTTTTTGGCAGCATCACTGATTGTTCTGGTGCACCATAACTAACCAACCAATATCTTAGCAGACAATGACAACTATAGGATGCAGGGGAAACGCTGGCTGGTGTTATGTACAATTGTGATACACATGCTGCATTTTTCCGTGGCACACTGGATGATGCTGCATGTCACCTCACCACAACACTGTGCTTCTCCGTGGGGACAAAGTGACACTTTAAAGCACGTAAAGGGGAAAAAAAAAAAAAACCCTGCTGGACCTCACAAAGACACTAGCCCGCATAGTAAAAGGCTATATGCCCCATATGGGCTAGTGTGAATGAACCCCCATATTAATCACCACTAGTTGTGGTGTTTTCAGATTTAAGTTTTTGTGACAGTTATTATAATATGATGTTTGGAACCAATACAGCAGGGACAATATTTTCCCCATGAAAGAACACCTTCACTAAAATATACTGAGGACAGCACAAACAGCACAATCCATAAATACACCTCTGACGAAGCCATCCTAAACGTAAGAAATGTTTTAAATGCTAATACTTGCAGGGTCAATTATGTGGTCATAAGTTTTTTCAATGCAGGTTGTATTGGGGAGCAAGCAAGGTATGCAGGCAAACACAACAGGCTTTGATTACAACAGGCTGGATAGAATAGTGATCGGGATTGGTTTTCTAATCCAGTAGGTCGGATTTCTTTCCTAGACTGGGCTGCTTAACAAGGTTTTTTAAAGGGTTCCATGACTGAAAAAAGTTTGCAATGTACTAAAATTTGAACACTGATTTCAATTTACTTCAGACTTACAGGGGATGTCTCCCGCCAATTGGTGGTTGACGGGCGACCACTCAAGATTTTCCAAGAACACGCTGACATAAGACCCTAAAAAGGTAACAACTGGATTTTGGTCTTACCGTAAAATCCTTTTCTCCAATGTTCATTGACGGACACAGCTCCATATCTTCTTTGACCCTTAGGTTATGCTGCTCTCCTTAGGAAGTAGGACAATAGGCGGAAAATAATAGACTATGCCTATTAGTTCTGCAACGACGTAATTGATTACGTCGACAACGGAAATACGTCGGCATGCGTGAAAGGCGTTGACGCGTCACGTCAACACGCCCCCCTGCTCGTGCTGGCTTTGTTTGTACCAGTGAGGACGCGGGACGCCGCGATCCTCCTACTGACCTTTGGAATCTGGTTTTACGCAATCGTTTCTACTTCCTTTTGCAAGTGTTATTTTAATAAAGCCTTCCTATAGTTTTTGCTGGATTACGCTATGTATCTCCCCCCCCTTCTATTTTTCATTTAAATGCCATTCACAATTGATCCTGTTTGGTGCCTTACTGGCTTTGAGGAATATTTATCTGGGATGTGAACAGTGCTTGTTTGGGACCCTGTACCAGTGCCAATGCCTATTGCAGTTTTGGGGCCAATTCATTAGTTTGAATGGCCACGGACCTCTGATAAGCAGCCCTCTTATCCCTTCACACACGGGTGTCATTTCCTGCTGTCTCTTAAGAGAAGAAACCACTTGGAACATCTGATACTTGCTGGGACCTGTGGCGCACTCCGGATGTAGCACCTTATTATTAGAACTTTATTTTATTCACGTTTGGGTCAACCCCTTTCTTTTCACTTTTTTTTTTTATTTCATGGACTTTTACTTTTGAGGACTATTTGTCCCTTCTGTTTGATTGTGCACACAATTTTTTTTGTCATATTATTGATTTTATGTCACTTGTTGCTATAGCGCTGCACATTTTTGCATATATTTACTGGATCGTTTTCTATGGATCAGTGCCAGCAGCTTTGTATGCCATTTCACTATAATTTTATCTTTAGCACATACATTTTTCCCTTTTTACATTTTATTTTTGCCACTTCATTTTTGTATACTGTAAAAACTCCAACCCCATTGAAGTAATTCTTGGATGAAATTTAATAAAAGTTGAAATATTATATTAGAAGTTGTACGTATCATTTTTTGTAAAGTTATGCAAAGGATTAATTAGCTAATCAAAAAAAGAACTCGATTAAGCAAAAAAATTTAATAAAAATAATCGTTGGAGTAGTCGACTAATCGTAAAAATAATTGCTAGATTAGTCGACTGACAAAATAACCGTTCCTTGCAGCCCTAATGCCCATTGGGCAGTCCCAGGGGTATACTCCAACTTCCTGCTACAGGACTTCTGACACTTTTACAAAACTGAAGAATACATAACCCAACTCCACAGAGGGGTGGCTGCTGTGTCGGCCAATGAACATCAGAGAAAAGGATATTAGGGTAAGACAAAAATCCAGTTTTCTATTTCGTCCACTGATGGACAGAGCTCCATTTCTTCTTTGACCCTTGGGACGTCCCAAAGCAGTGTCAACATGAGGGGGGGGAAAAACACAAAAGCCCATATTTCATAAAAAAGGGCTAAACATAGCCAGCCAGGTAAACAAGGAGCTCAACCAGGAACAACTGGAGCTCACCTAACAGGAAAAATACACCCTCAAGAAGCAGGAGCCTCTGCAACAGCAGCCTGCAAAACTTTGCGGCCGAACGCAGCATCCGCAGATGCTAGTACATCCACCTTGTAAAACTTTGTGAATGTGTGTACAGACGACCAGGTGGCAGCCTTGCAAACCTGTACCACTGACGCCTGATAACGGAAGGCCCAGGAGGCAATGAGCACCCTTGTAGAAAGCGCCTTAACAGGGAAAGGAGGAACCTGACCCTTGATAAAAAAGGCCTGCACCACCGTCTGCCTGATCCATCTGGAAATGGTTGCAGCAGATGCAGCCTGCCCCTTAGGCGAACCATCAGTAAGGCCAAACAAGGAAACCGATTTGCGAATCGACTTAGTCGTTGCCAAGTACACCCTGATGGCCCGAACCACATCCAGGGAATGCAAGGCAATTTCTTCTGGATGTTTCAGCTTAGGGCATAATAAAGGCAACACAATGTCTTCATTTAAGTGGAATCCAGACACGACCTTAGGAAGGAATGAGTGTCAAGGACGTACCACTTTGTCCCTGTGAACCACCAAGTAAGGCGACTGACAGAACAACGCAGCCAGTTCTGAGACCCTGCATGCAGAAGTAATCACTACCAAGAAGGCCACCCTCTGTGAGAGCAAGTTCACAAATATTTACAAAAGGTGATTTTTGAAGAACCGACAGTACCAGATTAAGATCCCACAGAGGCACTGGGGACATTACCAGAGGAGCCAGATTGCGAATCCCCTGCACGAAGGTGTGAACCAAGGAATTTGTGGCAAACGGGCATTTGAAAAAACGATTGTCAAAGCTGAAATCTGACCCTTGAACGCTGATCTACACCTCTTCGTATAAACTCCAGCAGACAGGACACCAAAAAAGGAACGGGGGGACCACCAGTGAATGTAAGCCTTTCAAAAAGTGATAATAAAATCTTCCTAGTAGATTTTCTAGCTTTTAACAGAGTAGGAATTACCAAATCCGACAACCCTCTGTCCTTCAGTACCTGGCTTTAAATAGCTGAGCCGTTAAAGCCAGCGACTGTAAAGCAGGATGGAAGATCAGTCCTCCAAACAAAAGATCTTCTCCGAGAGGGGAAGGGGCATGGGCTACTAGTCTTATCAGGCCTGCGAACCAAGACCGTCGAGGTAAGTCTCGGGCCACCAGAATGACTGGAATCCCTTCTGCCTCAATTCTGTGCAGAAATCTGGGCAGAAGCTGTAGTGGAGGAAAGGCATATATTATACAATACTGGCCCCAAGGGGCCACCAGAGCGTCTGCGGCATCTGCCAGAGGATCCCGAGACCTTGCCACAAACCCAGGAAACTTCTGTTTGATAAGAGGCTAAAAGTCCACATCGGGGGTCCCCCACACGGGACAAAATTGTCGAAAATACCTCCGGGTGAAGGGACCGTTCGCCCGGACTCAGGGCCTGCTGACTGAGGTAGTCCGTCTGCCAATTTTCCACCCCTGGAATGTGCACAGCAGAGAGGGCTAGAACAAAGCGTTCTGCCCACCTTACAATGCCGGCCACTTCTTTGGCTGCAGGGGTGTCCGACTGAATTCTTACCGGACAACCCTGCAGACGATCCGTCCACTGGGACAGGCAAAGCCTGATTGCCTGAATTTCCAGGCTATTGATCGGCCGGCTGGACTCCTCCAGAGACCAAACTCCCTGGGCCGATTCCGTGCCCAAGACACCTCCCCACCTGGACAGGCTGGCACCTGTGGAAACCACCGTCCAGTACAGGAGAAGAAAGGACTTTCCCTGCCAGGGCGCCAGAGAATGGAGCCACCAGAACAAGGATCCCCTCGTACTCGGGCCTAACAGGACCAGATTGTCCAGGGAGCAAGGATTCTTGTACCATTTGGTCAAAATCTCGTTTTGCAGAGGTCTGGTATGAAACTGAGCAAATGGAATCGCCTCGAAGGTGGAGACAAACAAACCCAGCAATTGCATGCAAATCCTGAGAGATAACCAGCAGTTGAATAACAGGAGCCGAATCGCATGCAGCAACATCAGCAGTTTTGTTTCTGGAAGAAACACCAGAGTCAGGGCTGAATCCAGAGTCAGGTTCAGGTAGTCCAATCTGTTGGATGGAGTCAGAGCTGATTTTTAAAAATTGGGAGCATCCAGCCGAACTCTTGCAGAGTTCGCACAGAGATGTCCAAATCCTTCTGTAGGACAGACGGGGCTCGCAGGAGGAGGAGATCGTCCAGGTAACCCAGTACCGCAATCCCCCTCTGCCTGAGCAAGGCTAAGACCGGGGGTAACACTTTTGTGAACACCCGAGGAGTTGAGGCTAGACCAAAAGGGTAACGCCATGAATTGATAGTGCTCCTCGCCTACGGAAAAGCAAAGAAAAACGCTGGTGCCCGACATATATTGGGATATGAATGCAAGCGTCTGATAATCGATAGAGGTCATAAAATCCCCTTGATGGAGGGATGCCACTACCGTGCAAATGGACTCCATTCTAAATTTCGGAACCCGCACAAAGCGGTTCAGGACCTTGAGGTCCAAGATTGGATTGACCTTGCCTTCCTTGGAACAATAAACAGGTTTGAATAAAATCCTTGAATACGTTCTGACTCTGGAACTGGTACAAGGAGCAAATCCTGAACCGTCCCAAGAAGGCCCTGTAGCAGATCTGGAGACAGGCGCAGGTTGCATAGAAAGAACCCTGCCGGAGGAAAGGACTGAAACTTGATCTTGTAACCGGACTGGATAAACTCATGGACCCATTTGTCTTGAATGAAGGAGGTTCACGGGTCCAGAAAGAAGCAAAGACGTCCCCCAAGCCCATGTATGGGTGAGGATGCCCCTTCAGGCAGAAGACTTGTCTGCAGGGCCAGCGGAACCCGCTTTTGATTTACCAACCCTGGGTCTCTTGGAACCTCCTGAGAATGGGATGAAAAGGCACCAACAAGACAGGCCCACCTTTGTGACGAGGCCCTCTGCTTTTAGTAACCTGCGGAAGCAGGGTGCTCTTAGCAACCGTGAGACCTTTAATCAACTCTTCCATGGGAACTCCGACAAGTGGTCCCCCACAAAGGGGAGATCAGTCAGCACATTTTTTGGAGGCCTGGTCTGCAGACCAGCATTTCAGCCAAATCATGCGGCGACGAGTCACCGCTATCACAGGACACCCTGCAGGCCAAAAGGGGCCGCATCCAGAGAGGCATCACAGCTATACTGTAACCCCTGTATCAACTTATCCACCAGCTCTGGGGGATGCTGACCCCCTTCCAAATCCTGGCGTATAAGCTTTGCTCATACCATCAAGGCCTAGGAGACCAAGGTTATGGCAAACGCCGGCCTTGAAATTGAACCTACCTTGGTAAAAAAGGTAGCAGACCAGAGATTCCACCTTCCTGTCTACAGGGTTTTTAAAAGATGGAGCGTCCTCCACTGGTAGCAATGTGACTTTAGTTAACCTGGAAACCTGAGAATCCCCCACTGGTGGAACTGAGAGTTTCTTTAAGAGGGACTCCTAGCAAAACACTTTGGTATACCAACCATGCGTTTCGGGGGAACCCCACTGCCTAGCGTCAATCTCGTCGAAATAGGCAAGAAAAGGGTAACACCTTGGATGGTCTGCGGGTACCAAATTGCACTGATGCAGCATTAGCTGTGTGCTCCGTTTTTAAAGCTTCCCGCACTGATCCAATCAGTGCCTCCACTAGCGCCTTTTTTTGCGCAGATGTAGAGTAATCATCCTCACTGTCAGAGTACTCGAGGTGCGTGGAAGCAGACCCCGTAGGGTGACTCGCGTCCGCGGCGGCCAAATCAGCCTCAGAATTTTGAGGGTGAAGGCGGGGGCGCTTTTTGCTAGGTCTTTTTTGAAAGGACATATTCACTTTGGACATCAAGGACTGCAGGACCACTGTCATGGCCACCAAAGCAGACAGACCCAGAGGGTCCCGCAGCTTTGGAGAGTGGGTCAGGTGGTGACAGGTGCTCCAGGGGCACCATAGTAACCTGAGGACCACCAGCAATAGCTGTACAAAAAAGTTGTAAAAAACGCTGTAAAGCGCTGTACACGACTGCACCGATGGCAACAGGTCCCAGCGCACCAAACAGCGCTGCTATAGCAGAAGAGGGAGGATGTACAGTCCCAGGGACTCACCACCGACTTAGGAGGAACAGAGAGCGCCAAGCTGCCTGCAGCACGCTGAATAGAAAGGAAGAGGAAACGGATGTACCGCCAATAGAGGACCACCACCGAGCAGCGCTCCATTTCGCTACAAGAAAATGGACGCCAAATTGGTTAAATGGGAAACCACAGAAACATGGCTGCGGACTACACAAACATGGCCGCCGAGCTCCCATGCAGTTCAACCCTGGCTCCCCAGAGCCCAGGGACCCTGCAGGCACTTAAGCCCAGCAAGGGGGGCCTAGACCGGGTTCCCCCCAGGACATTTTTGCCAGAAAAAAATGGCAAATGGAGCCACTGTAGTGGGCTCCCACCCCCCTTCTGGCCACAGTTCACCCCACACCAGAAACAGCACAACCACTCCAGAAGAGGGGACTGGGGGGAGCTTGTGTGGCATTAGTGAAGAGGAGACGCTATAAGGGTAGGAAGGACACATGGGGGGCCCACCAACCCGGAGATGGGCCTGTGTCCTCCCCGAAATTTCCCCAGAGGAGAGGGGGGGGGGAACACTACCCACCACACCTTGGGACCAGCGGGCACCACTCCAGGCAGATCACTTCCCCATCTTGGAATTGGGGGTGCTGCGGGCCAGAGGTACGCTGCGACCAGGTTGTGTGCGTCCATGCGAGATGTTTCAATTGCAGGCAAGCACCCGTCCAATGGGGCTATGTCGCGGCCGACCAAGCGCGGAGCTGCAGTCTGCACGCGCTCTCTAGCCAGACTGGGGAGACCAGGATGTCCAGTGCGTCACCCAGCCAGGCAGTTGATTGTAGTTCTCACTGGAACAGACTTGATTGTAGAAAGAAAACAAAAAGGAAAAAAAGTTCTGCTAGGACTAAAGATCCCAACAGGGAGCTAGGTCCTTACTCCTGACTAGGCAGAAAAAAAATGAAGTTCTATAGCAGGAAGTGAGAGTATACCCCCTGGGACTGCCTGATAGCCATAGTCCATTCTTTTCCACCTAGTGTCCTACTCCTAAGGAGAGCAGCATAACCTAAGGGTCAAAGAAGATATGGAGCTATGTCCATCAATGAACGAAAGAGAAAATGGTAAAAAATATGGTGTCGACAGTCAAACACTAAATAGATGATTTTCATTATCAATACAAACTGAGAACATGGAGTTCATAGATTTTGTGCATGCTATGCGAAATTTCACACATCTGTAGCAGACAGTGACTGACCGTGTATAAATAAGCAGTAAACATTCTCATGCTTGATCATCATCTAAAGACAAGGCAGATTAATTAGATCATAAACACATTATCAGCCATGGTCTATTTTTTCCTACCTGAACTGCAGAATTAGAAACCATATCTAGAAGTCTCTCAACAGCAGAGCGTAAGCGCTGGCTCATCTGTATGATCTTCTCTTCATTCTCTAGACCGACTTCTAGGCTGCCCAGCACACTATCACACAGATATTCCGACACTTCGTATCCCTCATCTGTGGACATCAGGCTGTGTTCTGTCATAGTGTCACAGTCCGGACTCAGGCGATGCTTCTCATTCACTGAAACAGAAAAGGCCAATTTAGTTTTAAAACTCGTTCGATACAATTTAGGCCTACGCATTTTCCCTGATGCATTTATCATTGAAATCAATGGAAACACATGTCAATGCAATGCACCTTGTATTGTAAGTCAATGGTCACCAAAACTCAAATGAACCTGTATTGATGTGAAGCAACAACGCATCTCGTTGAAATGCGTTTAGATGATTATTGATGTAAATGGAAAACACAATAAAAAGTGCAGTCCCCTATCACACATGCGGATCGTTAATTTTGTCAGCTCAGTCACATTTTTCAAAGAAAAAACGGATAAAGTTTACATCAGTTGCTCATCAGTTCTTTTACATCCCCTACCAATGCAAAAAACAGACCATTTGTCCTTTTACATCCGATTTTTGTCCGTTCCGTTTTATTATCAGAGCAAAAATAAGGCTTTGATCCATTCAAAAAATCTGATGTGGACGGATGCGGATGTAAACTGATGTAAATGGATGATCATCCATTTTTTTCATAGAGATGCATTTATGTCCTTTTTTCATCCGTCCAATGGATGAAAAACAGACAAAATGGTCCGCATGTGTGAAAGGGGCCTTACAATACAAGGGCAGCCTCACTACAGGAGAGGGTTTCTGGAAGATGAGCTTTACATGCTTGTTCTTGCCCAAGTTTTTAGGTCAAAAGGACTTATACTAATTCCTCTTTGCAGCTGGAAGGCACTAGTAAAGTAGCAAGTAAAGCTGCTTTTATATGCTTACTCTAGAAAAAAATAAGCATTTAAACCTTGCAGCGCAGGGGTGCCCCACTGCAAGGTTACGTTTTTTCTGTTACCCGAAATTCAGCTTTAAATTTCGACCCTGGTGTAGCCACCCAATGAGTAGTAAGAGAAATACCTGTTGACTTGGCAAGCGCATCCCCGTTTCCATCTTCATCCATTTGAGATAAGGTACTGTCCAAGCAGAGACCAATTTTTTTGAATATTAAATCTTCTGTGACCAGTGTGTTCTTTAACACATCAGTGAAAATCTTCAAAAGACGCTGACAAGAATCCTGCAGTTTTGCCCTGCAAAAGACCACATATTCACTTCATTGTCTCAATAGCTAGATAACACTGGTCCAAAGTATCAGTTTTCTACAGCCTTCAGATCAGAACACTACAAGAACATACCTAATAACCGAACAAGGCACATTTGTCACAAAGATGTAGATTAACTTTTTTTTTTTTTTTTTTTTTAATTTCTTTAGATTTTCTAACGTCTACTTATACACGCAAGGGAAAAGAAAAATGACTTTGAAGCAGATGAGCTTTTTTTTCTCCTCCTAAGGCTGCATTTACACTTTAGCGTAGAAAAAACTGCGTTTGAGCTTTTATTTTTTTTATTAGCCAATAGAGAAAAAAAACGAACATCCGTTGCATCATTTGTTGCTAGGTTTTTCAGCTTTTGTAGCTTTTCCATCAGCTTTTTCTTTTTTTTTTATTATTTTTATTAATTTAGGATTTTTTTTTTTTGTTAGGGTAAGGGGTTACAGTTAAAGAGGAAGTAAACTTCCCTCTAACTTTTACCTATAGTTAAGCCTATGATAAGGCTTACCTATAGGTACTGTAAATATCTTTACATGCAGCCAGTGACATCACTGGCGCATGTGCTCTGAAGGAATGGCCACCAGTGCCGTTCCCGAGCCCTGTGCCGTAAACGGCGGCTCCCGTGCGCATTTTGGCTCAGGGCCAATCAGAATACCTGGAGGAAGCATAATGCCTTTGTCTTACATGTGTTTTTTTTTTTTCTTTTTAGGAGGTTTACAGCCTCTTTAAGGTAAGGTTGGGGTTAGGATTAGAGGTTAGGGTTATTTTATTTACTGCCTTTATTTTATGTTAGGGCATTAATAAAATACATAATTAAATGTAAAAACACAAATGAATAAAAATAGTCAAAAAAAATATAATACAATGTAATAATAAAACAATTAACACCCAACCTTCACCCACTAACCATTAATAGAAAAAAAAATAATAATAATAATAATAATAATTAGGGGTTAATTATTATTACATATTACTTTTTTATGAATGGGTGATGATTTTTAGTTATTTGTGTTTTTAATTTATTCATATATTACTATTTGTTTAAATTTTTGATCTGAGCAGAAAATCGTGACAAATAGCACGTTTCCATAAATTTCTATGGGAATAAAAAAAAAACAAAAAAACAAACAAACATGCAAATCTGCCCAATATGAGCTACAAAAAAAAGCTCCAGAACTTTATTTGAGCTGCAGGCGACTTGAAGTAGAGATGTGAGCTAACTCCATAGAAAATTGATTTTTTTTTTCCTCCTCCAGCGTTTTGGAGCTTCAAGCTAGAAAACCCTGAGGTTTAAATGGGGCTTAAGGAACCATCATAACATGTTTTTGCTATCTTCTGCTTACATTAGTTATCACTTTGAATGTATTGGCTAGCAAACAAACTAGGAGTGCTTTTTTGTAAAATTTATTTAATGAGTTGCATATAGAGAAGCACAAAGACACAAACCAGTGACATAAATATCATTAAACAATGTAACTTATCTTGTCCTATTGCATATACCTTAGGCATGTGCTGCTTGTATAAGTGAAGCAAAAAGCTTAACGTATTATATGTACTCTTCGCCCTCGTTCACACTGAGGGCAGGTTTGAAATCATGTGAGCTCACCTGAACTTGCACAATTTCAAACCCGCATGTCACTGCGAGTTCAGGGGCGATTTAACAGACATCGGTGCAAGTTCCTGCACAGATTTCCATTAAAATCGCCCCTGAAGTTACCAAAAGTAGTGCAGAAACTACTTTTGGGAATTGGTGCAGTCATGCAAATTCGGGGTTGCACAGATTCAGACGGTGCCCATTGTGGGCAAAAGGGTCCAATTTGGCATGCAATTTGACATGTCAAATCAGCCCGATGTGAACGGAGGCTAAAGTTTCATACAAATAACACCACACATAAAAATCCTAACTTACCACTCCTGTCGGGCTATCTTTACTTCAGTCTGAAGTATGGTTTCTAAATTCTTTCCTTCTTGGTTCTCTCTCTCTCTGGTTTCCACAATCGTCTCCATTTGAGATTGCAACCCTTCCATCTCGTTCGTTAAGAAAGAGACCTTCTCCTGCAACTGAGATTTTCGGAAGATGGAAAAAAGTGTCATAAAGCTGATCATGACTAATACATGTTAGCAAAAAAGAATTCAGTAGTCTGGGAGGAGACTGCAACAAAGCTATCTGTACAAAAAAAAAAGTTGTTGATTCTTCGCCTTGTATTTGCAAGGAAAGCAACACGAGTAACATCTCATATGCTTTATTTGAATTGTGCACAGTACCATGCATCTGTAAAACTGGTAGAAACTGAATACAATAAGGCAGCACTTCTGAATGGAGAATGAAGGGTGTATTATTCACAGCTTCACTTGGAGCCCAGTCACCACGACAACAGCTTGGAAGCTTGGAAAGCCCAAACACAAAAAGCTCCCACCTCTTTGCTTCAAGAATCAATTTACATGCTACCTGATTAACTTCACAGGCGGTCACCACACCTTAACACACTGCAGCAGTTTACCTGGCAAGTATGGTGAATAAAACTGCAGCCAGCCCACTTATGATAGTCAATTTATACAACTAAATAGATGTACAAGCCAACATTCCCCCGCATCAGTACAAACACATCAATGCAGTTAGAGGGCATGCACATATAGTGCTCAACATAAAGGAGTACACTCCTTTAGAAAATTAAGACTTTAATCACTAGCTCAATGAACACAAGAACAATTTTCAAAATTTTAAACAACTAACGGAGTTTTATAGAACAATTGTTTAGCTCATTACATGAAAGTTAAATTAAGAATATAACTTGGATTACAAAATCTTCAGCTTTACTCAAATTAGTTGATGCAAAAATGAATACACCCAACAAAAACTACTAGATCTAGTACTTTGTATGACCTCCATGATTTGTAAGGACAGTGCCAAGTCTTCTAGGCATCGAATGAACAAGTTGGCGACATATTGCAACATCTATCTTTTTCCATTCCTCAAGAACGAGCCGTTTTAGAACCTGGATGCTGGATGGAGAGTGATGCTCAACTTGTCTCTTCAGATTTCCCCATAGGTGTTCAATTGGGTTCAGATCAGGAGACCTACTTGGCAGCGGAATCGCTTTCATCTTGGTCTTCAGAAATGAAACAGTGGTCTTAAAATGTGTTTTGGAACATTGTCATGTTGGAGAAGTACACGAAGACCAAAAAAGGCACAGACTGAAGGTAGCATCTCCCCTTTAATATAGAACAGTACATACGTGAATTCATGCCATCATCAATGAAATGCAGCTCCCCGACACCAGCAGCACTCATACAGCCCCACAGAAAGGACACCGCCACCACCATGTTTCACTGTAGGCACCATTAATTTTTCTTTGTACTCCTCACCTTTGCGGCGCAATACAGTTTTGAAGCCATCAGTTCCAAAAACATTTATCTTGGTCTCATCATTCTTGAGTACAGAGTCCCAGTAGTCATCTTTCAGCACGGGCCCTAGAAAATTCTAGGCGGGCTTTGTTGTGCATCTGCTTTAGGAGAGGCTTTCTTCATGGACAACACCCATGTATGCCATTCCTCTGCAGTGTACGCCGTATTGTGTCAGGGGAAACAATCACCCAAGTTGGCTTTCTACGTCTTAAGCTAACTGCAGTTTAAGTGCATGGCGATTTTCTTTAACCCTTCTTATCAGAAACTCTACTGTCGAGGTGTTCACTTCCCTGGATGGCCTGGACGTCTATGAGATAGTTTCAGTTCCAGCTTTATTAAAGCGGAGTTCCAGCCATTTACTCACCTGTCCAACGGTCCAGCGATGCGGCCGCCGGAAGCCTCGATCCTCTCCCTCGGCGCCGGCATCACTGCTGTGGGCACCCGGCTGTTACAGTTTGCGGCTTCACAGCCGGGTACCCACTGCGCATGCGCGAGTCGCGCTGCGCGCCGTGATTGGCCGGCAATCTTCTGGGACCTCTGACGTGTCCCAGAAGATTGCAGGGAGGGAGGGGGAGAGGAGAACTTCCGCTCAGGGCGCCGCGGCGCTCCGAGCGGAAGTGGGAGCGGGTACCTGTCAAAACTAGGTACCCGCTCCCCCCCCCAAAAAATGACATGCCAAATGTGGCATGTCGGGGGGTCAGGACTCCCTAAAGCGGAAGTTCCACTTTTGGGTGGAACTCCGCTTTAAGTTCCAGGTTTGTTAAATTTTATCACTTCAGACTACCTCTTGGTAGTCTGTGAAAGAAGAGTACTCTTACCTCCAGTAAGAGTTCCACTGGCTTTTGTGTTAATTAAAAGTCAGCAGATACAAAAAGTGTGGCTGCTGACTTTTAATAAGCACACACTCACCTGTCCCACGGTCAAGCGATGCGGCCAGGGGAAGCCTCGGGTCTCTCTGTCTTCTCCCGGTGGAACCTGCATCTCTAGTGTGGGCACCAGGCTGTGACAGCTTGCGGCTTCTCAGCCCAGTGCGAGTCATGCTCCACGTCTTGATTGGACGGGCAATCTTCTGGGACCTGTGACATGTCCCAGAAGATTGCAGGGAGAGGGGGGGGGGGGGAGAGAGGGGGGGGGGGAGAGGAGAACTTCTGTCCGAGCTGCCTAGGTGGTCCGGGGAGAAGTGGGAGTGGGTACCTGTCAAAACTCTGTACCCGCCCCCCCCCCCCCAAAAAAAAGGACATGCCAAATGTGGCATGTCAGGGGTCAGGACCACTTAAAGCAGAGGTTCCACTTTTCAGTGGAACTCAGCATTAATGATCTCTTCCATGGAAGCTCCGAAGAAGCAGTCACCTACACAAAGAGATCAGTCAATACTTTCTTGGACACCTGGTCCGCAGACCAGTATTTCAGCTATATCATGCGGCAAAGAGTCACCGCTGTCACGGACACCCTGCAGGCTAAGGGGGCCACATCCAGAGAGGCATCACAGATATACTGCAACCCCTGGACCAACTGGTCTGCCAGGTCAGGAGGGGACTGTCTCCCCTTCCAAATCCTGGCGCAGGAGCTTATTGCCCATTGTGTTAAGGTCTGGGAAACCAAGGTTATGGCAGAAATCATCCACAGTAAAAAAGGTATCGGACCAGATATTCAGATTTCTTGTCAAAAGGGTCCTTAAAGGACGAGGGAAGGGTGGCTTTATTCAACCTGGAAACCTGAGAGTCCACCACAGGTGGTACTGTCAGTTTCTTCAACAAGGACTCTTCAAAAGGGTACCTTCTAGTGAAGCGCTTAGGGACCCCGACAGTGCGTTTGCGGGAACCTCACTGACCTGCAACAATGTTGCTGAATTAGGCGGGAAAGGGAAACACCTTTGCCGCTTTGGAGGCTCTGTGGGTACCAAACTGCACTTGCGTTGCAGCGTCCTCCAATTTCAAAGTTTCCTGCACTGATCCAATCAGCGCATCCACTAGCACAAAGGACCCAGTGAGATAGGCGGTTGCCATGCACAAACAAAGAACCATTTGTAGTGAGATAGTGACAGAGGGAACTCCAGAATGCTCTGACATGCAGGATATGTACAGCAGGTTGGGGAAATGTCCGACATGGTCAGCCCCCCGAGAACCTCTCCTTAGCAGCTTTTTAACTGCTTCCTGCTCCAGCTCCCGCCCCGCCCCCAGCTGACCCTGTGCTGATCATGGATAGACCAGCACTGCCATTGCTCTCCTGGTCTTGCTCCATCTGTTTCATTGAGGAGGGAGTTCATCTGCCTTCCCTCCAGGCAGCATGGGCTCCAGTTTCCTGTGATAAGGCTGTCGGTGGGAGGCTAACTCGTGGGGTCCAGGCGGACGGCCAGTGCCAGGTGCAGATGGCTGCGATTCTGTGGGGGAATGCCATTGGCATCCAATACAGCTGGGGGGATGGTTGCATGCCCCTCACTAGGGGCGAAACCTCAGGCAGAAGCCATAGTCCCAACTCGCTGCCCCTGGTCTGCAATACCCAAAGCCCGCTGGGCTGGATGGGGAGCTGACCAGGGAGTCCCCTGCAATTAGCACAGACTAGAAAAAAAAAAAAAAAAACTGCTGCTGCTCCTGTGAGGAAACACAATCAAACTGTGGCACGCAGGTATGGCAGACATTTTTATAATGGTGGGCTATTGGGTTTCCTGTTTTAGGTGGGAGGAGCCCATTTCTCAGATGCCAGAAGACGATTAGAGGAAAAGAACATGAAGGGGGAAAAAAAAAAAAACAAGGTACAAGAGCAGCCGAGAGGATGTCTCCCAAACCTCACTCATCTAATGACAGATATTGTATTCATGTT